>NC_135064.1:28971557-29280921 GCF_051401765.1 Calliopsis andreniformis
GTAAGTGAACGTGCTGCTTGCAATTTGATAGTATGTTCGAAAAGAAAATGTCTCAGCATCACAGTAACAAATTCTAATTCGATATATTTTTCTTTTTCCTATTTTTCTTGTTTTTAATAACCATTTTGTCGCAATTATTTATTTATTCCACTACCTCATTCGGTCACCTTATGTTACTTTGTTTGACGATGAACGCAGTTCGAAAGTCAAGACGGCAGCTCGGACAGTACTCTGTCTCCCTACACTGAGAGTTTAGCGTCGAGCTCCCACATGCCTATGAGCTCGCCGAACTATTCCACCAGTCCGTCTTACAGTCCGAGTTACCAGAATTACCCTGGCCAACCGATCAGATCAAACCATCAACCGCAATATTACCTAAACCAGTACAGACATTACGAGAACTCAATGTTTGAGAAAAACGAAAGCCCTTCAGACCTGATCAGCTCAGAACTTTCATCGCCAACGAAGCTGGAACTGCAAGAACGGGCATTCGGTTCGACGTTGAACGTGAATACTTCAAACTCCCCTCAACTGTCGCCAGTGTTCAAGAGCGAGGCCGCTAAACAGATCATCAAGGAAATGACAGAGAAAAAAGTCGAGGGGCCTAGACGAAGACAAATTCCGCGCGAGAAAAGACGTCATTATACCGTATCCAGTAGCAAACCTGTCCTCGACTTAGAAGACACCTTTTCTAAGATGGTATTTTATGTTTTTGTATTTTTCCTGTGTGGCTACATCATTCCCCATTCACATATATTCGTTTACTTTTTTCTACCTTTTATTCATTTCACTTTTCTTACACACCTATCAATTCTCGACATCGCATCATTTTATCGTGACTTGTGTGTCAGTAAAAGCGCGAAATGGCTAGAAAACAAACGAATTGTTTTCGTGTTCTGTAGGGAATGGGTAGAGCACGAGACGATTTAGATATGGAACGAGCGCTGAGGCCACGGATAAACGCTCCAGATGTGGTCAGATCGACCCTGAGCCACAAAGAACTGAAGTACAACGAAAGTACTATTGATCAACTTCTGGGAACTCCAAATAAGATCGTCATTCCTGAAAGATATATTCCTGAACAGGTAAAGATTTAGTAAGAAAAATGATGCTGTTACATCTTTGGCTCAACATTATATTACGATAATTATTGCATTTCAGACACCGGAGTTAACCGCGGAGGAACAGGAACAGCGTTTGAAAAAAGCAGAAGCAATAAGGAAAATGTTGTCGGAGACGACTGTAACTGCACCGGATGGGAGTGGTAAGCCTTAAATACCTCTCGATTGATAAATTACTCCTCGATCGAATTTAATTGTATAAATATCTGAACGTTTCAGATGACAATATTAACATAGAGCAATCAGATAATTTGAAGAGGAAGGTGGTCGAAGAAAAGCGACAAAGAGATCATATTCTACAACTGAATCAAATCTTAGCCAAACAAGTTATGGAGAAGAGTAAAATGGTAGCGGGTACGTGAATGTTTATTTCATATTAGAAATATCATAGACATAGTTTATCCGTTTGAGTCATTTTGCATGTATCTAATATATCTTGCGTCTAGCAGTGTGAAAGCATGACCAATGTCTAGGAATGGCTTTTTACGACTTCTGCTTTATCATTGCAGAAGGCTTATGCTTATTAAATTATTCTTTCATATGTATCCGTATTTTGTTTATTCTACTCTATGATCTACCCGAAATTGTTAGAATCTGTCGAATTAAAATCAGTTATCATTTTTAAACAATATTTTGTTGTAAGACATTTGTAAATCAGTTTTCCGATACAGAAACTTAAAGATAGAAAATTTAGCAAGTTGCTATTCTCCAATTCCTGGTATATAAAAATAAGACAGAAAGAATTCTCATTGGCATGCATTATCATAATTATCTTTATTTCAATATTATTAAGTTTTCTCAACTAGGCTCTTATCAACGTTAAATATAGTTGTGTCATATGTAGTGAGTGTTGTTTGGATTGTTTGTGCTGTGTATAGGTAACCAGGCACACTGACTGTGACATGCTTACTCCATGTCCCCCTCCCATATAGGACGCGTACATCATTATATCGTTTTTCAGGTTTGTTTATAATTTTTCTTTCACTTTATTCATAATTTTGTTCATCTATCGACGTTTACTCTTATAATACTATTCCCTGTTTCATTCAACAAACGTTCGGTGGAGAAATTCAATTATTGCAATTTTCTCTAAAATAGTTCAGAGAAAATACTTTGTGTACTTAACAATTTTCATAATTTTTCCCAAATATATTCATATTACAAATGATCTCCAGCGAATGTCCTATATCGAATTGAAACTAATTCGTTTGGTTTGCTGATCGACAGTAAAAGCACTGGCCACGCTTCCTTTGAAAACCGAATCGAGTTTAGAAGACGAGGATCTGTCACCCGTAACACCGTTACCACTCTATCAACAGAGGGAAAATTATTATTCGTAAAATGAAAATTCCTTGGATTCTATTATCAAGAACAAGCTGATTATCCAAGAGTAACTCTTTTAGCACAAAAAGAACTACTGCCACTTTGGAACAAAAAAAGGAACAAACACCTTCCTCGACTAAACTTTTTTTAAAACTATACAGGTAATATACCTAAAATTATTAGTAGGAAATCTGATAAAGTGTTTTCTTATTTACGACGATATTGTACATAATCATCGATCGAATAAACTGATAATAATAGTCGTCCTCTTGAGCGTCAGTAAGGACTAGTTGTAACAGATAATGAACCGAGCTAGATATTATTTATAAAAGAAAATAGTAAATATCGAAGCAGTTATTTTACTAATTAATTGCAGAAATAAAAGAGCTTTTAATTTTTTATTATGCGTTCTTTTCTTCTTTTAGTCAATTTCAGTTTCCCGTATGAAGTAAGTATAACTTAATTCGGATTCAACCAGCGCGCGGTAGTTTATATATATTTACTATTTTCTATCGAACATTTGTAGATACAGTAGTTTCGAATTTTTCGCCGAAAAATTCGATGCTCAAATGAATCTATTCATCAGTAATGTAATAAGAACAATTTGAACAATCAACTAGGAGTTTTTATCGAGAGAGAATTGTACTTGACTGTTTACAATTTTCAACGATGAATGAATGTAGCATGCAAAATCTTAGAATCGAATAGTGATGATAACGATAATGGGCTCAGATCTGGCCCGATTCGTATTCCTTTGTTAAAAAGTGAATGCTTCCACGAATTTCTATCACTAGCAATAATAGGTAATAATAAATTAAGAACGCAGCGAATGCACAATGCGGTTCAGTTATGTAGAAATAAACTACAATCGAATACCATCGAATATCGAATCGCACTAATAGAGATATTTAATAAACAATCACGTGTACTAATAAATAAGTACCTATTCGAAGATACAGCTTTCTGCAAATTAAGTTCGACCAATGTTGCATAATTTCTTCATTACTGAAGAAAACTCCACGAATTCTTCCACAACTCGAGATTTCTTATAAACGATAAAGACAGCTTCGTACTGAAATAACCTGATATTCGTTAGTGTCTTTCTAGAAAAATGAAATTTTACTACGTAAAACCTAACTATTTCTCACTTTTTGTGAAGGTGAAAAATTCGTTCGAAAGGCTCACTGTAAAGAAGTTCAGTGTCAGTATGAACTTTTCAGTACTCGAAACTGCGTTCCACAAATTCATCATTGAACAACATTCAGTAAAAGAATGTTTCAAAATATTTAAATCGAATAGTATCTATTATAGAAGTTAATTTACGTACATGTGTAAGCTTATGTACTGCAACGATTTTGGAAGTCATCGGCTGAAAACCCCATACATCTATACAGGACACGTGCAAATTAGTAATAAGGCGAAAACAGTAAGATAGCGTTTAAATGATTGCATTTACGATAGGTGCTACGAGTGATAGAATACGTGTTAATAAAAATTGCTATGAGTTATGATCGCTGGTGCAATGAGACTGAATGAAACGGCGACAATTTTGCGACATAACGCTTAGCAATTAAGAGTACCCGAAATTCAACGATCGGATTCAGCGAATTATAATTTATACTTTCTTTTCCTTTTTATATCATTGGGAAAAACGTTCAGGTACAGTTCAGGACTTGAAACCGATTTTGTTGAAAAAGGTTGAAAATCAGTTCGAAGAGTACCTAACGTGGGAGTATAGAAAGAGTGAAGAAGGAAATTGTAGTGCAATATAGAAAGAAGAGATTCTTATTTCGGTACTTTTTATTGCTGCGTGGAATTGCAAAATCTGTACGAAGTGAATAGAATTAAGCGCATGAACGTAATATAATAGACTGAGCTAAGCTAAAGACCTTCGTATATTATGTATGCATATGCACTTGACTCACGTTGAGTCGCCTCTGATGTAAGAAGTAGGCATATATATGCTTTAGTGACTTTCTGTAATAGTGCGTTTTGCATCGATTCTTTCGGCGCGTCGACTGATGACACTCTAAGAAAGCGTGTTCGCTGCACTTTAAAGGTCCACTCTTCTGTAAGTGCATCTATACCATCCAGAATCATCGTTCGTCGTAGCAATTTGTTGATTCAATGCAATTTATAATATCTATACCATTTCCATTTGATGGAAAGCAATATCGTTCAAATATTCCACTGGATGTGATATGAATGTAACTTAATTCTTTGGAGAATATTCCAAAAGTCACTAAACAAAATGTTACCCTACTCCTTAAGTATATTAGAAGATTACAGAAATTTCAAAATATTCATCGAAGAAGAAAAATCGTCATTTTAAATCTTCCAGTAAAAGGGGAGTTCAAATGAATTATAAAAAATCTCCTAATTTCTTGTGAAAATCGGTTTCATTATCTTTGTAATTACAAAGAATAATTTCATGATGAAGTGAGAAGACACAAAAATGACCCTTCAAAGAATTAAGCGAAGAAAATATTTAAACCCGGCGAAAGCAAAAGCTCGCGAAGCGATCGTGATTATAATTCGTTAAAACTATTGGACGCGTAACAGCGTCTGGGAAGAATCGAAGAGTGCCAAATTACCACCAGCAAATCGTTCGCCAAGTGCGGTGATTGTTTGTCAATTAAAACTAAAACCAGCGAGTTTAACGCGCAGCACAAACAGTTATAAACCTAAGAAGCCATTCCTCCTTTTAACAACTATTCATTCCGAGAACGATATCTCGCTAATCACGCTGATTAAGGATAGACAAATGCGTTTCTATTTGTCGAGTAGCTCTTTGGCTCGCAGCTATTCGAATAGGAATAATTTTTTATAATAATACGGTGATTCATGTACGATGTACAAATGACGATAAAGTGGCCGAACGATCAACGACTACTCTTCGCGAAGAAGAAAGAAAGAAATGAATTCGTTCAAGACTCCGATCCCGAAGAGTGGTCGTAGGACGCGTTACTTTTTCGGTGGTGTTCCTTTCATGAGTTTTCGCGTGGATCGATCGTAACTTCACCGCGCCACGGCTGATCGCGACGAGAAAGAGTCAACGTCCGAAAAACGGCGAATATCGGTCGTCTATCGCGGCAATCTCCCCCACTCGACGTCCCCCATTGGTCCATGGTACCTGAGAAACCAGTAAAGGGTTGCTTTCTGCGATTGTCACTGCGCCAGTTGGACCGTTCACAGCCACGATAACACCGAAATGCTGTACCCATAAAAAAATACTGTGAAAACAGAAACTGTTATTGTTACACGAATAAAATAAAATCCATATTACATGAGCTACAACTTTTTTCCATTTAACGTTTCCTGATACCGTACTTTACACTACATTTTTTTTACCACCTCTTTAGACGGAGTTTTACTCAATTCTAGTTCACTTTAGCAAAAATTAAATGGCTGCTTGATTAAAAGAAAAGAAAATAACTGGAAGAAAAGTGCAAGAGACTACTGAAACCGTGACACTCAAGGAGTATAAAACTATAAAAGTACTAACTTTGCAACTCATCATATTCTCGAAGCAATCGTTTGAAAAGAAAAGAACTTGAAATACATATTAAGAAACGAATTCTATCTCGTAAGCTCGTAGAAGGAGCTGAAGCAGCTGGAAATGATGAATAAAAAAAGTAATAAAAAAATGAAAACGATGATCTTAATCTCCCAATATCTCGAATGGTAAACTAATGAAATTGTATGGAAATGGGACGAAGGTAGTGGACAAAGGGATTGATGACGAATCGCAAAGCAAAGTTCGCGGAGAACCCAATCTGAATAGCGAGACATCGATGCCGTGACGGATGGTGGTCGTCGCGCGACCGTCCCCCTCGTCGGCGACGGGAGGCTGAGGGTCGACGAACCAACCAATCGTGCTGGGCCTCTTGCACCTGAATTCTAATGAGGCCCACCAGGGTATATATGAGAGCCTAACCTGGGACGAAGGCATGATTTTTCTGAGCTGGTCGGCTATCGCGAAGGTGAGTCTTCCTCTCTTTACTCTTACCACAGTATCACTTGACAAGATACTCCTCAAAGATATATGTATTATGTATCTTTATCTTCGGTTTCTTTGTATTTCGGTTTCTTTATATAGTGGGTAAAATCATGGAGGTGACAAAAAGAAAACTTCCCTTACGCTTCATGTATTATTTTCTAATTCGTTTTAAGTAGAGGCACACGGTAACACTCTTCGAACGATAAGTATTTCACACTACTATAACAATTATTGCTCGTATAACTGCGACATGTGTATAAACTGCGTACTGTTCATTGGAAATGGAAAGTATTCTGACCACAAGAGTAATTGACACATGTATTCTGAAAACAGATTTATCAGGTTAACCGTTATCGTATTTATATATTAAACGTTTCCATGAACTAGTTCGTTATATCTGTAACGTAAAATCTCGATAAAGCCAATAGATCGTTTAATGCAGCGATAAGTTTGCTCATCGTTATGACTCACGTTCAATGCGTGATCAAATGTAAGGTAAAACAAGATACACTCCACCCAGAAGATTCTTTATAGATAACTAAATTACCGGGCTGTCTGCTTTTATATTTAAGCATTCATGTCATGATTCGAAAACATTCCTGGGAAAAAACAATTTGGTCTAGGTTAATCGAAATGCGCGCCATTGTAGACACATATTCACTCAAGCGTAAACATTACAGTAAGCTATAAAAAAATATTCCTACAGTAAACAGACTAAAGAAGCATTGATTTTTCCGTCTTTATAATTTGGAGGGGGAAGATTTAAGAGATCATTCAGTGATCTCGAGACGTAAGCCAAACATTGCATTCTCAATCCTAGTATAAACAAATATCTAAGAATTTGCAATCTCGAATACGCAAAGCGCCTTCGTTTAATTGATCTCAGAATATTTGTAATGTTCTTTACATGGCAAGCATCTATCTTCTCGTTTAATAGTTCTTGGTCAA
Source organism: Calliopsis andreniformis (assembly GCF_051401765.1). Classification (NCBI taxonomy): domain Eukaryota; kingdom Metazoa; phylum Arthropoda; class Insecta; order Hymenoptera; family Andrenidae; genus Calliopsis; species Calliopsis andreniformis. The sequence goes on from NC_135064.1 coordinate 28,978,950, forward strand.
TGAGTTGTTCATCCAATAACACATCAAACTAATACAAATTTGAACTGTCAACCGGTACCGTTAATTGCTGTTAATTGCTGTTATCCACCATCAATTACAGGCATTCTGCAACATTGCAACAAAACGATCTTCCATAGCACATATTTACCGGAATCTCTGGACTCGACGACCACTGATACGTTACGTGACGTGGGCGAGGAGAACCCACTCCCTCCGTTTATTCTTTTATTTCTTCCGTTTGCTTCTCGAAGACTAACAAAATGAAATCCAAATCATCCGAATACTTATCTCCATAAAAATAAAATTGCAATACTGCCACTGACTTATTGTATTTATGTAATCATGTTTGTAGAGTCGATTATTAGTCAAAATATCAAAACATAGATTCTTTATACTCTTCAGTTAATCGAACCAAGTGCAAGAAAAATGAAATTAGCAATCGTATCGCGCAACGATCGGAGAGTCTATCTCACGAATAATTACGGGTCTAAGAGCATATTCGTCGAGCAGGAAGGACCTCGAAGAAGATGTACATACATACGTGTACGAACGATCTACGTGCGAGTAGCAAAGTAGGCTCTCCTTCCGTGACTTCTTTCGGCGAATGTTGATTAGAAATTCATCGCTCGTCTTTCTCATAGAACTTAAAAAGGAATGTGAAAATATATTGCTAAACGATGTTCATTATGTTTAAAAAGTCTATTGCGTTCATCTCGTTGTAAAAGAATACCTATACAAGTATACTGAGCTTTCAAGTTCTTGGAAGTTGAAATATTCGTGTTTTGAACATTTTCAAGATTATTTCTAGACACGACAGTTTCCTCGAAAACAGCAGAAAAAATGAAGCGAAAAGTAGAAAAGTAGGTTCTACCGCGATTAGAGATCGGAATTTCTGAAGGTTCTGATATAGCTGCGTTTGTATTCGAAGTGCAGTGAACGGAATAGAAGCCGAAGGATCCGATGCACTCGGCATTTTAATTCGCATAACGAAAAACTTGCGGCCCCGAGCACCGTCTGCGTCTTTATTTTCGCGAGCAGAAGACCATTTTCTAGTTCCTTTATTCCAAGGACGGTCTTTGATCTTCTTCTACGGTTCTTTGTCTCGTGTGTCATTCTGTTCCGTTGCGTTCCGATCGAAATGACAGACAATGAACAGGAAAGAATTGATCTTGTTAAAGAAACCATCAAAATCGCCTGTTTTCCATTCTGTCAAGCCGCACCGCGCGTCTGCTGAGAGTTTTCTCTTCTCGTTTCTTTGTCTTCGCCACCGAACCGTTTTCCTACTAACCGTTTTTCACCCTTAACATTATTCTCGTGAAAATAAAGCAATTTTCGAGCGCACCGCCTAGAACGAATGCGTTCGCTTCGAATTCTTTGCGGTTTCAACTTAAACTGTCTATATATTGGGGGACAAGTTACAGAGTAGAATTACAAGGTGTCGTGCGATTGTCACGCGATTGTCACGCGATTGTCACGCGATTTCTTCCACGCGATGTGGAAGTAGCTGCTACATTTTTGCCTGAAATACACTGGCATTAACATTCTGAGAAATGCAAAACGACCAAGCCTACGTGCTGAATGCAGATCCTGTTGAACGGCTTTTAACGTCCTTACTTTTAGGGCTTGATTTCGAGAATACCTTAGTTGGTAAAAAGAAGATAAAAGAGCTGGTTTTTATCGGCCGAGCCGTTCCACGTGCATCGAATAACATTCTTGTAGGATTTTGGCCCTCACGTTTCAACTTGCATCGAAAGGATACTTGAACTTTTAACATCCAGACGTTTGCATCGAATTTTAACTTCATTTCGATAAAAAAAAGATGTAAGTAGTGTTGAAGGTATCTAAATTTTCTATCCAAAATGGAATGTGCAAATGAAATGCAATTTGATATTTTGAAGAATTTGAAGATCAAGTTCAAGGTCACCGAAAATATTTCAAGGATACTAAAAATGCTACTGTTTGCCGGACTCTCGTATTTCTTCGTATAAAAATAAAATAAGATTGCTTGAGAATTTCACAGAAACGTGTCACAGTATTTGCTTTACTCAGAACCGGTCGCTGCAAATCGTCCCTCGTGTGAAGAACGACGTTTACAATGAAACGATCGCATTACCCACCACCAACAGCTACCAATCAATCGCCTAGAAAATCGTCCGTCTTTTAGAGACGCGCTGATATTCGAGCAACGCAGACGTTGACGCATCGATATTACTTCTATCGGACGCGAACTAGAACGTTGACTTTATTGGAGTTTTATCAATAGTAGTTGAAAACAGCTCCGTTAAGAGTTTCAAATCTTTCTTAACTTTCATTTATATAACTAATCCTATGACAGTAAGTAGATACAATAAACACAACGAAAGGTTTTGCTTGTACAGGAATAACGAAACCTCGTTTGAGAAGTACAAGAAATCCTTTCTAGTTGAAAAAATGACAGCAGGAAAGAATCCACTGATATTTCTTCTACCATTGATGATCGTTGGTTGTACGACAGGTAAGTGTAGGGCGTATTTTGAATAAGATACAGTGAGAAAAATGAACGATTTTCAATGATGAATTTTCAGCGGAGCAACCCGTTAGAATAGCTTGTTACTTCAGTAATTGGGCTATTTATCGACCGGACGTGGGCAGTTACGGAATCGACGATATTCCAGGTGATCTCTGTACTCATATCATTTACTCATTCATCGGTGTAAGCAACGTCACCTGGGAAGTGCTCATCCTGGATCCAGAGCTAGATGTTGACAAAGACAATTACTTGGCTTTCAATGCTCTAAGAACCAAGTACCCTCATTTGAAAACTTCCGTAGCTGTTGGCGGTTGGGCAGAAGGTGGTAGAAAATACAGTGCTCTCGTCGGTGTGAAACAGAGACGCGATACTTTCATCAAAAGTGTAGTTGGTAATCGAGAGTACCTATTAATTATTCAAATAAAAAACTTGATAGATTTATCTATTTGACGAATTCTAATGGGATTTCATTTACTTTCATATCAACTGTATTGCTATAATTTACTTTAGAGTTTATGCACAAGTATGGTTTCGACGGTTTCGATCTCGACTGGGAATATCCCGGTGCCGCTGACAGAGGAGGGAGTTTTTCTGACAAGAACAACTTCTTCTACTTTGTCGAAGAGCTGAGACGAGCTTTCGATAAAGAGAAGAAGGGTTGGGAACTGACAATGGCAGTACCGATGGCCAAATTTCGTCTCGACGAGGGTTACCACGTACCCGAGTTGTGCAAGTAGGTGAATTTCGTACTATGTACGTTCATATTTTCTTATTTTGCCTCTTTCGAAGTAGCTAATTGCATAGTTTCGTTTCTATTAACGAATGGTTGAATATTGAGCGATGCTAAAAAGAAGAACTGATGTTTACAGGAACATGGATGCCATTCATGTGATGTCTTACGACCTTCGCGGTAATTGGGCAGGATTTGCGGATGTGCATAGCCCCCTTTACCGCAGACCTCATGACCAGTGGGCATACGAAAAGTTGAACGTGGTACGAATGCCAATAGTGTACTGAGTACTCCGACTGAAACGCATTTCACGGAGAATTATTAATGTAAATCGTGCACGATTCATTTTCGTAGCACGACGGTCTTCTGCTGTGGGAAGAAAAAGGCTGCCCCGCGAAAAAGCTGATTGTCGGAATTCCGTTGTATGGACGTACGTTTACCCTTAGTCAAGGCAACAGCAATTACGAACCTGGCACTTACATTAATAAGGAAGCTGGCGGCGGTGAACCTGGGGAATACACCCAAGCCAAAGGATTTCTCTCTTTCTACGAAGTAAGGTTAATTGATATCAACTGATATCAATTGATATGTCCCTTTTTTACCAAGAAAGTAGATGATAAGAAAATAGTATTTTATAGATCTGTACCAGCCTACAAGCTCCAGACAGCAATTGGACCCAGAAGTTCGACAATTATGGCAAAGTACCGTATACTTACAAAGGTACCTTTTTCTACAAAAACTGTGTAATAAAGTTATTAGTTTAATTAATAGCTGATTTGGTAATTGTAGGAACACAATGGGTGGGTTATGAAGATGCAGCGAGTATAAAATACAAGATCGATTTCATAAAGGAGTCGCGATACGGAGGCGCTATGGTTTGGGCCGTCGACATGGATGACTTTCAAGGACTGTGCGGTGAACGCAATCCTTTAATGAACGCTATTAACGAAGGGCTGAAAGGGTACATCGTTCCAGACAAAGACTTTCCCACGACGCCCACGGTAATTTTATTGCTTTTATTAATGTTAAATTACATTATATTTATTGCGATACCGATGTTACATGTTTAGCCTGAGTGGGCGAGACCACCGAGTACCACGCCATCGGATAATGTACAACCTATTGAGTCGTCTTCAACGAAGCCTGCAAAAAAACCCACTCAAAAGCCAGAAATCCCTACTACTTCGAATAAGCCTAATACCGAGAGTTCAACTACATCAACCACCGAAGACTCAAACAAATGGAAACCGACTGAGGCACCTATTGATGACAACGAAGCAGAAAAAATTGTTTGCCAAAACGTCAATAAATTCGTCCCCTCTAAGGATTGTCACTCGGTAAGTATTTTTCTGATTATGACAAAACATCTTTTTTTTCATCTAATTTTTAATAATATTCTCCTCAATATTTTCGTCTTTCTTATTTTGCAGTACTACGAGTGCGTACACGGATCACCAATGAAATTCACATGCCCCAATGGTTTAATTTGGAACACAATAAATAATGTTTGCGACTGGCCACAAAATGCTGATCGAGAAGAGTGTAGATTATAAATTACACACCCCGATTTTCGATCAAAAAGAGGAGACTGAACAAATTATATTATAATACTTGTAGGCAGATTGTTGTTTTTTCATAATTATAAATTTATTATGTCATTTCATGAAATCTATCAATCTACTCATAAAAACAAAATAAACATCATATCATCTATTGTACAAAACATTCGTTACATTCGTTACTGCTTAATCCCACAAAAAAGAATATAATATTGTAACTATAACTTCAAAGAACAAGTTAGATAAAAATGTTCGTTAATAAATTTTCATATGAAAACGTTTTGTAATTATTTTTAGGTATACCATAAAAGTATAGTAATAGAAAGAAAGAAATATATAATAATCTAAAGATCATTACAAGACAATATTTTTGTCAATTACTTTACCTTATAGTAATTCGTTTATGTAATTATCTGAAATCTAAGGCTTCGCAACATTTACACTATAACACATTTTACAATGCACTGAAGCAAAATAATTAATTTACTGCTACAAAAGTATTTAGAATTTAGACAATGATTAAATCATGGAAAACGAAACACATATAGAAACTTTCAGATCCATTCTAATTTGAAATAGTTCCGGTAATATCTAATTTGAATTCCTACCACTCGTAGCGCTTGTATCTTATTTTAAACCAATCGATAACATTGTATATGTGAGGCTCATGATCAGCTCCTTGTGTAATAAAAAAGTACATTAGGTGATAAATCTATTTTGTACTTCTTTAATGCCTAAACATTGTCTGTGATGAAAGTCTCCTTGTGAAGGTTGCAAGTCTCCTCTATCGACTCCACGTACAAATGTACAGATAGACAACTCTCGGCTTAATTAAGTAGCATATCAAACATGGCGCAAATGATGGTACAAAGGATTGTTCTTTTGTCTTTTAGAAACAGTAATCGTTTAGTACCTCGAATTCCAGTACCTGTAAAATATCAACGATCATGTTTTCACACAAGTTGGATTCTCGACGGTATGCAGTTTATTCAGAAACATTTTATTGTATTTATTCTTTACTGAATAAAGGTTAACATGTAGTTATTTGACATGACCAACCTCTTTCGTGAATATAATATTTCATAACATTAATTTTAAAACGAATTCTGAGATAAAGTATATGCAAAATACATGGCTCTTTAATTTGTCATTAATTCTAAGTTATGTCTATTCCTCTTACAATACTATTCTGGCTGATTATGCAACCAAACTGTATATTAATTTAAAGCTGAACAATTTTTCTATCGTATAGTATGCAACACTGTGGTCCTGTAATAATTTTTTGTTTTCTTTTAGTAAAAGGAAAAGAAGTGTTAATGCCTTCTTTGTCACCTACAATGGAATGTGGTACTATTGTCAAATGGCTCAAAAAAGAAGGTGATAAAATTGAAGCTGGTGATGCGCTTGCTGATATTCAAACTGACAAAGCTATTGTCACAATGGAAATTGATGATGAGAGCATCCTTGCAAAGATAATTGTAAAGTTTTATAAAAATATTATTTTTCTAAAGTTTTGTGTATCTCTTTTATTAACATGAAGAATTTATCCTGTAGAATGTTAGTATATATTCTATTAGTGTAACCTAAAATAAATTATTTCAATAGGTACCTGAAGGAGCCAAAGATATCAAAGTAGGAGCATTGATAGCGCTTACTGTTGAAGTAGATGAGGATTGGAAAACCATAGAAGTGCCAAGTTCTGCTACTGCTCCATCAGCTGGTGCACCTCCTGCAAGTGCACCAGCTAGTACGACTCCGCCAAGTGCAGCAGCTGAACCACCACCAGGCCAGTATGTATTTATTACAACAGTATTACAGTACTGAACTACCAAAGTTTCATAACATGATTTTTCTTTTAGAAATAATGTTAGTATGCCAGCTTTGTCGCCAACTATGACAACAGGTGTAATAGTAAAATGGCTTAAAAAAGAAGGAGATGAAATACAACCAGGAGATGCAGTGGCAGAGATACAAACAGATAAAGCTGTTATGACATTTGAATTTGAAGATGAAGCAGTGTTTGCAAAAATTCTTGTATGTGCTTTATGAATATTATAACGTTTTAATTAAAAATTTTAAGATCTTTTTGAAAATTTCTCTAATAGATTCCTGAGGGAAGTCAAGTTGAAGTAGGGCAAATAATTGCAATTACGGTCGAAAAGGGAATGGATTGGAAGAACGTCGTTGTTCCATCAACTACAAAACCAGCTGCACCAAGTACTACGCCAGCGGCACCGGCCGCATCGACTACAGCTACGGCTGATAAGAAACCTCCGCCAAGTGGACAGTATGTAAAAAAATCAGATTTTTCAGATTTTTCAGATTTTTAATGTAATTGAGTATATAAAAGAGAACGTTTTTGGCAGAGTATACGGTTTAGCAGTGAAACGGTTATTAGAAGAATATGGTCTGAGTTCGGGTTCCATCAAAGGTACTGGCCGACCCAATCGATTATTAAAGAGCGACGTATTGGCCTATATTCAAACAAATAATATACAAAAAGTTGCACCAATGGCTGGTATGTGGATGCGCAACATTCCTAACGACATTCTTTATAGATGCAGAAAATGATTATTTTTTCACTTGTTAAGCTTCACCTCCAAAAATGATAAAAGATAAGGAAGATGCCGTTAGTCCGTCAAAGACGCATGTACCCACTGGTGGTCCTTCTGCCTACGAAGATATTCCAGTTTCAAATATACGTGGAGTTATTGCCAAAAGACTTGGAGAATCGAAAGTAGTTACTGTTTCTTGTATACCATTATAATTGTTGGAATTTTATAGTTATGTATTGATTCATGTAATCATTTTTCAGAGTACAATTCCACATTCTTATGCTTATGTCGATATTAAAATAGATAAATTGAAAGAAATTCGTAGCGAACTTAAGGCTGACAACATTAACGTTTCGGTAAACGACTTTGTTACAAAAGCAGTTGCACATGCATTGGTTGAATGCCCATTTATTAATACACTGTATCAAAATGGTCAGGTTAGTATGAACATGAACATGAATAAAATTTTTACATTAAATTAATAAAACGTATTAAAGTAATCTACCTATAATTCTTGTATAACACTTTACAGATAGTACGTATACCAAAAGTGGATATTTCCGTAGCAGTTGCTACGGAGTCAGGTCTTATTACACCGATCGTTTTTGACGCTTCAGCTAAAAGTTTAACCGATATTTCGAAAAACATTCGAGAATTGGCTGAAAAAGCTAGAAGTGGCCGATTAAAACCAGAGGAATTTCAAGGAGGAACATTCACGTAAGCAAATATAAGAAAATCTGACATTATAAGCAACATTTTATACATTATTTGTAATATTTTTTTTAGAATATCTAATTTGGGAATGTTTGGTATTAAACAATTTTGTGCCATTATAAATCCCCCTCAAACAGCAATACTTGCTGTTGGCGGAGGTCGAGATGAACTAGGTAAATATACATATTAAAAGTGTACGTATAATTACCGAATAAAATATTCGTGCATTGTTTTATAGATGTTGCACTCCATAAAACAACGAGAATGATAGCAACGCTGTCATATGACAGACGAGCGATTGATGAAGATCAAGCTGCCGACTTTTTAGCTGTATTAAAAGCTATGTTAGAAGATCCATCTTTTCTTGTTGCTGGAAGATTACGAGCGCTAAGGTACGCTCAAGACTGACCTTTGATTAAATCTCAATCTTAGACATTTATTGAAAAAATGGCTTATCCCTTTATATAAGTTTTAGCTTTGTTTTCAGCACTAATTTCAGACAATATAGATCTGATAAATTTCAGACGCAATAGATTTTCTGATTTTGAATCTGAAATATTTACAAGCCATTTTTCAAATGAATAGGTCAGTCGCGACTATAAGCATTATCCATAGCTTTGTTAATTTTCATTAACTTTTGCAAAAGCATATTTATGGAAAATATTTGGTAATTTTAAGCCCTAACCAAAGCAAATTTATATTTATAAAATTTACAATAACAAATAATCTGGAAGCAATATTTTCTTTAATTCTGTATGAGATGCTTCAGTGGAAATGTAAAATGCATTAAGCTTGCAAAAGTATAAATATAACGATCGTTATCAGTATCGAATACATACATTTTATTAAAATAATTTGTAATTATATTATTTTTTATTTTCTTTAATGTACTTTACATTTCTATCGAACTATTTGATCAGAACTAGGTTGTATCGGTCGTATTTATTACTTATTGAAACAAATTATTCAAATGAAATGGATTTTGATGAAAGTTAAATGGATATGGATTCATTTTTTGTAAGTAGGAAATTTAGGTCGAATTAAATATCTAATTTGTATTATTTGTTTTAATCAAGTGGTTACTACACTGTAGTTATCTTCGTCGTGCAATATATGACAAATACAAATAATTTCTACGTTTTCTGTAGAAAGAACTGCCAATTTGTTAATATAATAACATCTAATGCATATGTACGCAATGCATAAGATTTGTATAAATATAATGTATATACCTATTACTGTTAATGTTCTTTATTTATTAAAAATAAATGTAATGCACGATTAATAGCTTTAGTGTGGTTTCAAACAATTCTTGATGGGTAGAAAAATTGACTTATTTTGTAAATAAAGTGTTTATTGTTTAAAATAATGTGTGACGTTTTATTATTATACAAAATTGATACATAAAATATTTTGACCATTTTATATAATCTCGGGAATATTCAAAAATTTGTTTACAACTGTTTAAAAATAGATCATTAGATTCGTTATTCTTAGGTTGTATTATCATTGATAACAGTAGTAAGTAGTAAGGCAGTTGCCACAGTACCATATGTTATTTGGTTTGATAAGGCACAAATATTATGGCTCTATATTTTAACTTAAGAATTTCTTAAACAAATAATACTTTATCTGAATTTATTTTAAACAAATAAACTGTGGTTATGTAATTAAAATATTATCCTACATTGTAAAATGAGAATCTGTTTTACATTTATGTTCATTAAGAATTACTTGTGGAATTAAATTAAATTGCCTTCTAATTGAACATATAATGTGTAATAAAGCACAAATCAAAAATAGTGATACAAGAGTAATGTGAATGTAAATAATCGGATACAGTAACGTATTAAACTTAATTTTTTTATCACAGCTGTGATTTTGCTTGATACTTGATACTACTGCTCACGTTCTTACAAATTATAGATAACATTTAATTGCAATAGAAGGCTATGAACTTATAAACATAATACTATGTATAGTACTTATTAAAATTTGGCATTTCAATTGAGCAGTACTGTATTTTAAAATACAAATACAATATTTCTCAAAAAGTTATACTGCATAATATATCATAAAATCGTACAAAATTAGCCATGTCTCTTACAATATTGAAGAAATGCATTTTGTAATGTGTTGTGCATCACATTATTTACAATACTTGATAATTAATACATGTATGTAAGACTGAACCATAAGGTTCAATTATCATTATTCTTAAAAAATTCCTTCGAAAGAAGGATAAAAGAATGATTTCCAAGGAAGCAGTCCTACTTGTTTCAATTGAGTGTCTAGTTGATTCACGATTTATAGTCTTAATATATTAATTCATTGAGAAGAAAGTTCTACATAAAGTTGTAGAAGAATTCTACAGAAATTTAAAACGTTAATTTAATAATATTGTTAGATTAATTTGTACTATAGCTAAATTGGAATTATTGTTCTTTCATTTTTTGATGACTGTCAATACATATAAAATAAATTATAGTTGATCCCTAATAGATGCCATGTGCACATACTTTATACCTTCAGTTCTTGCATCGCCTAAGTACAATATACATATAAAAAAGAATTATACGAATTGCATCAAGTTATATAGTAAATGCAAAATACAATTCATAAAATAATTTTTAACACCAAATGTATCTATTTAGCACAATGATTATGACTCACATTATTTTTACACTTACATTTTGTTCTAAACATAATAGAACAATTTGACATACTATTCTATTTTAAATAAAAAAAATGCATATCTGAAGAAAAGCATCAGCATATGCAATAGATATTGCACGTAAAATGATTAATAACTTACATTAATAACCACTTTTTCGATGACTGAGAAATTAAGAAATTAATCTAATGTGCTCACTAGAATCATTAAGTTTGATAAATAAATGATTAAAATGAATATTAAAAAGTATTTTTTAGTAATTTATTTGTTATTTCATGTTATACTAATTTTACTGTGAATTTGGTAATAAAGTGATAAATCTACTGGATTGCATATCATAACATATGTAAAATTATTGTATTATATGTGTCAATATAAGTTTTTCATGTACTTGACATATCAAATGCTTAATACAATAGAATCAAATATTTGCTTCTAATATAGAAAATTACTCAATAAAAAGCTTTATGAAGAATTTTTTGTGCTGCACGAATTAGTGGGGTCAAAGTTGTTAATTCTGCACAGTTTTCTAGGAACGGATGTGAAAGTAATTCATCTGCTGTTGCTCTTTCGTCAACCTCAACTGCCAAACATCTTTCTAAAAAGTTCTGAAATGTGGAACTTAATGTATCCCATCTAGGGATAGATGGTTTACCAATAGCAGCAATTAAATATAAGGCCCTCAAAGGTGTTTCTTTCATATAAGGTGGTTCACCTTCTATCATTTCAATAGCCATAATGCCTAGAGACCAAATGTCCACTTTTTTACCATATTGTTTTCTTGTTACCACTTCTGGTGCCATCCAATAAGGAGTACCAATCATAGTTTGTCGTTTCTCATCACCATCGATATTAGCGCAAAAACCGAAATCTGTAACTTTCACAGCACCATTCATACCGAGAAGTACATTATCAGATTTGATATCTCTATGAATAATTCCTCTAGTATGTAGAAAACTAATGGCTTTCAGAACCTCCCTACAAACTGCAGCAATTTGTGCTTCCTTCATTACTGTTTCTGTAACAACATCTGTAAGGGGTCCACCTTCCAACAATTCCATAATTACCCAAAGATGTTCGTTTATAAGGTAAGCATCCAAAAAATTAACCAAATTTGGATGTTGAAATTCTTTTAAAATTTTAATTTCATTTAATATAAGTTCTTTCTTTGGTTGTTTTGATAAATCTATGTCTTTTATAGCAACTCTCTGATTAGTATGTAAATCATTAGCTATAAATACAGTACCCGAAGCACCAGCCCCAACTTCTTTAGTCCTTTCGAAGCGTAAATTAGGGTCTCCGTCATGACAAATTGCTCTAAGCTCTTCAAAAACCTCTTCATCGTTAAGTTTCACTCCTGTGTATTCTGTCTTCCTCCGCAACACAGGACTTTCCTCAATTTTATTTGGGATACTTTCATCTTCTGGCAATTGATCATCTTCGATGCGATATACGTTTAGATCTTCAAGAATTTCGGTAAAAGTCTTTTCCACCCTATCGGGGCATATTCGTGGAGTGGGTTTTGGAGTTTTGTTTATCTTAGGTGGAAGTTCTGGTAATGTCTGCACTTGACTGTCTGTAGAGCCTGCAGAAGCTGAACCGTCCGAATCTCTAGACCGATACTTCTTCGATAGGATTTTATCGATTTCCTGTGACTCTTCTTCGATTAAATCTTGCGTGACGAACGGTTTAAATACCTTCTCCTCCGGTTTCCGTTTAATCGAATAATTATAAAATTTAATGGCCTGCAACGCAGCTGCGGGATGTTCATCTTGCTCCGACTTCGATATTTGCGTATTCAGCAGACGAATCCATGATTCGGGGAGGCCTTCCAACTGTCCTGTCTCAGCATTTTTGCTCACGTGAAATTGATGAGAAACGTTAGTAGGAAAACCGATCTCAGCGGCCACTGTGTCGATTGGACCGGTTTTTTTTCTCGAAAACAGCTTCGTTATACTTAAACTCATCTTAGCGCGCAATTTCGCGCCTTTACTGCGTCCCCGTTTACGATATATCGTGGTATTTTTTTTCGCCGAAGAGGTAAAAGTGAAATAACAGAAACACTGTCACTTTTCAAACTTCGATTCTCATTATAACATGACTCGCCTGTCTCTATCTCTGTCGCGGCAGGACGTTGAATGCGAATGAAGGCGTGTTAAGTCACTGCGTCATGGGCCACGGGATTTAACAAATGGCGGTGAATTTAAAAAAAGTTTAGAGTAACCGTGCATATTCAAATAGTTTCAATAAATTCGGATCAACTCTTCTGCGCGAAAAAGAAAGCTTTTGAAACAGTATTGTCTAACACGCCTCTAGAAATAGAAGAATAATTTAGAAAAGCTATTTCAAATTATTTATCAATTAAGAGGGTTTACTCATACATATTGAATTGTATCATAAATCGCTAAAATTCTTTTCACTTGTAGCTTATCAGCTCTTCCTCTTACGTTATGCATGCTTCTAATTAACATGCAATTGTGTAACTAATTATCTTATGAAATCTTGTAAAACGTTTGTTTGAAACATTTGTATATGCGTTATCGTTACCATAAGGAAACACAAATTTCATCTCTGTTATCTTCCTTACTAGTATAATATATGTATGATATTTGGAACTATATTCTATGTAGTCCATGTTGAGATAGAGTAATTCGAAAATATGCTTCTGGACATTCATGTATTTCATATTTCTTTTACGATCGTGAACTAATGTGGGGAACATCGATTCCAGAAAGCAAAAGAAAAAGAGCTTACTAGAACGAAAACGTCATATTGCTATGACGCGGATCTACATTTATTATTCATATGTAGTCGATTCTAGAAGATGTATCGGCAATCGGGGCAACCGCAATCTCTCTGATCCTGTCGTATTCTTTGTTATATGATTTCGAATGAAAGCTCGAAAAGTAGCATATGGTTTTGAAACGGTAAAAGTCACTAATTTTATCGTCTTTCGAGAGACGCAATAATAACGAAACTAATTTGTACCCACTTGAGTACTTCTAAATTATATTATTGAAAAAAGACTGATTTGACGCTACTTCGACAAAATCGTATTAAGATCGTATTCAGACACGGTTTATATCACTTACGCATGAGTATGTATTTTTTCTTGATTACGGAAATTGTTTACAGGTTGTACCGCAGTGTTGTATGTATGATGTGATACGTTATAACGTCAACATTCCTATAAAGATATTTGTCTAATTTTGCTTGACTAAATACTGCGTTGCAAAAATAATTTCATTGATTGTTTTCACATATATTTTTCAACGTGAAAGGACAAAGATTTCTTGGAAAACAAAGTGAAAACAAATGGTGTTCTCCATTTACTAATGCCACGTAAAAAGGGTTGTGAAGATAAGAAAATACATTTTGCAACCACAAGGACGCGGATACTTCGAAAACCTAACCAACAGGCTAGATCTTCGTTTGGCACACTCAATAAATATTTATGATATGTCACTGTGTTCGCGAATCGAGAAACGTTCAACATTCTTAACAACAACGCACGCGTGCTGCCCTTTCTTATCACCCGAAGAAACCATACTATCAACATGTTTTTAACTCCTCGTCCCCACTTATTGTATCCCACTAGAATTTTTCTTCCCCTTGCCCGATCGGTGGAGTATTCGCAAGTTTCTTTTTTTTACATACATGGCGTCTTTAAAATCTGTCCCAGCAATTTTACCATTACGAACAATATTTCATTTAATAACAGACACCCGTGCATTATCTACATTCAAGAATTTCTTTTATTCTTTTACTTCTTCTGCTCTTTTTCTAGATTTACTAATTAGTGGGGAACCTTTATCTTGAAAATTAAAACAATATCATCAAAACAGTATTGAATATATTTTGCTATATTATTAAATTCAAATTTTGGCTGTGTGCATTCCTAAGACAGAAAGAAGATAATTTCAATGAAAATGGTCAATTAATAAAATAAAATTAAAATAGAATTTTCATGAACACAGTGTACATTACAATACATATATTAAATCAACGAATCCTCCCACTCTGTTATTGTTGAACATGGAGAGGGAATTCTTTGCCCCCTTTCCTGCTCTCTCAGGCCCCTTGCCAGCTAATCAATAAAATATTAACCAATGATAAGTGCGCGGACACTATTCGCGAACGCGCGAGGAAACGGATACGTGTTTTACCTGAATAATCGCGGTTAACATCTTACCTTTGACAGTGAATGCCCTATGGTACCCCCTGGCTATCGATCTTGTCACTTTCATTCTTCTTTCTTTTGTTTTTCTCAATAACTTTACAATATTGTTCATCTTCCCTCAGCATTAAAAACGAGATATTGTGAAAGAGTTTCAAAGTTTATTTCAAGTGCAAACTTGCGCGCCAACAATCTTGTATAATGCATCTAGTGCGTTGACAAAGAGTTACTCTTAAAACAAAACGTTTGCTGATTTTGCATCTGTAATTAATTACCATGGTTCAGTTGCGTCAGGTAAGTTGTTTTTATACTATTAAATAAAACGTTCAAGTTTTGAAAATCTAAAGAAGTACATACTTTATCGTCGTTCCTGAAATTTGATGCAATAAATATTTGAAAAACGTAATATTTTAAATAACTATAACTATAGTTCGTTGAATAACATCTTTTTTCAATGCAAAACTCAATTAATGAACCCTCACTTTTGATTTTTCCTTTTTTTTCCCTTTTTTTTTTTAAATTCAGATTCTCATTTGCTAATGATTTTTCATTATGGAAACATTTACTCGTCTCTGTAATGATGCAACATTAATCAATGTGAGTAGTTCTTC
Source organism: Calliopsis andreniformis (assembly GCF_051401765.1). Lineage (NCBI taxonomy): Eukaryota > Metazoa > Arthropoda > Insecta > Hymenoptera > Andrenidae > Calliopsis > Calliopsis andreniformis. Next base: position 28,994,479 of record NC_135064.1, read on the forward strand.
GAACTTTAAAAAACATTTTCGCTTATCTTTATCCGGCTACGGAAATTCATGTAATTATAGTCAAATAGTTTCTTGCTTCGCTTTAACTTTTACTTACATACGTATGAATTACACTCTATTATTTCTATCGATAATGTATTTATATTATATGATAAATATATGTGTGTATGAATTAAAATACAGATAAAAGATTTTTAAAAAATGGTGGTATGTAACGTATAAACAAATGTTTTCGAAAAATTGTTTTCGCTTAATTTTAAAGAATGTACTTTATATTCTGAAAAATTTGCAATACTTGCTTACCTCTACTACCAAACAGATAATACGATAGGATATTTCTGTAAAAAAATGTTCTAGTATATACATACGTAGTATGTCACGTGTCATCTTGGAAATACAATGGTACGATTTGATATATAGGCGCGCGCAAACCACGTGCTCAGCCGATACATAGTATTTTCGCGTAATTGATACCTCTCTAATTGGGAAAAGTCAAAGTTAAACTGAGTTGTAATATTGAGTAACGTTTAATTTGATAAAATTGGACTGTTATGTATGGTTCGGTGATTTCTGATGATTAATATCAAATTCAGCGAACCATGCTTGTATTTTCATTGACCTAACACTATGATCGCTTCCGCAAGCATTTTATCGCGATCAGTAATTTATGATAAAACTTAAGCAAGTTTATTGTGACGTTAGAAATGGATTAATTCATGATTCTCACACATTCATTATGTATACATACCAACTTTCCTTATTTTTCCATAATACAGTTGCTGAGTGTAATCGTAGGTAATTACATAGAAAAGTTATTCAGAATGATGACCTTGACAACATACTCCAAGGTCATTGAAATTGGAGGTGGCTCCCTTAATCTATATAATTACCTAATCGCGTATTTGTTAAGAAAATGTTTATAATTTGTGTTAGAGTTTCAGCAGCATTTCATTTATCGACGTTTTCAAAGTAATAGTACCTTCACATTTAATCAGTTACTACATTTTAATTATTGTACAAGTTTAGAACCAACAAAATTCGTTCTGACACATATTCCTAATATATGTTCCCATTTAGAAATTATGAAAGAATGTAAATACAGACAACTAATATCATAGTATAATATATGAATGTTTTATTAATAATAAGTCTATAATTATCATGAAATAACTGAATTTCAATAAGAGTTTTTGACATAGCTATTACCCTATGGGAGCTTATTGAATCAATTCCAATCCAGTGTCAGATGGAGTTCATCTTTGCAAATCAGAGACAAGAAAGTAATACAGCCTGAACGTTCTTTCAAGGTACAATGTTCGTTTATGGTAAAACTTAAGTTTGTCTTTGAAACGTTATTGTAAATAAAGCTGATAAATATTGTATTTCTAGTATGCAGATTTATCAGTCCGCCTTGCTGGACCAGAACAATTACAGGTCAAGCCTAATGTCAGTGCCCTATCATTTGGTAAATATTTTACAGATCATATGCTTAAAGTATTTTATCATGAGGCACTAGGAGGATGGCAAATGCCAGAAATTACACCTTTTGAAAATCTAGTCCTGCATCCAGCTTCAAAAGTACTTCATTATGCTGTAGAGGTATGCATAATTTAAGTTCAGGAGAAGAAAGCAATAAACAATAGTAAAGATACATTTTGTTTCAGCTGTTCGAAGGTTTAAAAGCTTACAGGGGTGTAGATGGGAAAATAAGACTGTTTAGGCCAGAGTTAAACATGGAACGAATGAATCATTCAGCAATAAGAACTGGCTTACCTACTTTTAGCGGTGATGAATTAATTAAATGTTGCTGTAGATTAATTAGTATAGATCAAGAATGGGTACCTCATTCTACTGCTTCTAGTCTATATGTACGCCCAACTCTTATAGGTATAGATGTGAGTATATATTTTCTATTAAACCATAGACTGCTTAAATACTAATAAATATTAAAGTAAATAGATGTCACATACAGTAATATTGTGTAGATAATTACTCTGTAAATTATAATCAATCGTATGATAGGAAGAGTAATCATGTCACTTATGTCACAGACGTCATTAAAACAGATATATATGAAAGTAAGCAATGTATTTCTCAATACCTAATGATAATGCATGATAAACAGCAGCATGATGCTCTTTTGTTGGGGCAGGGCCGTAAGATACAGCTAGATTAAAGAGCTATATTATGATTGATACGTGTATTGTACCATGTAAGGCAGCAAACAAAGACCCAATGATAAAAACTAGAGAATAATTAAATCAGGGTATGAGATTCTAAATACTTAACATCATACTAGTACAATTCTATGCATTTTCTTATGCTTTTTATTATTTTGTGTTAATTTTTTCATCCTTTTAGTATTTTCACAGTTATGAAATAAATACAGGGATATCATAATATTCATATTGATATCATATCCTCTTTACTATACTGTTCTGTAAAAATTTGCTGATATATTAATTATGAATAATGCAACATTCTAAGCAAACATGTAAGGTAGTTGACTAGGTACTGATCAGTATCTAGTAATTGATCGCTTCTACAAATAATAAGATAGTAAATAATAAATAATAATAAAATAAATAAATAAGTACTTTAAAATGATTACTTACTGAAATGATTGATTACTAAATACTGATAGATTATTGAGTCAGCTACCTTCTTAGTAAATATCATTAATTTTAATAATATAGATTGATTATTAGAAAAAAGCCTTTCTTTTACTTTAGTTTAAACGTATTTTAAACGTATTATGATGATTCTATTACTTTTAATATCAAAGCAGAACACCATTTATCTTCTACAAAAACACTTTTCCTTTTAAAATTTTATATAATAGAATAAAAAAAAATACAAAATAAATCTAGAAAAAAAAATTGTGTTTAGGGAATAAAATGTTCAAAAGGAGTAATTGTAGCAGTCATTTGGTTGGTCTAGCAGTTTAGTGTTAAACTGAAAATATTAATTTTTTTCACAAACTTGATCTGTAAAAAGTTACGTATTCAAATTGGAAACATAACATATTTTTACACTTCTAAAATACTGAAAACAATATTTGAAATTTTTGATACAGTTAAGATTTAAATATGTTGAGAGTACGAAAAAATGAAGTAATACCATTTAATTTAACTAAAACTGGAACAGTTACTTTTAATAGGCACAGTAATTGATAAATTTGCCTTATATAAATTAAAAATTTCAAAAATATGTATAAATACAAAAAAAAGAACATCTAAATCTATATTAAAACATGAAGAAATGTAGTGTATAATTTTCATTTTTTTATTGTTATGTAGCCTACACTTGGAGTGGCATCATCAGACTCTGCTTTACTGTATGTTATTTTATCACCAGTGGGTTCCTACTTTAAAAAAACAGGTGAAGACGTTGGTATATCTTTACTAGCAGATCCTCGATACACGCGTGCATGGCCAGGTGGTTGCGGTAACTACAAAGTAGGGAGCAATTATGGACCTACTATTTATGTCCAAAGAGAAGCTATAGAAAGGGGTTTACAGCAAGTGCTATGGCTTTATGGAGAAAACAATGAAGTAACTGAAGTTGGCACTATGAACATCTTTATGTTTTGTATAAATGATGATGGAGGTAAACGAGTCTTTATATTTAAGTAACAGTAATAATGATCTTAGCTTTTATGAGCAATTGCTTTACAATTTCTAGAAAAAGAATTAGTTACACCACCTTTGACAAACGGTTTGATTCTTCCTGGAATTACAAGGAACTCTATTTTGAGTCTCGCCAGAGAGTGGAATCAATTTAAAGTCAGTGAAAGGAAGTTCTGTATGGACGAAGTTTGTCAGTTAATTTCTGAGAATAGAGTAAGATCATTTTTTCTTGTTCATATGGTTTTCAAATATTGCTCTAAATTTTACTAAAACTGCAATTTTATTATAGCTGTTGGAATTTTTTGGAGCGGGAACAGCTTGTATAGTTAGTCCTATATCGTACATCGAATTCATTGGCCAGCCATTACATCTACCAACAATGAAACATTCAGAACCTATTTATAAAAAATTCCTGAAATATTTAACAGATATACAATATGGAGTTATACCTGATCACCCATGGGTGATACCTATCGAATGAAAATAGAATAATTTAACTGTTTATTTATTACATACTTGTTATTATGAGAAGACCCATGTATGCAAATGTTGGCATTCGTTATATTTGACTCTGAATAATTTATAAACATTGATTTCACTGTAATGAATGCATTGCAATTTCTACATCGCTATTTTTATACAAAGAACATTAAATAATTATTTATTTATAATTTCAAGTATTCATTGTATCAGACATTTTTGTAGAAATATTTAATGCAAAAGTAGATCTGAGATAGAACTCAGGGATTAACGGTTTATAAATTTTAGCAAAATAATTGCTAAAGATTGAATTTTCTAAAACTAATATGTAACAATATGTACATGTAAATATATGCATGCATACGTGTGTGTTTGTATGTAAATATAGATAGGTATTATTTGTTGATGTAAAATGTGAATTAACAATTATGTTATGTTGTACTGTTACGATTAATTGTACAAATTAAATTATGCAAAACAATGGTCTTACAAAAAATGATAAAATTAAAGAATATGTAACATTTGTAACTACTGTACAGTTATTCTATATAATAACTTCTACATGATATTATAAAAATAAATAGTACAACTTGATGAGATCCAATTTCTTTTGGAAAAACAAATAGAAAATTTAGAATAAATTTCAGTAATTATATACAGTTCACGATTCCTCTACACTCTACAGTATTACATTTGATCGAGAATCTCGATAACTCGCTGAATCGTGTCTTGTAATAAAAAATATTGACAAAATAAATGACATGATAGCAAATTTGTAAAAAAATTATTACATAATCTTAAGTTATAATTTAATAAATTATAAAGCGATAGGAGATGTTTAGAGATTTTGATCAATAATAACATATTGTTTATCTAGATTTTCGTATTTATGACTTATAATGGATCCATTTTATAAAGTTTCCAATATGCATAGAGGTCACTATAATATCGCAATTAAAAAATACAATAACATGTATGGAAACATGAAAGTATGAACCTGTACGTATATATGTACATCTATGAAAAATATTAAAATTGTAAAATAGATGTTACTTGTTAAATGTATAAATTGTACGATCAAAAATTGTCCTTCATTGTGAATCAGCCTTTAGTCGAAGAATGATAGTTAATCTTAATAGTTCCTCCGTGTTCCCTTCTACGTTCGCACTATAAATTCAACGATTGTATTTATGCGAAGTGGATCGTTAGTGATCGTTAGCAAGGCCGAAATTTGAAGGGTTGACATTCTAAGAACTAAGAAAACATGTTTGCTATTCAGAAAATAGCTAGACACACTCCGCAATTAGTGAAGTTAGCGGGAAATCAATCTAGGTCAATTGTTTCTACACCACCCAGATGTAAAACCTCGTTTGCTGTAAGTATTGGTTTACTTAAATATAATTATGTAATAGGGAGACGATTGAACATAAAATATATGCGATAATGCAGTGACTAAAAATGTGTTGTTACAACATACAATATGTTTGCACTGTAGATTTTTCTTTTCTCTAACAATATGCTTATTATACTTCAATAGTAAATCCTAATATTCTTCACAAGATCAGTATTATCTGTAAAGGTTATTAACACTTTTTAAATTGGTAACTAATAACAATAACATTTTTAATGTAGGAACTGATGCTGCATGGAACAGTTTTGTATGTAGGAGTAATGATCGTACCATTGTGGATTTCGTATCACGTAAACGACTACAATGCACAACCACGGACTTGAGACCATGGAATGGAATTTAAATGTTTAGTTATGTATTTAGATTTATAAGAGTAAAAAAACGATGCATAGTATAATAAATGCAATATTTGGAGTATATCAAATTAAGTGAAATTAATAATAAAAATTCTGTTTTATAAAAACTTTTAAATTTTCTTTATACCCATATTCTAGCTGTACGAGTTAAGAATCTTTTAAAGAACTGAACGTTTATGAATGAACAATATTCTAAGGATTATTCATTATTTCTATATTGTATGTATTTTATGTAGATTTATTTCACAAATGATTGCAGTCTTACATTTACGATTGTACAAAAAATTAGTACCACAAATACAGATATTATAAAAATAGATACATATAAATTAGCAATAAAATAACATGGAAATATACATTTTAATGAAATAAAGCTTCGTTATTTTATTTTGTTCTTACTATGAAAAACAATTTAGTTGTGTATCTAGTAATACAGAGATATTTTTCTGTTGCATTGATAACAGAATATGTAATAGTTCTATGATATCACGTAAGAAAGTTCACTTGTATGCACCTTCTGTACACAAATATTTGCATATTGAGTTAATTTTAATTTCAGTATTTGCACCATTATATTGCTAGAGCCCTAGAAATTACAAGCGCTTGATCTTTATCTACAATGTTAAACCATTATCTACAAGTAATTTATGTATATGTTAACGTCTATATTTAAAAATTGTTTACTACAGTAATCAAGAATTCAAATCTATTTTATATTATTTAATATCATACATATAATTTTATAATATTATTTATATTGGAATGTTTAAATATATATTTTTAATTTAAGAAAGTAAGAAAGAGTCCAAATGTTTTAACTTGTAATGTTTGGTAAAAAAGAATATTTAACTTACATACAGTATCCATATAATTAATTGTTTCTAGGAAATCTCTTCGCTACATAGCATACCGTGCCTTCGTCTAATTGTAATCATTTTTATCATCGTTCACGTTTTAAATTTTCTCTTAATCATCACAGTATATCAGGGGTATTTTTGTGAAATTACACTTATCAATCGTAATAAAATAAGTAAATAGTAGGACGGATGGTGTTTTATAATGAAACGAGCATTCTTATTGCGACAGACCCCTCAGTCGAAATTTAGTGGAGCAGATATCGTTCTCCCAGATGCGTCAATCATCAAAAGCATGTCGCTTGTTGTGGCGATTGTGTCTGCGTTTTTTGAAACAGGTAGCGCAACATTTCACCTGCACGATCGATGATATGTCGCACATACGTCTGTACGTTGAGCACATCGAGGCTGGCACGATAATGTCCTTGCACTCTAAATGAACAGACGTTTTTGTCATTCTTTGTAGAAAATGGAAATTCGGAAAACACATACATGTATAATTAATGGAGTAAAAGAAAAGGAATGTTCTCTAATGTTTATGTGGAATTACCGGCTTTGTCATTTGCGCACTGCCGCCTATGATAACAGTGCCTTACATCGATTGGCCTTCTTGCAGGGTTACAGTCGTTGGATGATAAATCTGTTATACGGTCACGGCACTCGACGTCTCTGCGTTTAATACCGTTCCTCGCGAGACAAGTCGCGTTACAAGGTCCCCATCTTCCTGCAACCATGCCCACGTAAAGATCGACACATTCAATTTACGATTTGCGCATAAAGACTTACATACTGCGCTTAGAATAAGTAACTTACCCGTGATCCACCTGCTGCCCTGGCACAGCTCAACAGTGTTCGGTTTGCTCTCGAAATTGCAGTCTCCCTGTAGCGAACACATCACCTTTCTGCTCCTCTTTCCGTTTAAGCAGTGACTCCACTTTGAAACGATCCATTTTGACTTAGTATTATACATCGAATTGTCCGGATTTTCATCGACCACGTTGTCAAATTCGAGGATTTCTGGTTCTTCAGTTGTTAGACCGTCAACTATTGTAATACCGTCTTGATCATTCGAGCTGATATTGTAGAACGCGGTGTCTTTATTATCCGCGTAGACAATCAAAGGTGCTTCGGTGGTTGAACCACAAGGAGGCAAATTGGGACAAGGGCTGACTTCTTCCGGTTTCACGTCCCTGTTGCAGTCTCTATCTGGTAAAGCCAAATCCGAGCGATCTGGACCCACTCCTGAGGAGACGCACATTACTGATCGTTTTCGAAGGGCACCTTCTCCACAAGTTACAGGACACATTTGCCATGGACCTATCCACCATCTAATTTCACAATAAAATAATTTCATAATTTGCTTTTATAAAGGAATCACACAACTTGTTTCCCTTTCATTTTCTCCTACTTTGTAGGATGGTATGTATTCTAGTACATCTCATAGATTTCTAACACGATCTAAGTACTAGGGAAAAGGAACAAGTACTACTTTCTCCCTCTTCTACATGTTATATTTTCTTTAAGAACAGGGTTAGAAGAAAGGAGGAAGGGACGAGGTAAAGGAATTACATCACAATATCCTACAAATAGCAAGAGATGTTTACACGCTAATATTGTTCGTTACAGAGTGAAAACTGGATGGAAACAAGTTTGAGACTCCCTAGTAATCGATAAAAAGTAGTGAGAATTTGAACGAAGTTCCAAGTGAAATACAGTATGTATATGTAGAAATACTGTACGATTTTAGCTATAACAAATAGAAAAGTTTTTACTTCCAAGTTTTACCTAGCAGGACAAGGATTTAAATTGCATTCCCGTAAAATCGGTTCGGGTTTTTCAATATCCTCGCAGAAATGATCCTCTACAGAACCACTCTTCTTCTCGTTGCAAAGAGGTTTTGAGGTTTGAGTACCGCCGCCACAAGTGACTGTGCAGAGTGACCAGTCGGAAAATATCCAAGAATATTCCGGCGCTCGGTCAGGTTCCTTCTTTGGCATCGTATATTCGTATCGCAGTCCGAAGTTACGATAGTGTCCTCTGGAAATCAACTGAAGTGATGGGACAATATTATTGAGAATGAGAAGGAAGTGGCTAGAGAATTAGGATGGTCTAAATGAGAGCCGAAGAAGATAAAGAGCAGAAAGTATTGAATCAAAATGATTGAAATAAATACTCTGTTGCCATATACATACGTAAACTGCAATGTCTTCTTTGATGGGCCCAGGAATTCTAATCTTTTCCTTATCATGATCTCGTTCGTACAAAGCTGGCGTCCCGGCTACTTCGTATTCCCCTGCTAGCGTGATCTGTCTGTCCAATTCAAACAGAGACAACATTTTGGAGATTTTCATACTGTTTCATCAAAATAGATTCGGATTATCTGCATCCGATTTTATATTTAATTACCCACCGTTTTCCATTAAGGAAGTACTTGTTGGAGTTTGGCACCCCTATTCCGATGTAATTCTTGCTGTTACCGATCTCTTCAATCTTAATGTTTCGCGAACCAGAAGGTACGACGATAACTTCTTTATACCCTGGACCATCGTTTTTATCATAAACACCTCCAGTTGTCTCACATTGCGTTCCGTCCCCATGACAAATGCCACAACGATCTTCAGTGGCGTCGGAATCGACTGTCCAATCGCAACCGACTTTCTACGGTTCAGAAATTCACACGATTCTAAAATTGATTAAAAACTAGAAAAATCGAGGAGTAGAATTTCGAATTGTTTGAGTAAAAACTAACTCGACAAATCCCAGCAATGCACATGTCTCTTGTACCAACATTACAGGGTGTACCATCAAGAGCAGCTTCACCCCATGGAACGATTACGCTTTCTTCCGTATCGGTGCAATATAACTCGCATGGTTCCGCTTCAATTAATGACGATATCGATTATTACTCTAGGAATTAAATTGTGGTGAAGCATTTTTCACAATGACTCAACATATACGTATACATAGGTATACATGTATGTATTAAGCAATGACGCGTGAAAATAATCGAGAAATTAAGAAAAGAAGAAAGGAGGAAGAAAGGAAGGAAGAAAAAAGAAAAGAAGATGGCTTACTTTGATCGAAGTAAGGTAACCAAGTGTAATTCTTTCCCTTGTACTCTTTGCCGTCGTAGTTGCTGCACTGTATCGCCCTGAAACTAGGCGTACCTTCCGGGCATGGCTGCGTATTGCAAATTTTGTATCGACGTCTCTCCCCTATGCAGAATTTCCCACCATGGGCCGGCTCCGGATGGTCGCATTTTCGCTCGACAATCGAGACACCTGCGCCGCAAGTCCTCGAGCACTCGCTCCAAGAGCCCCATTCGCCCCATCCACCGTCGATCTCTCGTGGCCTGTCCACGATCGGCACGCACTCTTGGTTTTGACACCACTGCGATATCATTATGCTTAGTTATCGCTTTTGGCTTTCCATTGATATACAAATGCTAACATAACGATTTACCATGTGTTTGCCGCAATGGGTCCCTGGAGCAGCCGGATGGAGCATGGTGGTGCAGGTACCATCGACGATGCACCATAATTTCGAACATATCTGTGAAGAAGAATATCCAGGTTCATTCATCGGTCCATAATCGGTTTAGAATTTTCTTTCGCCGATCACCTCCTGTAAGGGGGAGCAAACAGAAGCCTCTCTAACACCGAACTGTAGCCTGCACTGATGCTCCGCGTTGTACATGGCGCCTGGTGGTAAGTCTGGGTACGCGTAATCGTTATCTGCCGGTTCATCTTCCAAGCATTCACCCTTTCCTTGACTAGAAGAACAAATTCATCATGGTCTGACTTGTAAAACCATTTAAAAACCCTATCAGCTATTGGATACAGTTCCTACGTGTCTAATTTGTTTCGAGGAAATCGGTAATTCTGTAACTATCTATAATACTTGAATGTCTTACTCTAAGAAATTTGTGATGTCTCTCCTGGAGCACCTCGACCAAGCTACACCAATGGTATCTACTTCGAAAGTCGGAGTCATCACGTGCAAAGTATCACCGTCCCGTTTACTGCAGCCGATTTTTTCCGTATCGTGATACATTCCGAAGCTGGAATTTAAAGCGAACACATAGGCGTTGTGAATCGTTCCATTGAGCGCAACGGGATGGAGGATTCCCCGGGATTCCAGCGGAATCGCACGAGTTAGCACGTGCTCGTTCACGATAGGATTGCAGGCAAATACGCGGGAAACGCGCTAACGAGGACGCATTATCGGGTAAATAAAAACAAATTGTTGAACGAAAGGGTTGGTGAGGTGAAATTCTCGGTCCGCTAGACAAGCGCGAGAATGGAACGAATGTTTTCAGTTTTAATCGTGACGATTTTTATCGCCGATACATTTGCACGAATGGAGGGGGGGTATAAATTTGTCAAGTATCGAAGAGCTTACAATTGGCTTTTGCAATTCATTTTTTAACTATAAAAGCATTATATTTTCTGATAAAAAAGGAAAGATGATGATGTATCTTTTTTCAATGAAATGCATTAGCTTTTATTCGAATATTTTTCTGGATACCTTACTGGGAATGGAAATATCTACTAAAAAGCACAAGATAATTTTAGGATTAGCACATTTAGCCATAGATCGATAGAGACGAGCAAAAGTTAATGTCACGTTAGCGGGACAATGATTTTGCTCACTTGTGGCCCAGTTCATGCGTGATCGTATGCGCCAGGGTGATTCCATTGTCCTCGTTGACGCTACAACTGCGATCCGGTTGGCACATGCCCGCTACGTGGGCCACTCCCAGAGTGCTGCACGGTGTGTTCGCTCTCGAGCAAATGTCCTCCCTTGTCACCAAAATCGCTACGTCGTGATGATTCGGATGCGAGTCGTCCGCCGGATTTAGTTTCTGTTGCCATTTGCAGAAATTGTACAGCGTCCTGTCTGCGTTTACCGTTATGTCCAATTCTTGCTGAAATAGATGCCACTTTGATCGTTTCGAGGCTCACAAGTAAACGATTACGAAGTATCGTCGACACGATCAGTCAGTCTTAGTCTGAAGGAATTCAAGTGTCAAATCGATTCGATAAAACTCATTATTCTGTTGAAAGAAAAATTGCTTCCACGAAATCTAGCAATTTTTCATCGCGCCTGTGAAAAATATCTCGACAGCAGGTGTATTTAACAGGTTGTTCAAGATAATACAGATCTGAAATTCGCACGTACTTCCGCGTCGTCCTCTTCAACGAGGATAATCCTGACCACGACGACGTTGATGAAATTGCCGATCGTGGGGTCCAAGTAGAGCGACGACACCATATTCATGATGGTCAGCAGATACGTCTCGACGTCGCCGTCCTGATGGAAAGCCATCATCGTCGTGTCAGCGACAACGAGAGCCTCGACGTGACGCGGCCGGCTGATTGATCTCCTGGAACGCTGCCATCGCTTCGTTTGCTGGTGTTTCCTTCGGCCTCGTCCTTGAACCTGAACGAGACCCGGCTGCGTCTGCCACTCGAGCCGCGTTTCCGTCAATCGCCTCGGCTCTGTGCAACGTTATCGGCTCGATTAGTCCTATCGGGTGTCGCTTCGAATTCCAACCTACGTAACAGAGGAGCTAATGTTTTGCGATAAGCTTTCAGTCTCGAAACAAACTCATTCGTTTCGATGCGTTGCAGAACTTTCAACATCTTCGTTGCCGATTACATCTCTTTTTAAGTAGAAACGCCTAACTCACTTATATCAGGGCATGACTAGTAATAAGAAGAGAAGAATTCAAAGAGAAATTGAATAGATCGTATCGAAGAAATAGAAGATCCCGTGAATGATCGTTGACAACGATAATCTTCAGAGTAACGTACGACTCAATTTCCAAAGGATTTGAGAAAAATCAGCTGGCCTCAGAAACTAAAGCAATCTAGCAGGTACAAAGCGGTTGTTCAATTCTCATAGGTGCCCATCAATCTTCTCCGGTAATTTGGAGTTCGAAATTGCTGACGCGCTATCTGCGAATCGGAGTTGCTTACGCGCATTCGCTCGCGCGCTATCTCGAAAAAGATGTACACTTGGCAGACACGTAAGACGCGTTCGCTCGATCTTTTAATTTATGCAAATTGCTTGATCGCAACCGTGCAATTAAGATTTCATGTGAACCTCCTATCAATAGGTTGGCCCGCTTCCCGAAATGGATATTCATTGTAGCTAATTACAGGTTTCCAGCGAATCGGATTATCCTATGTTGGGTGAAGAAGAGCCACGCCACGGTTCGTTCGATGGTCTGCTGTTAACGTATCAATCGAGGCGATCTTACTTCTACATCGCAGTTTCTCGCAATCGTTTATGTAATCTGCTGAAACGCGCCCCCGTCACTCGGCTAACAATTCCTCACTAAATTTCTCGAATTAATCGCGCCTGCTTGGACACCAAGGAAGTGAATTTCTGCCGGCTATTGGATTCTTCATTTTCTCTTTTGCTTCGGTATAGAATTTTCAACGAACAAACTGTACAGTAGGCCTTTTTTAAATGTCACAATTGGAAATTGGTATTTTTCCTTCTGAAGCAAAGTTTTCCACAAAAATTTCATTTCATATTAAGTTCTCAACGGAGATTAGTGTAAAAAAGTATTCTTACGACGAATGTAGGGTGGAGAGTTACAAGTCACTTCCTGCCCCATCCAGCTAGCTGATTCATTTACGTACATAGGAAGCAGTACACGAAAACTTGTTGGATTTACTTATTGTACTACGAACATTGGATTATCGCCAATGAATCAGTATTCTCGTTCTAGCAGTGGGTCCCTATATTAATTCATCGAATACCAAGATATAATTAGTGGCAAAATGGGGACGCGGCGGTTTTCTGACAAGCTCATAAATATCGAATTTTCATTTTTACCAGACAAGTATGGTCAAAGATGCTCGAGCCGGTAAAAGAACGAGCAGAAGGTGTCGTTGAAACGCCCACGTCTCCTATCGCTTCCAATTATATTATATGTGTAGACGGCATAAATACTTGTAATACGTGCCGCTGGAGGAGGAGCGGGACGCGAAGGATCGCGAAGGTGGAGAAGAAAAAGAAGGTGTCGGTTCGTTCTCGCCGTGGGTGCCGCTCCTCCTCCCTTTCTCTCGCTATTAATTATGATCTCGTCGCTGGCCATGAAGCTACACGTACGTAGTCGATTTTTCGTGCATTGTAAGTCCGTGTCGGTGTAATTAACGGAAGTGTCGCGCGTGAACGCCGACGCGATGCGACGCGATGCGACGCGATGCGACACGACGCGGTTCGGCGGATTGTAAACGAGGGGAAATAAGGCGTGGCTGCTGTATTTGTTAAAACTGATTTACGATCACCACTCAGTTTGCCTCTCGTTGCTGTTTGCCAGAGAAATAATGAGACCAGACTCATTTGTCGGTATTACCAATTTTTCAACATCTCGATCTACCTCAGAAAGGTAGAAACCTATAAAGATATACACATATGATATGTAATTGTATTCCATATTTAGATCTTACACTAACAGCAGTACAAATACTTAACGTTGCAGCTAGGTGGAAAACAAACAATTTTGGTTTTGCCAGTAAAAAACTTTTGAGCGTTGAAAATCAGCTAAGTTGGAGAAAAGGGAAATTTGTCTCGATTGATCAGTGTTTAGTAAAACGTTTCTGAAATTATAGGGACCAGTTGTGAACCAGTTCCAAGGTTACCAGCAAATATGAAAATGTTTCTCCTTGAAATGTTACACTTCTCTGTAATTAAAATATCTTACGGTAACATTATTGTGTCGTACAATTAGAAGGGAAAATTGATTGTGCACTCAAGTAATTGCATCGAATTGACAGTAAAGAACCAGGCATGTAGGAATAAAGAACTCAAAACTGAAACCGTTTAATTAGGAACTACCACATTCACCTTTACCGAGTATTAAAGCGGCCTTTAATTATATGGTTCCGTAATTAGTAGGGAGAAGAATATTGAATGGTAACATTTCTCGTACCCTCGAGCAATTTTGTCGATAAGAAGATAACGTTTTGCGTCGACATGACCACGCTTTGCAGTTCTCGTGTATCCAATTACTCTGTGGTCTTAGATGTACGAATGTATCTACTTGCGTAACAGGAAAAATGGAGAGAAAAAGGGACGAAGGGAACGGGTTAGAAAGATACGAGGGAGCTCAATGAATAAGAATTGCAAGCTATGGACTGATCATTAATAAAAAGAGTCAGTTTCTTGCGTTCAATCTCTCGTGGTTCAGAACTGGTGCTTTTAATTTTACAAGCGCGTTTTGGTCTCAATTTCAGTAGAATAAGAAAGCTAAAGAGACTGCTAACAGCCGCCTCTTCGCTCGATTTAAAGAATCGAAAAAAAGAGAAGGTAAGAAAGGGTCAGAAATAAAAAAAAGTTCTCACCGCGAGTGCCACAGTTTCTCTCGAGTTTTCTCCTCTTTTTTCGTCGACGTTTGGTGCGGCCGGCGGCGCTGATTTCGAGCTGCAGCTGATCCGCGGACCTACGGAACACGAGATGGGGCCTACCGACCAGCGATTTCCGGTGGAGCCCAGCAGACGAAGGACCTTCGGCGCCGGCGTCTTGCAGTCTTTCCTCCAGCCTGACTCGTTCTTCTTCCGGGGACACAGCGACTGGTTCCAACCAGAACTGACCGTGCTTGCCGCGCAGCATGCCCGTCTGAAACACGAGACAGGGCTATCGTGTTACTCGGACTCTCTTTGTTCTCTCCTGCGTCTCGATGACTACTATGTAGAAGGAAATCCGTGCCGAGACGCCTTCGCGGATCGCGCGATATGTACCTCGTGATCTGGCTGCACTAGCCAAGCTGACCCTCCTATTTCAACTCAATTAACGAGACTGATCGCGAGACTTCATTTTTCTTCAGTTACTTTATTTAGAGATTCTGATACACGATTCACGTATTTACTAATTCACTTCCTGGATGGTAACAGATATGTATTAGCTCAATTATTGTGCAGGCATGAAATTGATTTCGAAATTAACTCGGTTAATCGTATCGACATGATCATTAGAGCAGCATGGGTTAGGTATTTCATTTTCAAAGATTACAAAGGTATACGGAGAATGAAAACAGTCGAGTTCAGTGTACGTATGTCAAAGTAAATTCTATCTGTCAAGTTCTGCGCATTGTCAGTCGTTCATAGTTTTGCAACGTTCAGACAACGGCTGTTTTAAGAGGTACGTATAGTGTTAGGTCTGACAGATAACACACTTCCGAAACAAGAAACGACACATTGTAAATCGATTCCAATGCTATTACCCTACGTTTAGATGTACCTATGTATTTCCTGTTATTAGTCATTTCTAACTATTGACACGATTCCCTACTACTTGTCGAGCAGCGATTGATCGATGAAATACAATTACATTGTTTGTAATCTCTCGATAAGTTCTCACTACGGAATAGTACGTCTACTACTATTAATCGATTTAATAAAGTACATTCGATATTACTGAAGAAGTTTTTTTATTTGGAGACCATTTTAGAATACTAGTTTTAGCAAGATTATAAATTGTTGTGTGTTTGATACCAAGAATTGTAGAGAAAAGTCTAGCGGGCAAACACGAAGGGCTCGGAAACATAAGCAGAGAGCGAATCGGAGTTCGCCGATTCGACTAGGTATTCCTCGGCGGCGCTGCGCGGCGCGGCGCGGCGCGGCGACCGTGAAAAATCATGGCGTGGCGCCAGCATCACAAAAGGTGAACCTGGAGAGGGACATGCCTCGCCCTGCCCCGCTGTCGAAAGAGCTCAAAGTGAAAAAGGTCCGAGAGCATGATTCAGCGCCGCATGGGGCCTCACGGCTTCACCATTCCACTTCTTCACCTTCCTCCCCTCTACCTTTTTCGTCTTCATCTTCTTCTCCTGTTTCGCGGCCGCCTCTTCTTTTTTTCTATACTTTCCTTTCATCTTACGCGCGCAGAAAGCCCGATCGACTATATAAGGAGTGATTTGTTGCCACGGTGGCTTCAACCATGCCGCGGACATTGTCGTTGGCTCGGGTCAACGATCCGCACGATTTTTCTTTTCTTTTTTCGATCAAGGATCTTTATTACCGATGGAATAGAGTCTATTATCGATCAGGGCACTCTTCGATTGTGAACAATTTCTATAGGTCCAACACTAGGCTCGAAAAACGTTGACGACGTTGTCCCTTTCCAATTTAGTAACGATTTTGTGTATCAAAACGTCCAGCTTTACAATCCACAGTCTACTGCGCAGCGGGCGCAGCGGGCGCAGCGGGCGCAGCGGGCGCAGCGGGCGCATCGTACACGAATCGTTGTCGTGTTTAGAAGTTCATTAAGAGCTGAATTTATTGTGAACTCGATATTTTCGAGCTCGCTGACATTCCCATAACTGGTTGAATCTACATAAATTGCTCCTGTCGCATAAATTCACTACCCTCCAAGCGACTTATAAGCGGAACCGGTTAACTGCAAAAAGTATTATTATTTACTGTACACTTATTTCTCACAAGATTCACCATTTTTCTTCCAACTTGCCATATCGAATTAATCTAAATTTATTTCGGCGAAGGCGCTCCTGTTTTATGAGCAAGGTCGATGATCCATTTAACGTTGTATTTCTTCTTTATTGATTTTCGTCTCTATAACTTGATTTAAGTACACCTACATAAATCCTAAGACTAGACAGCTGTCAGGATGATGCAAGAAGGGGTGACTGACGGTGGTCACGTTTAGATTTCTTGTTCTCTTCATGATTCAGATATGTCAAAAGGTGAAAGTATTGCCACCTGAATCCCAGGAAAAAATTCTTGATAAGAACTAGCTAATCATTCAAGATATGAATTCCTTGAAAAGCTGTGTGGATGGGCGCGGGCAGTCAGCCTTCGATTCTCGCGTGTACGTGGCGATTAGAGGAGAGCGTGACAGATTCGGAGAGGCTTCACCTGTGAAGACGCACAATGTAACGCATAGCCAGTCATAAATTATTTGTCACGTTCAGAATGAATCGAATCCAAGGGGGCGACCGTGTATACTTGCTCCAGAAGCGACCCTTAGGATGCATTCTGGCACAATTAGACAAACAAAGACGTTTAAATAGGTTACCGGTCGACGATGTATCGTCATATATGTAAATATATTTACTTGCAATTGGACGTGTTCAGTTGGCGCGGCCCGATGAGTCCGACGGAGCGCGCGTATGCTCGTATCGTGCCGGATACCGAGTAACGAACGACCGGCAGATCGCTGGATCGATACTGTCCTCATTCATTTCCCTTCAGTAAGGGAAAGGGAAGCGGTAAGAGTAACGCTTCGCCACAACGAAATTACTTAATTCGATGGGGGTTTCGATTCCTGCATCAGAAATGATCGTTCTTCGGTAACCGATCGGATCGATCTACGATCATTTTCTGATCACTTACGGAGTGGTTGGAAGCCAAAAAGCTAGTTCACGCGTAACGAGATATAAAGTGTTTTTTCAATACCTTTAACACTTTCTTCGAGAAATAGTCGTTCAGACTATAGTGGCCTTCAGTCAACATTTCATTAGTCATTAGATATTCCCTTCAGACTTATCAATTACTTTTCTACTTAGAAGTAGTTGTTAGAATTAGAAGACTGTTGCTGGCCGTTGTGTTAAAGAAGCTTTCTCATCCGAGTTTTCAAGATTCGTCCGCGATTGCGTGTCTCGATCGGCTGTTGACCCAAGCATCTCGCTTAATTAGCGCAAGGCTGAGTTAGATGAAAAAAAGTTCCGTTTAACGACGGAAAGGTAGAGAAAATCGCGGAGACGAAGGGACAGTGCGCGGTAGGTGGGATTAGCATAATGCGCGGAACAGGCGTTCAGACGTGGAACGGCACGATTGTGGTTAGTTAATGGTGACCGAGCAGTCATTATTCTCGTGCGGCAATACGTTGCGATCGTTAAGGTAACCTTACCGTGCAACCTGGCGGCCCGATCGCCTATATAAATTATTATTGTGCGGCCAACGAGGTGTATCGATGGGCGGTCGCAATACTGTCGCACGTCGACGCCCATGTTTGCCGATTCAACGCCGCGCCTTTAGCCTTTTCATACCGCGCCGTTGTAAATCGCTGCCGCTTTTGTCCAAACTGATCCGCGCGTAACACCTGCGATCGCTGATAGAGAACAAACTTTGCTATTTCCGATCACTTTTCAGGCGCACGCGCTCCTCTGAATCACACCAGTAGCTTAAAACTCCTTTGCGTACCTTTAGCTTTGCTCGTTTACGGTACAATACATTACGGAGCTGGGTCAATTTAGAGCCAAAATAAGTAGATTTCACCGATGCATATCAATACTTTTGTCAGACATCAATTATAAAACTCGTTGATCCGTTTAAAGTAGGCGTTCAATCAGGGAAATTTATGGTAGGTTTTATGAAATTTTGATAATAAAATTGCGGGAAAACGGTACTCTGTGTTTTCTGAATATTGCATGTGCTATGCAGCTGATGCTCGTGAAAGATGAGGTAATTTATATCAAACAAACGTTGACAGTCTGATCGGTTGAATTATTCAATAGCAATCAATTTCTATTGCAATATCGGAAAAATGTTTACTGAAAGGTTGAAAAAATGTTGTGAAGCTTCTATCGAAATATGAGAGATATTGCGTGAATAATCAATGATTGTGGCAAATATACGCGAGCGTCCCTCTCTTAACTTTCATCGACCTCGGAGATATGTCGTCCTGATTTGTTACCGTTACGAACGGCCGCTAACGAATGTCAAAGCTAATTGAATTTGATTGCCCGACGGCCTGTAAAGCATTACGTTACATCTCGGTAACAATAGCCCGAGATTTGTCACCTTTGCAATTCTTCGTTTCGCTCCTTTGTTTTCTACCGATTTTCATAATTGCACGATGTCACCCTATACAGCCATTGTCAATAGATTACAGTCGATGATTACATCTACACTGCATCGTTTTTTAATGTCTCTATTTTTTTCTTCTGACATATTTGCGACATGAATAGGGGAAAACGACAGATAAGAATTTCATAAATATCCAATAACTTGTCACCTTTCCAGATCAGAATAATTGAAGATTCATAAGGCTTGTTGCAACCTTATACATAATTAATAGTTTCATATCGAAGGTTTTTTAGTAGAGTTTCCTTCCTTATGATGTCGAAGACATACCTAATTGTAACTGAAAGTTTCTACTGTAGACCATTTACCTACCTATGTACTTACTTTAATTTCAAGTAATTCATTCGATACTGTGGTCATCGTTATTTCGGCGAGTAGGAGCCTATAGCGTCCGGACAAACCGCACTGTGGATTCCGAATTAACATTTCATTAGACAAGCCATTTCCTGAATATGTACAACCTCGGTGATTCGAGGTATATTTATGAATTACCAAGGTTCTACATATTTTATTTTTAAATCTTTTCAAACTATCGGTAATTCCTACAGGCTAACAATATTTACTAGGTACTTTTTTATGTCGCTATGGCTATTAGGGCTCGAAACATTTCCGTCAATTAATATCATCCCCTCAGGCGGAATTTCGAGAACCTCTTTAGATCTACAACCACTCTCATTAGACAGACCAAATATGTCCGTACGTATATTTAGGTCTTTCAGAGAGGAACCATCTTCGACTGACTTCGACGAGCCGTGCTATACATAGGTCGAAGAACGTTGCGTGGCAGAAGAGGCTGTTGCGAAATGATGCATCGGAACGAGTACCAGGATTACGCCCTTCTACTACGGTAGAATTGATTAACGCGTCGATAAATTATCTTAAATGTCAACTGTGCGATATCGTTTGCGCTACACCTCGACGACTAATCATACGAAGGATCTACAATGACGTCACTACGACCGATCGCTCGTTCTTTTTATATCGAAGATAAGACGCATTAATAGGCAGCATGACTGTGAATATTTGTCACGAAGCTACAACAATTGAAGGGAGTTGCGTTTGTTATCATGATGCTAGCTTTGAAAACCCTTTTCCTTGTAATCCGTCAGGATACATGTTGTTCTGTGGTCGCTTTGCGTTTCTTCTAATAGTTGAGCATCTGAGCTGACGCGATTAGCGATTGCTTTTATTCCACCCTGTACGGAAAGCCGTCCATTCAGCGTCGGAAAACGCAAATATAACATTTCAATTCTGATTTCAAGGTGGTTATGATACACTATAGAATATTCATATCGTAAATTAGAAGATACACTGGCAATATATGAACCAAAATCTTTAATCGTGTAATCAGGGTTTCAAATAGTCCATTTTTTAAAAGGGTGTTTTTCTTTCAAATCTTTTCTTTGTTTTTTCCCCATAAACAGGTATGTATTCAGATAATTTGGTGTATTAGTAAAATTTGAATGATCAGTTGTTAAGCCTTATTATATGCTAAAAAAGACGTAAATATTGTTAGAGATTTAAATAGAGTTCCGCGCAAGACGGAGAGGAATTAAAGTAGTATCTCGTCGGAGGGTTGCTATGAGTCCAAAGCGTAAATAGCTAGCCGGACATGTCAAGAAGAAGCCATCAGGGACAGGGTATGTACTTTTTTGGAGCAACGCTCGATGTTGATGAAACCACTGAGAGTAGCGGAGTCATTACTGTAATTAATTACATCGTCGATCAATCACGTTGACATTAAAAACGGCGCACAACAGGGACGATTAAGAGTGATCGATATTGGATCCGCGGCCATTAAACTAATCTTTAATGAACACGTGGGATGGAAGTCATTTTCGAGAAAAAAAAAAAGGAAATTAGCATGTTCCCGCATTCTCGGTGTCTCACAATTTCCTTGGCCTTGTCGACGCGTAGAAAGAAGCAGACGAAGAAGAAGAAGAAGAAAAAGAGGAGGTTGGCGTTTCCCTGGGGCAGTGGAACCTCATGATTTCTTGATAAAAGGCATGCAAGTTTGTGTTCCCCGGGGTTACTTTGAGGTGGACGAAATTACCCGAAGCAGATAGAGAATGGGGTTGCATGAAAGGTAGAGCAAAGGAAACGGTGGTGAAGGAGGAGAAGAAAGAGAAGGGGGCAAGGATCTCGATGATGATAAATGCTTCCTGCGGAGAAACGTGATTTATGCCGTTATTAGAATAGTCGCCACGAACCTCCCGTGTGGGTGGCGCATAATGATCGCTACCATATACCTATGTATGTGTACGCTCTCCGCAGCTATTCGACGGGTTGCCTTTAACAAAAAAAAAGCTTCCGTTGCTCGATGATTGCGACGCCCATAAACACTATCCGCATCGGCGCATTAGTCGCTTATTATCTCGCCGTTGCGTCCTAAGCCTTCCACACATTTTTCGGATCCCCGTCGCGTTTCCATCTTGGTTGGCATTCCGATGGATATTTCTTGACGAGGATCGCTACACGTACTCAGCATTGGACTTATGCTCAAGTCACAATTACATGCTACAAATGCGCTCCAATTAAAGAATACCTTTTGGATCTATTTCTATTATTTACGTTCTTCTCATCCATGCGATTCATAAGTTTCTGCTTTGTTCTTGATCTAAGACTACTGATTCAAGAGTGGTAGGGCAAGTGTCTGCTCATTTAGTAACTTAGTACCTATAACTTTTCATAGGATTGATAAATGCTTGATAGATAAGTATGATAAAAATGACGCATGTTTTGCAACCCCTCACCATTGCAGCGGTTTCGCCATGAAGAAGTGAATAAAGGGAGCGATTAAAAGGCTAATTGCCAAAAATAATAAGGACCACCCATCCTCCGTTTAAATCCTGCTAAATATATACGCATTAATTGGATCGGTGAAGAATCTGCACTCCCCTGATTAGCTATTATCGATAATTATATGTTAACCGCTTCGTATCTAGATCCGGCCGAGCACGTACTCTCGAACCTGTTCCCCTACAGCGGGGAGAATATTGAATCAAATTGCGTGCACGTACATGCGTGTATACACGTGAACTGTATTTACGCCTTCTAACCTCTCGCTACTAGCCAGACATACTCGTAAATAATTGGTCCGCGGTATCGGTGGCCATTGCGTTACCATCATTCAATTTCTGCTTTGACAATTTCTGCTTTCTCAGACTCAACCTTCAATTTATTTCTAGTTCTTCACGAATCCGGAGCAATCCTTTGTCAGATTCAATATCTTTTGCCTCCATAAATAATAATAATTGCTTTTGCGTCTCCGTAGATGGAACGATTCTTTGAGGGAAACTGAATCGATGGCATCTCGTTAATCCTTGCTTCGGCGATCTTCCTTTAACGTGATCAGGAAATCTGTTGTAGCTCGTTAAATAGCTCTACATCACAGAAGAAGCAATCGATGAACAATCTACTCTCTTTCGTTAGTACGAGACGGAGCTGTAAATAACCGGAGCGGTTTATAAGCAATTTCTAAACGCGTCGTGTTGGGTCTATTATTTTTCCACGGCTCTTCTGGTCTTTCAATCGACGGCGTGCATCGTTATCTTCGCTTCCGAGCATATATTGCGAAACAAAGAATGGGTTCGTGACTACTCTTACTCTTTGAATTCGGTTCGATTTCACACATCGTATGCGTCTGATTTTCTTTTTAAAGTTGCCTACTCGAACGTCTGAGAGGGAACGCTAACGAGCTACGGGTAACTGCTATTTGCCAAGGAATGGGCATCACGCGAGAAGATGCATGTCCACGGCACATTTCGCAGTCGCCGTGACCGAGGCTATCGTAGCTCGCGATCATTCTTGGAAATTTAATAGACACGTCCTGCCGCTATATCCTTGATCCTTCGACAACGATACCGGCCAACCTCGAGGACTTCGTGCAATTCGAGATAACAGATAAAGAAGCCACACCTTTCGGTATCCTGATGATACCTGCCATTCCATTCTTCCTTTGTTTCTTCCTTTCTCTGTAGATGAAATCGTTGTTCGTATTTCTTCGGGAGGGGGAACGAGGAGATAAGATTCGCTACTAGGGGAAGGTATAGTATATCGTCCTAGGGTACGATTGTCGTCGTTGACATTATAATACGGCAGTGGACGTACT
This sequence comes from Calliopsis andreniformis, assembly GCF_051401765.1. Classification (NCBI taxonomy): domain Eukaryota; kingdom Metazoa; phylum Arthropoda; class Insecta; order Hymenoptera; family Andrenidae; genus Calliopsis; species Calliopsis andreniformis. The sequence continues at coordinate 29,018,156 of NC_135064.1, forward strand.
GTTATTTAACACTATCGAACAAGTTAGAAAGTTCTGTAAGATATTCTTTGAATTTTTCACAATTTCATAGTAGCGTAACGCAAGAGTTGGAAAGTTGCCGCAAAGCGATCACGATACGACATTTCGTCGGTACACTGACAAAAGGGTGGATCAAGGGTGTCAAATTGAATTGTAACTAACGTTAAGCGGATGGAATCGAGAGCACACCGTCGAATTAACCCTCCGCGCCGCGCCACGCCGCGCCGCGCCGCGCCGCGCCGCGCCGGATAATGCCATTACCATGGAAGCCTGAAATTACTGAACATTACGTATCGACGGCAATTAGACCTGATCCTCTTGCGTGCATACGTGTGCAGGCGCGTGTTCGCCTCTATGGAAGCTAGAACGATTACTTCATTTACATGCCGCGTAAATACGCGCGTTCGCCCGCTACGTGGCCAAGCCTAGATCCTCCTTGATTACATTCGATTACGAAGATTGTGCACGGTATCCGTTCGTCCGAAAATTACTCCCTAGAAGGAATGGCAGAGGGAGAATTCACCGTCGGATTCGAGGGTCACGTTGCTTATTAACGGTCGTTAAACAGCGAGACGAATCGCTGCCTCGGGCAACGTTCAATTATCATCATTCGGAAATTTCTCCTCTACTTCCTTTGCGATATGGTCCCTGCTAAATGATGGATTATTGAGCGATTTACAATGAAGCAAATCACAGTACAGAAATATTCATTTGCGAAGAGCCATTCATTTGTGAAAAAAAAAATCGATGTACGAAACGCGAATAAGTTGAACTGAAAAGTGAGCAGCTGCCGTTGCTATTTCTACGGAATACGAAATAAAATTCTGGAATGAGATGTTTGCAGCAGTAATCGCAATGGCAGTCGACGCGAAATGCAAAGGATCCTAAATTTCGAGTTGAAAGGTCGCCCCGGGATTTCAATTTGAAGGGTTGGCGCTTTATGATTGCGCGGCAAGTTGAGATTTAAGATCTGACTAAAGTACAGGTACGGGCAGGATTTGCGATATTAACTTTTACAGCAGATTCCACGTGAAATGTTCGCGCCCACTTCTGCACCTCTGTTCCGACAGCTTTATAGCGCTATAAAACGGAATATCACACGTACGAGAAATACGGGATACCGTTTGGAAATGGTTGCCGCGCTTTGGACGCGAGCACGTGGACACGTGAGCTTTCAACGAGAAATTATTCATTGTTGTACCGCAAGGATCTATGCTAATCCTTCGCCTCCTGCTACACCTGCCGCGCTCAAGAGATTACAATTCACGGTATCTCTTCTGGAAACTTCTTTCCCGTGATCTCCAAGTGAAATATCAGACTTCAGGCACGAAGTAAGATCTTGAAGTTTCCGTGGGATGGGTCAGGGATCAAGGTGCATCTCTCCTTAAAAGGGTGGAGAGGGGCCTCCTTGTCTCCCTGACCCTTCAATACTCTTGCGATACTCACTTATGTGTCCCCAGGGGAGATCTGCCCTCGCTGAATCTCGGGAGGGATCTGAGGAGTTGACGAGATCGGCTTCTATTTATACCCTTCTGAGAGAACGAGATAATGACGTCAATTTGATTGATCGGTCGATTGAAGTCGCAAAATCAAGCTATCGAGGAATAATTCGCTAAAGATTGATAATATCCGATAATGTAGTGATTGTAATGACCCTTCAATCTACGCGTGATATTAACAACAATTGTGCCTACTGTTTACTACAAATTGTTAATCATTTTTATTCCGTAATAACCAACTTAGCACCGATTGTTTCAATTTTTTCGTAATTGCATCTTGGAATTTGTATAATACATTGGTTAAATCCATTACCGCGAGCGATATGCAGCTCCACGGGCTCTCTAGAGAAAATTGAGCAATTACAGAGCTTTGCGTGAGAATCTGCTTCCTACAAATGGAAGTTTCCTCAATTTGCTAGTATTCGTTCAACTGGGCTTAGGTACATTGGTTTACATATGCAGCCAAGTTTCGTTCACGATAGGAACGATCATATGTAACGATCTTTTCTTCATTTTCAAATGAATGTTCTCTTTTGAATCAAGTCTTATTGATCGTATCGAAGTTTTTTCTATGCACTCAATTTCCTAATGTAGCATGAAAAACGTCTGAAAAATGTAATTATTAATAATTAAACGTAATTGTTTTCGAATGTTTCGAAAATTAAAAAAGGTATTCTCCAGTTTAGGTATTCTAGAAAGTGCAGAGTCTGGAGGAAGAAAGAAGAGAAAAGTCTGATCCTGACTTAAAGCTAGAAGTAGAAAAGAGAGGTTCGATAAGAATTTGCCTGGAAGCTGGTAGCGCGTCGTAGATAAACGGTCATAGAGAGGCGTGTGCGTTTACAGGTGGACGCGGTCTAGGTGCGCCGTCATAAATCTGCCAAGCCGTGGCAAATTAAATCATTATCTGGAAGCTGCGAGCAAATTGCACCGATGCATGCTCCGAAGCTCCTCCTCCTTCTATATACTCTCTTTCCTTTTTTCTTCTTCTCTTCTTCCTCTTCCACATCACTTCACGATCATCCCCTTCTTCTTCAACCATTGTTCTTGCGCCTTTTCCCTCGTTCTTTCTTACCACCTCTGCGTCCTTTTTTATTTCTTTTACACCGTTACCGTGATTTTGCGCTTGTTCTTCCCACCAGAAACTTCCGTGGAAGTTCCTACCGCGGTACCGCAGCCGCGTGCCGAGGATATATGTTAACATTCGTAAATTTTGCCTTTCGGTTTTGCCAGCCAGACAAACTATTCCTGCCGTGGCCGACTTAGAAATGTAATTTTGCCGAGTCGATTCCACGAGATCCAGGCCACTTTAAGCGGAGTTTCAGTTGCCACCAATTGGGTTTACTTTATACACGCCAAATGAGGAAAAGGAAGAAATGTGGTGACAAAGCATACCGTAAAATATTATTAGATATCATTTTTTATAATTGTTTATCGGAAGAAGGACAAAACTTGGCAAAGCGATAGAGAATTGAAGCATTCAAATTCAAAGTGACATTCGTTATTTTTTTACTTTCCTACTACGTAAATATATTAATGTCAACATACGTTATTCAGCATATAACGTATCACGAGAAAACGAAAATAGAGTGCGAAGGGGGATTCAGTAAAAGGCTCAGCATTATTTTCTAATGTAGAACAGACAGAATCAATTTGAAAGCTCTTCGAATTAGGTAATATTTTCTGGTAACCCCCTCTTTCTGTTTTGCATTAGGACTGTGATTCAAAGAATGATAGTATGAGCACGTTTTTCAAAAAAGAAATTTGCACATTTGAACTTTACAGATTTACAAAGCGATTTAGAAATCAAAATAAATTTCATTTTCTCGTTTCTGTGATATAAACAATGAGTAGTATTTTCGAAAGAATGTAAAGTAAATCTGATGATTTTGTTTCAACTTATTGATAAATAACACAGTACAATCTGAACTTGTAAGAAAATTCAAGTAGAGCATCTGCATGATATGTCAGACGCGACAAACGTGCGTTACGTTTCCCAATAAATACGTTGCGTTACCAAACCGATAGAGTACTACATATTCAAGAAAAATAAGTACGAATAGGAGACATCTTTCTCTTGTATTTTTTCTGAGAAAGGAGCACAAAAAGGAACACAAAAAGAAGAATAAAAATAAGAAAGTAAAACTTACCAAACCATCGCAGGCGGACAAAGCGACTTGAGAATCAGGATGATCGTGAATGAAACCACGATAATGACATTTACTCGATTGATTTTTTGGGCGGCTGCGTATGTGAACATCTCGCTTTCGTCTTTCGACGACCATCCCAGGTCCGATGAAGTCGTCCACGGCCGTCAACTGGATGTGGTACTCCTTACCTGCGACCGATAATCGGTAATGGACCTCTGGTCCATCTTCATGGTGGTGGTGAGTCACATTATGCGAGATAAGCTCTCCTCGGTGAGTCACTTTTCGCGGCATCACGATCTCGTGACCGTGAACGTGTTCCTCCAAGGTGTATATGCCTGAAGCGAGAATCGATCGAGTTTAGTTTCTGACGTAGGACAATTTATCTGAAGACAAATTGTGAGAGATCTATATAGCGAATGAAAGAGAAAGTGAGTAATAGTTATTTTATTTCAATTATTCGTAACGTGTCAAAATGAAATGTGAATCATGTGTAAACCCAGTTGCGCTATCCATCTTCTGTAAGAACGTTCGTTTTCTTTCAAATTCGTTCCTAACGTGCGATAAATCTCACCCGAGCGTTCCGCAAGGGGACAGTGCGTGCGTAAAATAGCGTTATATATTTATTGACTATTTACTGACGGTCGCAATTTCATTCGAGCAATAGAAGATAACGTTTATTGTAGTGCACGCAAGTGGGCAGACTCGTAAACCTGGCTCAGGGGAGGTAAATTCAACACAGGAAGGAAAGCGTGATTGATAGCGAACACCCGCCGTTAGTCGAAACAATATTTCAAATAAATAATTATGTTAACGTTTCCTTTATGTTTCGTTAAGTTATTTCAATATGATACATGAAGCTAATTAACAGCCATTATTATTACTCTTGTGAAGTTTTGCAGACAGTCTAAAAATGAATTATAATTCAATTCAGTTAAAATTGTCTACAGTATAAGGAAGCATACTGGATCATAAAATATTTCTAAATGTAGCAACCATTTATCATTTTTAACTTTTTGCATAAAATACTGAAATAATATTGGCGTTGGATCAAGAATTTCTCACTTACTTTTATACTCTGCTTAAACAATAGAAGAAGTACAACTTGTTTATCTTATTTGTATTTCGTAAAACTCATTATGAAGTGAACAGGATGCCGAATAGGATGTGCAAGTTGAAGCAGAAGTATTCGCGTCGAATCGGATATTTTCCAACGCTCTCTTCCATCTTTTATTCAGAGAATATGATGCGCATTCCTACCGTTGAAAATCACGTGACACCTCGTTACACCTTGTTCCTTTTTTCCTTCTTCTCTAGTATTTCCTCACTTTCCTTTTATTTTTACAGCACCTCATTATATTTGAAATTCATGTTTCGCGCATTCATTCAAAATTCTAACGTAATTCATGCAAAATTTATAGATATCTCGTTTTCTAAAATTCAAACCAAAGGATATAGAATCGAACGTAAAACGATGTTAAGATTCCTGTAATGATTGCCAGATGTAATGGAGAAGATTGTAGTAGGAATTTGTGTTGAAACTCAGATAGATAAAAACGCATTTTCGAACATTAGGCAATCTTTGCGCATTTAGGTATAGTAGTTACTAAAGCCGCGATTTTCCAAATCCGATTGAGAGTTGAAGTATGAAATAACGATTTGAAGAACGTTTGCTTCTTTACTTAGAGTAGCAACGAATGTGTACGTTGCGTCGTAATCGAAGTGGTTCTTAATGCTACTAAGTATGCAAAGAGTAAGACGAGAGAATACTGATAAAATTCAAAGGAAATTTGAAGAAAGAAAATAGCAAGGGTAAGTAGAAATCCAAACTAGAGCTAACTTGGACATTTCGTTTCTGGACCCACTGGCCTGAAATGACAATTATATAAAAAACGAAAATTGTAAAAGGTTAGCAGAGAAAATATCGTGGCGTAGTGTCGAGGTCGAAAACGATTTAGAGGAATAATGGCGTAACGAGCAAACGAGTCGACGTCGACCACAGTATGTATGAAAAGCGGCCTCTGTTGAGTGTTCAACAACGCGAGGGCGAACGTACGACAGTTACGCACCGTAAAACTGGTGTAATAATTTCCGATTGATTTAACGGCCCCCGCATATACGGCAAGTAAATCGTTTAGAAAGGAACCGTCGCGCCGCGTCGTGGATTCGATTAATGCGCCTGTTTCAAGCTTGCCATCGGTTTTCTACGTTTTCACCTTTCTGACAGCTATTTTTTCTTCGCTCCAGACCGCGGAAAGAGAATGTTTCAAGAGTAATTTGTTAACAGGGTGTCGGTGTTACTGATAAATCTCAATCACGGACGCGAGGTGTCGCGAAGGGCTTTGGAAAGCGCAATGACAGAGAATAATGTTACGTTTCGTCGTCTGTTGCGTCGTAAGGCAGTAGCGCCTGTAGATGGATGATTGTGTCAGGGGTAGAAGAGAATAGGAGTATAGAAATATCTGGTAAGGAAGTCTCAGTTCCCTTTTCTACTGATCGAGCGATACTTAAAGTAGTCATGAAACTGAAATTGCAGGATAGTTTCTATCAGCGAGAAGAAAAAATGTGGAACGACGTCGCCCGTTTCATTGAAGACGATATCCGATCTCTGTATGCAGATTGGATCGCAGCGACGCTAACTGTCAGACCGTTCTTACATGAAGACATATTGCCGCAGCTGAACCGTGCCTGCATTCCCGACGTCCTTTTCTCCCTGTTCTCCTCGGGCAAAGGCTAACCACAATTATTCTATTAGGCGTTAGATCACCGTCGACAATAGTAAACGGTGGTAAATCGTCGAAGCGATCGATCTGTAGCAACCTACAACTGGTTTAGGCTTATGTTCGGTACCCTCTGCGCTTTTGCTCTTTACGATCGCATTTATGGCCACGAATTTCGAAGATGAATAGCCAGAAATTAATGGTGCGTCTTGTTTTATGACCTTGTTTTTACTGCTACTAATTTTAATTGTTCATAAAAAAATTTATTGCATGTTAGAGCAACGTTTTTCATTTTTGCTAAATGTCAATCTACATACGATTGACATAATAACGCGAAAGGTGCACCTATTATGTTTATTTCTGGTAGAAATTTACAATCAGACAAAGTCCACGAGATTGAAAGAGGAAAATGAAATAAAGCCAATAACAGAAAATTGATTAGACACCGCGGTTGGCGAAATGACTGTAGGAGAGCACAGGATGCACATTGTTGCCTGACAGAGGATAACGAACATTGGTCGGTTCGTACAGTTTATCGGTTAATTTCATCTGTAGATTAATATCGAGAGCTAATCAGGCTATTGGCGAGTTCACGATGCGACGCGACGCGACGCGACGCACAGCACAGCACAGCACAGCGGGCAATCCGACGCGTAGCCGCGAGGGGAATTATTCGAGCGATACAGCTCGTTACGAATAGACCGGAAACGGGAGCTAAAATATCCCTCCACAATTCCAGTAGTGGTTCTTCGTCGCGTGCCGGTATAAATTTTGGAAAATGTACGGCCGTCGACGAATGATAAATGTAAACGACCTTAATTAATGATGCACGGTAAAGACATGGTATTATATGTGAACCGTGAACGGAATTATGCTAGAATAAATGTAGAGTATGTACGGTAGCGTTTCCTGCGGCCAAGAATAATTTCGGACTATATATATTTATAATTAGGCAGGTATGCAATTATTAAACTATGTAGTAGATGAAAGAAAAGTCTACTGAAATTGCTGTATATTTAGAAGGTGAAAACTGTAATCCCTGATTCCTGTAATTTTGTAGGTTAGAGGAGTGCAAACGTTTCTTGATGCTAAAACCATCGTATTCTATTTTCTCGACGTACTAGTTTAACTTGATTCATTTCGAGAACACAAATCTCTTTAAGTTTCAATAATGTGGAAATTAAAGTCCTGAAAAATACTTTGGAGACTGTAAAGCGACGATCTCGTAAAATCTCCTAGTTGTTTAGCCTCGATTTCAGATCACCAGAGAGGTTGAAGGCATCTAAGGTTGATCAAGATATCGAAGCCGATCGTAAAAAAGGATTTACAACGGTTCGATTTCCATCGCAATCGCGATAGTCGGAACCGCGGGTGGTTCGAAACTTTGCTCGACGCGGCAGTAGCCTCGTCTTGGAAAAAACGCTGGTCGATGGATCGATCGATCGATTGAACGAACGAGCGAGCGACAGCAGTTTGCCGCTTTCCACGCTCGATACAGGTTTCTGCGGTGCGGATAAATAGCTTGGCAAAGAGAAAGAGAGAAGTAGAGTCTAGTGCATTCGGTGAGCGGTATAATCATCATTATCCTATTATCATTAAAGTTGGAAAAATGGCGGGTCGACCAATCAGCGTGCGCCTCGAGCGAGTCGGGGTTAACTGCAGGTGGGGACTCAGTTGAATACTTGGACCTCCCATACAGTCTCTACCTACTGCAATGATCCTGTACACCGATCCTGTGCACGTACAGTCGCCGAGCCGATCCTTCCCACACCGTTAGCTCCCCACGTATGCATAACCGCTCGTTTAATTACACAGAATAGATGATACGTTGCGTCGAGTCGCGTCGAGTCGCGTCGAGCCGCGTCGAGCCGCGTCGAGCCGCGTCGAGCCGCGTCGAGCCGCGTCGTTGCTTTTTCTAATTACACGGGGCTTACGCGTCCAGTTATTAATTAACCTATCCTACGCGATGACGGACCTGCTCGCTCTGGAATGCGAAACAATTTTTCCTTTCTTTTTCATTAAGACAGATTCTATCAGAGTCTTAAATAGATCCAGCACAGACCTTCGGATGTTGAAGAAGTAGTAGATATTCGATGTTGGATCCTTTGATTATCACTTTATTGAACGCAGTATTGGAAACCACGTACCTACTGAATCCATCTAGCTACTAATCAAGATGCTTCAATTTCTCAGGCTTGATTTCTACGAATCCATACTCGCGCCGAAAGGATCCTAGTCATACTCTGAATAGAGGTTCTTTTCTAGAGAGTCGATAATAAATTCGTGGCACGTCGAGGAGCTGTGAGGATTCGCGCAACCTTAGATTCCGGTTCCAGTCGGGTCGCGGCGAATGCTGCCCCAACTTCCAGGAGTTAAAGTTATTAGGCGTTGGGACGATACTTTATCGTTCAGACCTGGTATTACGGTAGAAACCAGTTCCCTCGCTGGGATGACTCACTCCCGGGCCCATCTCGGACCCCATCGAGCTCGACTGCGCAAAAATCTTCGCCCATTAGCATATACCTACTTATCGAATTCATTAAGGTTCCCGCGATAGCCATGGAAACATGCTGCAACCTCGATACACCACGAATCTCCGCGCTCTTCTTCTTCTTCCTCCGATTCGAGCTGTTTTTAATAATCACCTACCCGAAAAGGACGATCATTTTCAGACGCTAATTGAACTTTTATAGGTACCTCGTTAGCCACGATTATCCGGGCCACTCACCGTGTCTGCAATTTCATGCGATGTAATTATTATTTATGCGTTCTAGTTAGTTCAATTCTGGAACATACTTTCAACTAATATCATGGAAGTCTGGTTTCTACTATACAATGATTTAGTGTATTTATATAACATTTACATATATTTTCTAAAGTCTCATTCTTATGAACAATAAACAACTGTAATATATTAATTGTCTACACTTTTCAGTCAGATTTACAAAATGCTTTAGGTATTAAAGTGGATGACTGAGTATCTATTACTATTTCAAGCGCAATTTACATTGTAATAGTTACTGAAACGTATGTATATTGTAATTATATTACTGTTCATCGTTGCAGCCTATTTGTGCTTTGACACGTATTCACTTTAGAATGTTAAGGTGCAGCCGTATTAGTATCCATATATATGTAGAACTTCTATTGTCAAAGCTGCTTTCCTTTTTTCTGTATATTCATGAACTGTTTCACTAGACTGAAATTTAACACTTTTCCATTTTTTGCAAGGTTTAAATTTTCAAATTTGAAAAATTGCCATAGTAGTTATTTGTTTGAATTTTTGAATTCGAATTTCTGATTCAGAATCGCCTCGGTTTGCATTTAAATTCGAAAAATGAAAAATGAAAAATTCAACGGTTATAAAAAAGTGAAAGCAGTGACAGATATTTAGATACAGCGGAAGGTAAGTGGTATTCCGCGGCTAGTAGTGCAGCCATAAAATTGATGAATCTATCTAAAAAAATTTGTGATACGAATTAACTTTGGAGTTTACTTTTATCGACAGAAATTCTAAATTTCTTTCATTGTATCCCTATGATTGGAACAATAATTGTGTTCACGGAAAAATTTCTTCCCGAGATGCAAGTATTTACGTGAGAGTTTCATCGCAAAGTGATCAGTATAAATGAAACGCTTCTTTGAACTACATCACATCACGGAGCAATCGTGTCAAGAGAAAACCCGGACTCGTTTTCTCGATGCAACAGATGGCTTCGCTTTTACGGGGAATTAGACGATTTCGATTGAACAAATCATGCCTCAAGGTTTTCCGTTAGTATTAACTCCCTGTCGAGTGAACGCGACGACAGTGTTTCATCTTTGCGATTAAAAATATTTCATCGAATGCTAGTATATGTGTTCTTAAATAAACCGTTCAATTTTCAATAGCCTTAGAATTCTGTGAATAAGTGAGGATTAAAAGCGTGAAGAATGGTTTTTTTTAAAACTACAGCAAAGTGTGAATAAAATTAGAGATTATTATCGAAGAAAAGAGGATTTGATTGAGTGGATCAATGATAACGGTATTTAGAGCTTATTTCCTACTTGAAAAGCATCAGCTTTTGATTTGATGGAGCAGACATTACCGAATAGAGCGCAACAGAAGACATTCAGTAGTAAGAGGGTTAATTTCAGCGGACGCAGCGCTCAAAGAACAGAACACGGTTTGTAGCGCAATTTTCCGGGTATTCGTCGTAGCTCCGGTCGGAATAAGACTAGGTCAACCAGAGACAGCGATTAATCATGGCGATACAACTTAATTATTGTCCACGCCTTCTTTAACGCAATGCGTATCTATTGTACCGTGTGCGTGCATGCGTTCTATTGGTTCACTTGCGTCTTTTGTAGCGATACGATAGACGGATAGATTTATTGCTCTGAGACAATATCCTTTAGGTACATGAATAATAGCAATCTTTAAAAGACAGTGGCACTAATAAATAAGAACACGCGTGTTGCTAAAATATGTTCAAAGACCTCGATTTCGACAGACTGCTTTCAACTTAGCAGACGATGCGATGAGAACTGAAAACTATTAAATCTTTTATTCGGTATTTTATACAACAATTGATCGAATAAGGTTTTTTGCTCGGCTGAAAGGAAACGATTCCGGAATGATTTTTTTCGAGACAAGCCTACCAGCTGTACGTGGGTGTCCACATACTACTTGTCTACCAAGCGAGCACAATCTCAACCTGTCGTGGCTCGTTCGTTTTTCATTAATTATCTTGGGCACTTTTGCAGATAGGATCACGCAGTTGGGCAACTTTGACGCTCGAAAAAGTGGAAACTTTCGGTTTGATGGATTTATGAGAACGTGAGCGGACTCTATAAACCACAAGCATTTTCGTCCGCAAGAAAGTTCGATTTATATTGCGTCTCGCGAGAATATGTGATCACGGGGACGAAAACGAAAAACGTGCTAGCTACCTTTCGAAATTACATTGGAGAAAAGTGTGAAGCCAGATTTGGACAGCTTTAGACAAGCAGTAGCTCACGTTAGTCGATCAATGTTGCCCAGTGATCTCAGGCGTCTATATATCTACTTTTCCAAATTTCTTACAAAATTATTTGTACAATTAGCAGGAAATTTTTGCTAAATATGTGTCGATTGTTAGAAAGCATCAAATTTTCTCACTTTTATAAAATGTACGTCGATATCGTATAGGAAAGAGTTTCTGAACAGCACCGTCCAAAAACTGAACTATGCTCCCTTTGTCTCCCCAGCTCCTTTACTCCCGGTATTAGAGCGGATCGTCCTTATCAGCTAAAAGGGGCTATATCACGATGACCGGCTGACGAATTGTTATCGCGTGGACAGCGTTGTCTTTGCTACAAAACGTATCTATCTTCTGCCGCGGTAATAAATCGCACGTATAACCGGCCATTTACGCGAGCGCACTTACGTCCTGCGCTCGCTTGCTACACGAATCTTATCTTGCTAACCATTTTCATGGAACAAGAACTTTCGAGATATTCTTCACTCGAGAATCACCAACACCCCCTCCGGATAACGCGCAAAATCCCGCCGTTTTCTATTACCCTTCCGTATTTCCTATATTTTATCTAAATCTCCTTCTTTGCGAGCATCGTTACGATAAGAAGGATAAGTACAACAAATTTTCCTATCAGTCTATGGTTACCTGAATCGATTGTGCAGTAATTTCAAGAAAATAGGATCGTCGTTGATTCGAAAGAAAAAGTCCAAAGAGCCTTCCATTATTCAACGTGTAACGTATTTATAAGTACTTTTTCCTTTTGCTATAGTAAGTAATAAGCTGTTGTATATCTGTTTAGAATCTTTCTTTGACAAAGTGCGAGACAAAAGGTACAATGGGAGGAATAGTTTCAGTTGGTTTGTTCCAGAACCCTAAGTAACAAAGTTCGGTGTCCCAGTGGAGTGCAAGTAACATTCTCACCGAATCATCCTGACACACGAGAAATTTCCTTGCCATAGACGCCAGCGAGTCTTCTCTCACGAACAAGGCAAGAAGGTTTACACGATTTCCCACGGGTCATTTGATTGCGATATCCCCTGTCGAACAATCGATAAATCTCTCTTTGCTGTCACACGAAAGAACCAACGCTAATTATCTCACCGGAGAGTGAAATGTCTCTTCGAAGATAGAGAAAGGAAACACGATTACTTCTGTACCTTTTGTCACCTTCGCTGACAGGAAACTTCTAGGAAAGTTGAAAGAATTTTCGCTAGATTCAGATAAATGAAATCTCGAGATATGGCGTAAAGGTGCAAGAGAAAAAATTCCAGACGCTAAATATAGGGGAAGGCTTCTGAAAATAGAGGGGATGGCGCTTGGTGACGACACATGTAAAAGTCAGGAATCGTGGGTTAGGGCTGAGCTATCTCTCGAAAAGGATCACGCTCCTGCGCCACTCTCGAGATGCGGCTCGCGTGGGTTTTATCCGTTATTGCTGATCGAGCGGGCCCACGCTCGACGCCATGTCGCGTCGCGTCGTCTTCGTCCTGCCTGCCCCACAGGTGCGCGAATTGCTCTTCCTCCTGAGAAGCTCAAGTAACGCTCCACTCCCTCCTTTCTCTCCAAATCTCAAATCAAGTTCTTTCAATCCCGATCTAATGCTATTGTACGAACTCGAAAAATCTCATGTTCTTAATGTTTTTCTTAGTTGTTATTTCTAGAGTATCTGCAATCTTCAATGCTGAACATTCAATCGGAAAAGTATCTCGCTACGACTATTAAAACAGGCTTGCGTCTACGTTTAATTATTGTACCGCTTCAAGGATTGTCAAGAAGTTTAAAAAGATAATTTACTAGCGTGAAAATATTATAGAATGGTGCGAAAAGGAAGAATGGGAGAAGCTGTGAGAGCGTGGCGGTGTTCTGAATGAAAATAAAGATAACGCTTCGTCATCGAATGCCTACGTGAGACGGCATGACAGCAGCAGTCGCGTTTCAGCGTTTTCGGATTTGTACGGTGGAAGCCCACGCTGGCGTACCTTTTATTTCCTTCTAGTTTCGTACCGGACATTGGGTGAAAAGAGAAGGCAAGACAAAAAGCGAGCGTGTACCGTCTATTGACGGGGCTGCCCACACGATCGCCCGCGCACTTGCATTCATTGAGCATCGTACGCGTACTAGCACAGGTGCGAGCCTCTCTACCGATCTCCTTTCAGCGACGACTTCCCTACCTTTCCATTCTTCGTCCTCTTCTATCTCTCAAACTTCCATCATCTTGAAAATTCATATTCTCTATTATTTATGTTTCTTCTCATTACTTACTTTCTAACAATTTCTTCTTACAATTTTCTATTGGTAAGTTTCTTCAGTGTAATCAATGCTATACTAATATTGAACAGAAGATTTCGATAGATAACCTTCCACATTTTGAACTAGTTCATATCCTTCAAGCAAGCAAATATTGCCAGAAAACTTCGATCTCTCTTCCTGATTTCAGCACTGCAGAGAACTGTGTAATTCATGAACTTAAGGTTTTATGTCGGCTTAGAAGAAGTTCGAAGTTCCCGCTAATTTGAAAATCTGGCAACTTCTGTGGGTGAACAGTTAAGACCAGCCGCGAACTTCCACAATTGAATGTTAGCAATCCCAGAAATGCTTTTAAAATTGTCAATAGTTCATTTGTATCGGTACGATTCTAACGAAAAAAAGGGCAAGACTCCGAGAAAATTAAAATCTAATTATGGTTAGCAAAAGTTTATTCGATCGGTGATTTCGGTGGTGAATAATTTGAAGATATTTGAAATTTTGAGGAAAGAGATTTCGCCTTAGATCTAGAAAGAAATCCTTCTGAATGTTGTTCGTAAGAAAAACGAGTGAAACAAAGAGAATCGCATCATTCTCATGGGTACTCGTGTGAGTACACGTGCGGAATACACGCATACGCACACGCACCCACGCTACGCCACTCAACTACTTATTCAACGAATCAAGTGGCAATTTTTCAACGGGTTCGAACCATGAATGGGCGGCTAATGTTATCGGTGTTACAGACAAGCCGCGAATGTTCCCCTTTTTCATCGATTTTGCGGATGCTTGGCGCCATTTCAGGGACGCCCAAGCCAAACGTACATTTCACTAATTATATCTTCTATTTGCTATAAAAATAAAAAGTTTGAATAGAATTAAGTGGAACAAACGAAAGAATTAATTATTGCGCAATCGTTGTCAGATTAGCAAAGGTAAATCATCAAATATAATCGTCCAATTGAAGATTTAAAGTTTCAACGAAATTTGAACACTAGGAGATATTATAGAAATAATTGGTTGCTGTTTCAATTTTGTCGGCGTTAAGTTTTTTAAATTGGAGGAAAGGATGAACAGCGAGGAAGTGCAAACCCTACTAATGTCTCGTCATTATATTAGTTCAGACAAGTTAGGACTTCATAATAATTGAAGGGATGCAGGTAGCAGATCCAAGTGGACAGACTAGGTGTATCGATTACCGAGAAGAGTGTAAATGCGCCTCTAACTGCCGAGTGTAATTTTCTTCGTCGATCAGGATAATTGCTTTCTAACGACAGGCTAATTTCGAAACACAGTTCTGTTTTGCACCGCTAATTCAACTCGACTCGCATTGTCTCCGCACCCACAAAACGAATAAATATGTAGGAGCGCGCTTGTTCGCTTCGTTCTTGCCTAGCGAACCTATCTGCATTGAAAAGGTTTTGAAGACGAGATTTCGCTCTTCCTTCCTTCTAGTGGAAAAGTGCCAACATTGTAAATTGAGTCGTAGACTCGATAGTTTAAAAACGACGGAAGTGTGGGATGCAAGACTCTCTGGCTACAGATGATGCCTTTTTCACAGGGACACACTTTTCTTGCGGTAAATCGATTGATCTGGCGATCGTTCGATAAAATCGAGAGCAGCTCGTGTTACGACGAAACCAGGTGAAAAATGACAAAAGCGCGCGCAAAGTCTATTCAATAAGTTCTCGTCTTCAAACTCATTTTTGTTTCAGGACTTTGCACGGCCAGTCTTTCGAGACGAAGTTTCGCTTTTGGCCGCAGGTGGTTTCGTTAAGAGCACAAATAGTGTCGAGTTACGATTCGAAGACAAATATGTACTCCGGAGGAGATCAAGGGGGAAAACGGTGCGGCGCGGCGCGGCGCGGCGCGGCGCGACATAATGTGGTCCTTCGGGGTGATCGCCATTCGAAGTGTCGTAAAATGTTAATCACTGCTTATTTATGCTCTCATAGATGTCTTAAACGCTGTTAAAGGCTCAACTTTGATTTTTAATTATATCGATAAATATTTCGTATACGTCACGGAGACGCGACTGGGCCCGTAATTGATTGTTATCCGGTAAATGCTCAGCCACTGACATAAATATGTGTCTTTTCTTTGATTCACCTCCTATTCCACGGAGATTCTGCTGATCTTATCGGGATACCGGCGCGACTCGATGCCGCCGTTTGGCAGACAGCCAATTGACATAATTTTTCGCTATGCTTTTTGACGTGCAGTGAGCGTATCAGCTGCCTATTCGGCAGAAATCCGAGCAGATTTGCCTCGCTGCGACCAGCTGTCATCTCTCATTCTATAGTTTTCACTTTCTGAAGCAGCTAGGATAAATGGAAGAAACATTTGCAAGAGGGTGGAATCAAAGAAATCCCTGTTGCTGGATAACTCTGACACGATTCAACAAATTCTCCTATTAGAAATGACCGTTTTTTAAATCGAACGTAAGATCTTTTTTTCAAAAATCGAATAAGAATAATGAGATGAAATAATTGCATTGAAAAATGCACGTTTCAAACTTACCCCTGACGTTTTGTCGACGAAGACGAGCTGCGGGGATGATATGCGCAACAACGACGAATGTCTGCAGCATCAATAGATACCGCATGGTTGCAGCTGAGTTGAAGGTACACTTCGTAAGTCAGTCTTCAGTGCCAGTGAATGGACAATGTTTTCTGTCTCTTAATCTGACCTTTCTTAACCTGGAAGAAATATGAAATATTTTTTCAGGTATTACATACTTTCTATTTTTCTATTTTTGTTTTTTATCTAAACACGAAAATAGAAGATGATATAGGGTAATTAACGATGAAATTTGTCATACTGAGTTTCATGGTTCGGAGCCTTTGAGGAAGAGCCTGATGCTTTTGTTATAGCTTTGTCTTAAGATGTGCACCTCGTTATATAAGATTTGTATGGCCAGGTAAGTGACGCTTGGTAGGTAGTTACGATAATCGGCTTTGGTCGGACTATGCCCAACCTCATGATTAGACTCGACAGCAGCACTAACCCTTTCTCACAGTTTCTCAACGAACACAGACGGTCGAATTTATGTGACTTACGCGTGCTTTCACGAATGGTTACTTCTGGGGATGTCGTTCGATCCTTGAATTACCGAATATGTGTCGTCTAATCAATTGAAGTTATGGAGAAAGAATTTTAATCGTTGTTGTAGCTAAGTAAGTAAGTACACGCGTAACGCCGAAACGTGTCTGTGCATAAGAAATACGACTACATAAAACCTAAGTAGTCGAAAACTGGCGCGCTTTTCTAATTTTTTATTTTTCTGCTAAATGCAATAAAAGCAAAATTGTAAAATCTGTGTTCAAAAAGTATTATCATCGTAGTAGAATATATTCGAAACTGAAAGAAACTGAAAGAAACTGAAAGAAACTGACGTTTTCAATTACTAAATTAATTTACAATTTTTTACCCGAGAAATTGCAATTATTCGGAAAAGTCGAAAAAAACTATACAGCCTTCTCAATAGCGAGCAATATCCATAATCCGATTTCTATTTCTCAGCATTTCCGCGCAATTATGGATGCATTATCGGTTTTGCCCTGCAGGAAAATTCAACCGATTCCTCGTGTCTTCCTACATTTTCAAAACAAACGTTTGACCAAAATGGCATTGCAATTTGCGAATAGAATAACAACGTCCAACCGAACTTCAAATTCCATTACACGCTGCTATTCCATTTACGGAGTGAAAATGTGCCAGCGGTCACGTATGTTCTGTTCATTCTAAAAGCCGAAAATCAATGTCATTTATATTTTTTGGTTAAAAATTGTAAATCATACGAATAGTTCAATTATCGGAAATATTAAAAGATTAGAGAGTGTAGAGGCGAAAATTGGACACGTGGGCAACCATATAATATAAGATATTGCCGTCGATGAGGACAACAATGGCAAAGACGCGAGGAAACGGTCCGCGAAGTGAGAGGCACCGGAAATGCGTTTAAGTAAATGTTAAAACGCGTGGGTAAACGCGTGTGAAAATGCGTATGCACGAAGATACAAGCAAGAAAGTGAGCAAGCGGAGTAACTGCCGAACTCGTTCGAGCGGGATTTACTCCTACGAATACGTATCGGCTTTGACTAATTCGCTAATGTTAATAGTGGTTAATTAACAAGCTGTTCGAGAGCTGGAGAGCCCGAGTTATGTATTCGAGAGACGGAACGGTGCAGTGTGCCGTGGCTGTCTCTAACGTTGTGCAAGCTGCCAATACGCCTTTCTCGGACGAAAATCTCTTTCCAAATGGATTCTTCCAATTCAACAACTCTCAACAAAGATCACCCTAGTTAACTTTTGCTTATCACAGAGGAGCAAAAAGAATACTATGAGGTCTTTCATTTTTCTTCAACCGATTAATATACTTTTTAACAAAATATTCATCGTAGTAGGTACACATGTGTTTTTGATGAGATAGAT
This sequence comes from Calliopsis andreniformis, assembly GCF_051401765.1. Lineage (NCBI taxonomy): Eukaryota > Metazoa > Arthropoda > Insecta > Hymenoptera > Andrenidae > Calliopsis > Calliopsis andreniformis. The sequence continues at coordinate 29,036,215 of NC_135064.1, forward strand.
GTTATAAATTTCGTTTCTGACTACTGGAATGTTTCGAAAAAACCGTAAAATTTGCTAAGCGCTGCTGTTCTTATAAATTCTTCAATTTGATCAATTTTAACCACTGAAAACCTTTGGATAATCTCTATGGAAGTTTTTACTGAAATAATATTTTACTTACGAAAAGAAAAAGTTGTAAAAGTTCCTTATCCTCTAAATTTCACCGAAGAGAATTAAAGAAGCGTGAGACTTCGTCTGTTCTAAAACTTGATACAATTTCTAGTCGTATGTTTCGCTTAAGACGAAGCAAAGGTCGAAGTGCCAAGAACGAATCGAACGTAAAAATTCACCTGAATCGCGAATACGGAGGCGATCGCATTGTCAGGTAAATATTCGCGTGTGATTTATGTGAGTAGCGGCGCGCAGAACGGCCGAGGCGCCGTTCTACCACGGCGTTCATTGTTTCCCGAATGATGGATCGAAGCAGAACAGAAAGGTTATTTACGTTTTCAAATTAATCACGACCACTCGCCGTCATTCGACGCCACGGGTGTCGCGATGCGGCGGCGCCTGTTTTCTCGGGGATGCCGCGCCTCTTCAAACATTTATCTAATAACTCAATTTTTCATCAGTTGCAATCAAAGAAATTTTCTTGCAGGTAAATTGAAGGCTAGGAAAATAATGCACAAATTTTGCACAGTTCAATTCGCATATATGAAATAATTACGTTCAATTGTAAATCGGTCAGGCAAAACGGAGCGAGTTCGTGGGTTCTTTCTTTCGTAAAATATTGCGTATTTGTCCGCGATCAAAACTGACGTAGACGTGCAGAATAATTAATTAGACTAATTAAATATTTCGTTTGCGCATTATCGCGAAATGAATTTTAACCAAAATATTTGAAGCACGCGGTTTGAAAATCAGAGTCTTTTTAACACAGAGCTGGTATTTTAAATACTAAAATCACAACATTTTGTGCAGATGTATCGATGTAATTTTCCATTCATTATTCGTACGATATGCGTTATATTAAAATTCATTCAACACTGATTTTTCTCTATTCTGTCTGATTTTGGTTTCACGTATCTACCACATTATTTAATTTTACATTTATTAAAGGAAGAGAGAACATTGCCTGTTGGATCGATCAGCTAGGAAATAGAAGTACGTTGTGTATTAATGACAACTGAAGAACGAGTAGAAACTGCACGATATTTCAAAATATACGAGCCCTTTCGTATACGGTCCAACTTAATGATTTAATAATTGCATGGGTCTTTTCGTGTTCGGCATTACTCGGTCATTAAGTGCAATGTAATTTGTTAACCACCTTGGATTTTGATATGCAACTTCAGCTGATTGACGAGGGCTGGCCCATTTGCTTCCACGTTATTATAGCCGTGTAACAGCATAATGACGCGAGGAAAGCGTTCCGTTCGCATCGATTAATTCGCCAAGAATATGATAATTGTGGTCTTTGTGTTCGAAACAGGACTTTAACCTATTTTAAGCGAAGGCTAGGTTGCGACTGAAAAACTTATGACTGTAAACATTTGCAAAAATCTATGGAACTCGGATTCTTTGTATAAAGTAAACTCGGAAGCACCTCATCGTTTCTTGTCTTTCGACAAGATGTCTACGATTTCGGAATGTGAGATGTTAGAAGAAACTTTTCTCGGGAACTTCCTTACTCTAATTATCAGCCACGATTCGAGTTAAAGAGCGTCAGGATCGCATTTTCAGGCAGACGAGTCAGAGTAAAGTCGCAGAGTGTAATTTCTTCGCGATCCTTTTTCTTCGTTTGACGATCTGTATCGCTTGTCAAACACGAAATAGGAAGATGCCTAATCGCGTACATCGACTTCGTGTCATAGATAATACACTTCCTTAGCTGCAGTTTCTGTCTATCGCAAAAAAATGTCGAGTGACTTTGTCTGGATTCTTTTTCTTCGCGACGAATGCGTGGATCCTCGCGTCTGTACTTCTAGAGATGTTGCTTACGTCCAGAACTAATTGAAAAACTATGTATGTAGTATATTCTATATTTTTGCATCCATCGATTGAAAGATCTTCTAATTCAGTAATGTTTAGCATTTATTCAACAGAATTTCATTTACTATTTAATTGGATTCATTTAATAAGTGAGAAAGTTCTTTTTACGCAACTAAAAGCGGAGTCCTTGTGTGATAGATAAAGTAAATTTATCTTTTCGTTGCAAAAGCAACTTTTCAAAGCACTATACGGTCTATCCTTCATTTCAGTTGATTGCAATTATTAGTTATCGTTTGTTAGGACTGGTCATCGATTTCTGCAAATTGCGCGAGACGCGTCTGCACCCGTCGATAAATTTCGCCATTCTTGGTAATCTCGCATGAAGAACACAGTGTCGAAGTCGAAGAAGCTTACGAGCGACGTTGAGGAATCATCGTGTCGTTGTTCAAGCACAAAGGTCTAGTGTCTCGTACGAGCATTTTGCGTTCGACGCACTAGCACGTATAGTAAATAACCGAGCGTTTAAGATTCGTCCGAAGTATCGTTAACAGAACGTCTGTAGTTACTGGGCGGTGATACACTTACGAAACGGCTGGACGGTTATCTGCTCGGAATGGTTTCCTCTTACTCTCTCATTTTCAACTGTGATAAGTGAATTTTTGGTACACGATACATAGCACATGTTCATTCTTTTTTTTAATTAATGTGTCGAAGATTTCCATTTCCTAAGCGATAGGTATATCTACATATGAGGAAATCACATGAAAGCGTGATCCGACGGCAGGTGTTTCCCATCAAATTAATCCGATCCTATACAAAAGAATATTCATAATTCTGTTAATAAATTTTGTAATTGCCAACAATTGCATTTTACTCCAACATACGAATATGAGACGAGCGACATACTTGACAGCGTTGGCAATCTTTGCACGCAATAAATCACGCGAACGCCAAGGAACTGTCGAGACCAACCGCTATCCATCCAGGCTGACAATGAGTCTCGTTTGGTTCTCTGGTAAACAGTCATCCCTCCGACTCTTCTACTTCGTTTTTATTATTTTGAAATGTCCCTGAGTCAGTTTCGCAATCGTACAACTTTTTCAAAGTAATGAGAAAAAGCAATTAAACGTAAAACTCTTTAGCTTGTATAAATATTGTACTTGGCAAATTATTGAATTTATAAAATTGGTAAACTCAAATTATCGGGGTCCATTAAGTTGAAACGGAAGAAGCTCGATCGAATTAAAGGCGTTTGCACCAACAGTAATCCAATAATACAATGATTTGAATTACCACGATCAGCAATAATTTCAATCATTACTGCACATTCCTTCACGTTGAAAAATATCCAACCACCGTGGACGCAAACGGCTCTCCTTCCAATGGTATCAATAGATCTGCGGTATTATGCCGGTGGACATACACAAACAACTGTGATTTATTCCACGATTTATTTCAGTGGAATCGTTTCTCGCAAAATTAATCAACGAATGGTTCGAATCTCCCTCCCCACTGAGGAGAATTTTTTCTCCTGTTTTAGGTTAAACTAAAATGAAATAGATTACTTGATCGCTCAAGATTAATAATTATCTGACAACCGTTCTTAGCGACTTGTTAGATTATTCGTGGGCCTATAGTACGTACCCATGAATCGTGACATTGCGATTATCACGTGGCGGCGCGGCGGCGCGGCGGCGCGGCGGCGCAGCGGCGGGGTACGTTGCACTATTCCGAAACACCTGCGCGCACGTTCTCAGCGGAAAGAATTCGAAATTGTAGCAGCACTGCCGCGGCACCTGGTTCCTCAGCCTCCCCCGCGAAGAACACCCGATATAAAGCGTTCGCGCGGTACAGTTGATTAGGCTGAGTGGTTCGTCACCTAACAGTTCGCTTTGCGCCGGAAGTGGGCCGACGCGAATCGCAAGCGGCCCGAAGGGGAGGGTCTGGTCCCGCGAGTCCCTACTCCTGCAGGGAGGGAGAGAGGGTGAGCCGCGGAGAGGGAAATGGAAATGACGGAACACGCGGCGCGGCGCGGCGCGGCGGAGAAGTCGTGGGCACGATCGCCGTCACAACACTAGTGGTCTGGTACACTCTTCCGATGTTACGTACACACGATCCTCCTCTCCGTGTCCCTCCGTCTTCTTCCCCCTAGCTCGACTTGCCCTGCACTCGGCATCCTCCGGCATCCTCTTATTCCGTCATTCTCCCTCTCCAAGGCTGTGCACAGGCTCTACACGTACGCGTCGCATACGATACACAGATTACGTGTGCTCTACTACCTCGAGTCCGATCTCGCCTCTCTTTTCCGCCTCCTCCGGCTCGGCTGCGTTTAGAAAAGAACTCTCGGAGGTTCCCTCCTACCTTGGACGGCCGCAAAAGCACGGTCCGAGAACTGAGAGACAGGGCAATCTACTAGGTAAGACTAGTTCCTCCACCCAGTCGTGGACCCGTTTTCTGTCGACCACTCTCTTTCCTCCCTCCCTCCCTCCTACCTATCTCTCTCTTTTTCTCTTCACCTCCCTCTCTCATTCTCACTCCCCCCTGCCCTCTCAGCCGAACTTCTCGCCTTCTCTCCCTATCCGTTGCTTTTTTATCGTCTTCGTCTCTCGTTCGTTTCCTTTTCCCTCTTCGCTCCCGCCACTTTGCCTCTCTTTCTCGCTCCTCTTTCGTCTTCGATCTCTTCTCCTATCCGAGAAATCTCTCTTTACTTCTCGCCGCTCCTTCGCTGCGGCTTTATCTGCTTCGAGCCGTGTTCGCCTTTTTTTAAAAAGCTTTTGCTCTTTCTCCCGTCGGTCCATGTAACTTTGTTCGCGAATTTATTTATACATCAGCGTCACTGTTCCATTGCGAAATTCGCTTCCACTCTGCTCGAGTCACTTTTTTTTCTTCTTCCTCTTCCTTTCTGACTTCGATCCTCGATATACCTAAGCGTTTATTTCCGCCTGGCCCTCTTTTTTTTTTTTTTTTTTTTTAATCGATTCCAAGTTTTAGGGTTTTTCTCTTAAAAATAACCTTCTTTTGTACTGTCAAATGCAAAAGTTTCGTGAAAGCCACGGACTTTCGAAGAATACCTTCTGTAAAATATCGCGTCGCGTCGCGTCGCGTCGTCTGAATGCGTTGAATGCGACTGCTTCAATGTTTCAACATGGAAATTGTTCCAATTTCTAAGCATGATATTTTTCAAATTTCTACCATATCAGATGATCCATTTTGCTATTTGCATTTTTCCTTTTTTCTTTTTCATAGAAAAAATGAAAAATTTGTTATTAGTGGTACGGGCATTTCTGTTTGCCTCTTTTCGCTGTCCGTGTCCGCCCCGTTTGTTTCTTCATCGAAATTCGTTCCCGTTTGTTTTACCTTTAATTCATTTTGCTCGTTACACGTTGCGTGCGCGCGCGCCATGTACATAAATCTTCAGCGTGTCGCGAATTTTCTCTTTTTCCCCTTTGGCAGTCTTTATTCGCGTATGCACGTCGCCGATCAACCACGCGCGAATAAACTTTGAAAATTGCTGCGATCGGCGCCTCTCGAGAATAGACAATAAATACAAATACTCTTCGTCTCTTTCTCTCTCCTCTCTCTCAACATGCTTTCCATTTTTTCAACAAGTTCATAAATACCCGCGAACGATCGATTGTGTTTCTACCTTTCTCGTTACGCTGTTTTGCGAATTAACATAAATTTACTGTTGTATAGTTTATAGTTACAGCAGTATGTAGTTCACAATATTTTACTGTTTTATCATCGACGACTTTTACTTTAAGACTTTTACTCTAGGTAAGTATTCAGTTCTTAAAAGGTCGTTAATTGAGAATATTCAGGGATTAAAGACAGATTTGATTGCTATGAAATAGAAATTTTCTACTATTCGCGTAACTTTTATGTATGTTGTCTCGCTCGCTTTCGCTGGAACGCCACTTTGCTTGATACGATAATTGCCCATTTCAGGAATCCCATGTTGCATGAGTGCGATTCTGAGAGCGTCATTCGATGGAAACGGTTACCACGTGGGGCAATTTTCTTTGCGCACGAGTCGCGTAAGAAAAATACCTGTTGCAACAGAATTAATTGTAGCCAAGCGATTATGCGATCGAAACGTTGTTTTAGAATAAGTACGACTTGCAACAAACACGTTCAACGCTAAGCGTAACGTATGAACATTTCTTATTTCTTTTAAAAAATTAATATCATCGACAGACATTCTCTATGATATTCTTCTTGTTGCTTCTTATTCTTCTTTATATAGATAATGATTATTCATGTCTAGAGAAACCTATTTCTCCAATGGCATTTCATCTCTTCGTGTCTTCTCGAGTTCGCAAACATTTATTTCCATTGAATTCCTGATTTTTCTCTGAAACCCTCGAAGGTTTTTTTACACCGCTCCTGACTCTTCTTACGTTTAATACCATCGCGTCTTTTGCTTCCTTTCTATTCGCTTGTTATCGAAGACGGTTTAATACTATAGGTAGAGTGATGAAAATAGATTCCTCGCATTTGAAAAGTTTTAGGATAATTCCAGTAGGTACGAATAGAATATTGCGCTATCTGCTGGATCGACGTTTTCATGTTGATAAATGGTAGCGCAAAGGCGGATCTAAAGTTAGGAGGTAATACGTTACGACGCTGCGCTGCGCCGCCGTAGCGCATCGAAAAGGGTTAAAGCGATGTCACAAAGAAATTGGAAGGTATTCGTTTGAAAGTGCATCGTGACGTTGCTGCATCGTGTAGATACCATCATTTCGTTTCAATATAATAGTCTATATATGTATCAAAGGACCTGGCATATATTCTTACTATCCGATGAAATACCTACCTTTACTATTTCTGCCCTTGATAAAGGTGCTCTAAAACAGTTTCCAGGAGTCGAGAAGATTCAGAAGGCGCGTAGAATTACTAGCTCGCTCCTTTTCTCTTGCCTGTTTCAATGAAACGCTCTCCATTTCAAAAGCCATTCAAGAGAGGGTATCAAAGTAAGAAGATTTGAGTGGAAACTTTTTATAAGAAACTTTCCTTCTTTGGACTTCTTTTCCACCTTTTAAATTGAAAGGCTGATAAGAAGTTATCAAAACTTGGTCTTGTTTCGTTCAGCTAAATTGCTCGCATCGGAAATTATAAACTGTTCAGGAAGCCAGTTCTTACCTCATAAGCAACATTTTCTTTATTTCATTCTGAGTTAAAAGTATTGTATAGGTATCTAATAGATACCGAGCATAAAATGTTGAACATTTCAGTCGATAGAAATTTCGAGCGTTTTAACTGTCCACGGAAGATCCATGATCTGAGAATTGGCTTTCTTAATAATAAGCATCTGGTAGCTATTCTCGCGGTCTACGAACTCGTTCGCGTGGGTTGACCATCCATGGATTTTAGAATCGATACGACCTTCGGTTACAGCAGCTATGCAGAATCAACTGGAGCACGTTTCCTATGCGCTCCTATGATACTTGAAATTACTTCAAACGTATCAATAAGAGCGGAATTAAATAACTATTACAAATTCTCTAGGAAATGAGAGATAAAGCAAGTGTTGCATACAAATTAACGTCAACTTATTTAATTGATTAAAGATGGTGATTTCTAAGACATAAGGAAATAACATCGATTTTCGTTTGATTGATTTCTAAAAGTAGTTAGCGACACGAAAAAAAGTATAGAAGAACGGCGTGAGTTGGTTCGCGAGTTGGATTGTAGATACCTAAAATGGCGTGCAAAGACTTGATCAAACGCAACTGATCCCAGAAGTAAGATTCATTTTCTCTCGTCCGTGTGACAAACGATCGACCATAACGTCGAATTAACTTCTAACTGGTCGGCATACGTTTGGTTGAGTCTACCCAACCGTATCCGCCAGGATGCATTGAATCCGTCATGCTGCTCGCAACGTATGTACCTACCTATACTACTCGATAGTAATCAATCGTCTGTAAAATACTTGCAAGTAGGGTAACCCAGTTTAGTCGCGAACTTACCCAACTTTTTTGCGCGTTGCCCTGTGTCACATCCAGACACAATATACGCGTGCTTCTATGTTTTTTACCTGACATCCTTCGTTGAACTCTAGTGCCCCGAAATTGTTATGGTAGGTATCTAATTGTGCATTTACTTTGAGAAATGAAAAACTGCTATTTAGTGCATGGAAGAAGTTCACTAGAAGCTTGTGTTGGAAATAATGGAGCTCATACATAAATCCGCCATTATTATAGTTTTCTCGGAGTCATGAAATGTCAGCTTTATAATTGCCAGGGTCTGTAAACCGAAGGATTTTAATGCTTTATTAGATATATAATAGGGAATTGCAAATGACGAGATAGGTCGTAAAGAGATGTCCGTAGATGCGAGCGATCCGTGAAAAGGAGCCAGCGTTATCTACGTTCGTTTAGCTACACGTCTACGCGCTTGAAACGACCAATAGGTTCTTACTTTTGAACATAGCGACAGGATTTTGTATTTTATTGGTCGTAAGTCTCGATTCGACCAACCGAAGCACCAAATGGAAGTTTCACTTGTTGATAATACAATTACGTGGTGAGATGTAAGATCACTTGCGCTAAGACCTAAAGAATTTCTATCAAATGCTACCTAAACTTCTATAACCGTATCATCTCTTTTTAAATCATTTATTAACCCGCATAAACACTTTTTTCTTTTCAGTCGTTTCGCAATTTCACATGTTTCAAATATTTATTGCGTCGCGTCTGTGAACTAGAACAGTCACATATCACGTACAGCCGTCAATTGAATTCCAGTGCAATTTATCTTTGTCAGTCTTGGCAGCATTCCTTATTATTTTTATTTACTTTTCGACGGAGGATCTTTCGTGTTCCTTATGGCAGCTTGCGCATTTTGCAATCATTACCATCTACATGTTTAGGTATAAGCGTTTTGTGGAAATATCTCGTTGAAAATTCATCAAGTGTAATATTTCTATCCTTGTTAACACAGAATGTGTAACTGTATACTTTTTTGTTGATCATCCTCGAGTTCAGGTTCTCCTGACAGACAGACGCTCTTGGTAGACGGTACCGTCGATCCTGGCAATTTCAAGGTCTCCCTTTTCCTTCATCGTTCAACTTACAGCCTTAATTATTTTCCGGGCAATGACCGGTTGTCATCGACAGCCGCAGTGACGAGCGCAAACGGACCACCCCGAAGCTTTTACCGTCCAGCTTGGGATATCCAGCATCCAGCCGCAATTCCCCTTTTTCTCCTACTCTTTCATTCGACAGAGACAGTGAAGTAAAACTGGAGCGGGTTTTACGCTGCTCTGTTACCGGATTACGTAAATGGGATGCGTCGAGTGGCAGTCGGTCTTTTTGTTTGCAATAAATCACCACGACCGCCTAGGGCTTCGAGTGGCGAGGACGCGAAAGCGAGAGGTGCAGTTAATTTGATGCACCGATGACATTTTTCCATGTCGCTGATAATGTCGAAGTGTTTTTGTACCATGAGAAACTAAATCGAAGTTAGCTCGTCGGTGCGACAAAACAGTTCGGTTGAAATCTGGAAAATCATGTCTATCGATACGAAATCATTTTTAACCTTACGACAACCTTACTGTTTTACAAGAAAAAGACTCGAACGTTAATCAAATAGCTATAAGCGAAAGTTTGCGATTGGGTGATTGGAAAAAGTCGCACGGGCATATATAGCAATCGCGTCGAAAAACAGTTGAGCGAAAAGACGGCCAAAAAGTCAACTAAAATTGACTTATCAGGCTCGATCCGGCGACAGATTGACTCCATATTTGGATCGATTCGAGCATAGCCATAGGAAGGCTCCTGCACGTGTCTGATCTACCGGGTGACACGGTCTTGTAAACTCAAACTTGTTTATCGTTTTCATCCGTCAAATTCTCTCATAGAGTAGAAGCGTTCCCATTTCTCATTCCCTTTTCTGAACGAAATCGAATTATCTATCCGTGCCGTCGGAATTACGGTTAAATATTCACACACTTCTCTGTTCCCATATAATTACGATTCAATTTCCATTTCTGTGTGGAATTTAGTTGCCACTAGTATCAAAGAGCAATATACCGAGAAGTATTACGGTATAGAAGGATAGTTAAAGGATATGTTAATTGTTATAACAGATGAAAGAATTATTTTGAATTGCCCGGTATATGGACACTCAGGAGACGAGACACGGTGAATCGTTCGTCACTCCAAATTTACTTGCCATTTCGAGATCGTGAGTCCTTAAAAGGATTATGGGTCGCTTTGTAATGCTGACATCACTCCTGCTTCGTATGTGTACGTGACTATTTTCGTTTCGCACAATTAAGAATTCAATGGATGCGATCGATGTTTTATACGAATTCAAATCGTGCAGAGAAGCAAAATTTTGGACGAAAATGTAGTCGATTGGTAGTACGGACTCAAACAAACATCCAAATCATGTTTTTTAACCCGACAATTCAACAAGAATAGAATGAACTGTCATTAAACTCTGACAATTGCGTAATGAAATTTCTTCGGTAACGTACGCATCACTTGTCGTTTCAAATCGAACAGAATGCAACAAGTGTACTTCAAATGATTGCCAGTACCCGTAACTGAGCGTAAAATTGAACGAGCATCGATGTCGATAATGGGAATAGTAATGCCGCGCAGTGTCGCTCTTAGCTTTATCGAGCTACGTCGATCCATGAAACCTATAATCGTTTACCGTGCTCTTTATATTTTAAGTTTTCTTTTCTATTTACTTCGCGATGTTCTTCGAACTGGCCATGCTAACAGGTATCGCGATCGCTATTGTCACGAAATTCTGACGCTGAGGAATTTTCTGTAATTATCCCCGTTAACTACTCTATCATCTATATTTTCAATTGAAATTGTAATCTGAAGATATCTGCATGGTGAATTGGAAACAAGTGCGCGAAGATTTCGTTGTTCCGCAACGTCAGACTACTTCAGGAAGTGCGCATGATAAAGAAGTCTGTGATGAACGGATTCCAAGCAGTTTTCACGTTTCTCGGTATCATTGTACTCACGGACGGAGATCTACTCGAATATTATGCCCATAGACCAGGGTCCGTGTATCATGGTAGGTGAGTGCATTCGTGGATGATTGGGATTATTATGAATTATCTGCCGACAATTTCGGTACGCTAAACGTCTGTGACCATTGTTTAGTTCGTCTGCTCGTTTCCCTGAACTCAACTTGACTCTTTACAACCCTATCAAGACAACACAAACTCCTTATTTCGATGACTTATATGTACTATGATACCTTTTCGTGCAAATTGTTTGATTTCGTTGAAAAGCATAATGATCTCGTTACGTTTCTTTATTTAAGCAAAACGAGGCAAAGATCGCGCGTTTTTGGCGTATAGCGTAAGAAAAACGACGAACTGTCTAAAATTTCGTTGGCCAAGAGATAAGTTTCGTGTACCTCAATCAAGTTGAATGTCAGCTGGAGCGATTGTGGTTGTATAATAAAACCGAGACGTCGTTGAACGACGAACACGAGTAAGTTCGAAATTTTTCTGCGCAAAGTCGCGGGAGTTAAATTAAGGACAAGCCACTGCGGTACGGTTGAAAGAAATTGCTACGGTTCTCTAACAAACATCCTTCGAGTTGGGTCCGCAGCGCGGCGGAGGGAAACGTGCAACCGCAAGCAAGGGGTATTGCGTTCAGAAAAGAGCGGCAGCGCGAAATTCTCGTGGCGAGGATCGTAAGGAGGGTCCCTTAATCAAACCTCCTCTTTTCTTCTCGGCGCTCGCCGGTCCAGGTATACGAGAGACATCCACGAGCCGGAATTCCTGATACCGAGACGAGTGCTCGAGGATGGCAGCTTCGACACTTATTCCCTGCCGAATTTCTACGACCGGCGGGAGTTGAACGAGCGCAAAAAGAGGTCGACGGAGGGAGAGGCTGAGAGCGATAAATTGCACCTGGTGCTACCTTTCAATGGAATCGAGCACCACGTCGAGCTTACTCCGTACCACGAATTCATTTCGCCCGACATGGTGATCGAGACACGGGGCGCCGGTCTAAGGTCCAACCTGAACGAGGCGCTGCGATTCAAGAGGGCCCCGGATTTACAGTGCCATTATCGAGGCTTTGTCAGGGGTCACCACGGATCTAGAGCTGCTCTATCTTTGTGCGACGGCGTGGTTCGTATGCCTCCCTTTTCTTCCTTCCAACTTTTCTCGCCAGAACCACCGATTCTTTTGCGAGTGAAGATAAACAATGAAATTATGGAACAGAGGGAAAATACGATTATGCGGTTAGCATCGATGTATTGGAATCCAACGCGATCGAAGTGAGAGAATAAATTTTTAGAGGAGCTTTACCCCGTTGCTCCATTTGCAAAGATCGCGAACGAGCGAGATTAATTAGAATCGATCATTCGTTCGGGTAAGTCCGCAAAGGGGCTTTCCGCAATTGAACTCTCAACCAAACGAGATGCTGATGAAACGACAGCACCGTCTCGTTGACAACGAGGCTATTGCCACGGTTATGCGCGCGCCTCTCCTCGAGGCTAATCAAGCCTCTTATTACGCACTTAACCGCATGCAAATTAATATAATGTATTTGCATATAGATCGACGCGTTCCTTGGCGATGTCGTCGGATTCAGCGCGCGAATCTGCTCGTAAATTTCGGATCGAAACGAGCCGACGCGACATCGTGCCCACGCGACCGTTCGATCGTCACTCGAAACACCGGAATATTTCGAATAATTTGCTGGCAGCCTTTCGAGAATTGAAACGAGAAATAGTGCCGCCATGGCACACCAGCCGGTTGGCTTTCAGCTTGACGCAATTGCCGTCGCGGGTTGCGAGACGCGATCTACATAATCTCCTCCTCCTTCGATCAGCGATCGATTCTAGTCGTCACGGGGCATGGGGGTTCGTTGAAGACAACGAAGAAGCGAGTTACTTAACAGGTAGTCTGAGTCGTGCATTGCTTGGTATATTATGCGCGCACCATCGTTGTTCCTTGGAGCACGATCGCTTGTAGGAAGGATAACTGAAACAGGGTCAAACTGCCGCGTGTAGTATTATTGAATCGGTAAATTTTGTTGAATATCGCAACGTGTGCAAACCTATGCCAGGATAGACCGCAATTTACAGCGAATTAGAGAGTACGCTGGCTTGTTTGCAGACGGGGAGGAAGAACCATGAAGCATTTTGAATTATACTGCGTTGGTTCTAGTTGCAATAAATGTTGCAACCGTAACCGATCCCCGTAATTGGGATCGTTGAATTGTAATTTCCGAGCGGATTCCGTGATTCGCCGGGAAATTCGGTACGGATTCGACCTTTAAACGAGCAAGGGAGTGCGAGGGTAGGCTAAAGAGGGGATATTAGGTTGCATCAAAGCGTAATAGTTACGGAAACGCCACGCACCGTTGTGCAAATTGATGCCTGTCGAGAAAGCGAAACTCCAATTACAAGTTCGGCATCGCTCGAATTGCTCTTCGTAATTGCATCTGATGGATTTTCTTTGTCGGGGCCGCGTCCATCCGATATCTTCTTTATAATACCGTTGATTAATGAGGGGCCAATAAGAAGTGCGTGGATCGCGTGCAGGTCGGCTACGTGCACACTAATCATGGTCGGTACTTCATCGAGCCGGTGGGCGAATCCGAGCCGGAATCGGATGGTCAACACGTTCACGTCGCCTATAAACGGAACGCTTTACACGAAAACGACGGGAACCACAATCAATCACCGAGAAAGCATTGCGGAGCTAACGGTTAGTGTGACAAATCTCCTTTACAAGGTTCGTGTTGTTTCGACCATCACGGTTCGCGTCACGTTCTTTTCCAATTCCGTCTTTTTCTCTCTGAATGGATAGTCAACTGGGAAGCCTCGTGGGCGGAACAATTGGCCAAGCGAGAGAAACGTCTGCAAGAAGAGGGTAAATTCGCGATAGGGAAGCGGGCAAATATTGGCATGTCTGGAACGCATAGTATACATCGCTACATAGAGATTGGATTAGTTGCTGACAGAAAGTTCCTCGACTTTCACAACAACACGAATTACGAGCAGTTTCTATTGACGGTCATGAACATGGTGTCGGACTATTATCACGACAGATCTGTCGGCAATCAGATAGACATCGTTGTCGTTCGCATGATCTACCTAGAGAAGGAGAAGGAAGAGGTAATAGGAAGCCAATGAAACGGTGCACTGTCAACGTATCAACCTTCAAATATTTCATCAAAGTCGTTTTTTTGTAGATAGATTTACTCATTAGTCCTGTTGCCGAAGATACGCTTCAAAGTTTTGCCAAGTGGTGCGAGAAAATGAACCCAAAGGAACACGATCATCCCAATCACTTTGACATATGCGTTCTCGTAACCAGGTGCAGCTTTCCCTCGAATTTCAATCATGCAATACAGATTATACTGACTTGTATCTTTTAGACATGACATTTGTTCGAAGGACGACACAGGCTGCGATCTGATGGGCTTGGCTTACGTGGCGACTGCGTGTGATTCCACGAAAGCAGCGTGCATCAACGAAGAAGAAGGTCTGCTGCTTGGAATCGTAATTGCCCACGAAGTTGGTCACGTGTACTGTCCATGCACGTTCTTTTGCTAAGCTTAATCCTTTCGCTGCTATCGGTGCATTGGGGCGTTCAATAAACTTGCTTCTTTTGCGTCGCCATCTTTTACGACCATTTAACGGTCTATTCTTATCGTAAAAGAGTCAAATAATACCTTTAGAATGAAAATTATATCTAATCTCACCTTACGACTAGTCTTTTTAGCAGTGAGGAGGTTAATCAAAGCAGTACAGTATCAGGTAGAGTCTGTCGTACAAGAGCATACACTCGATACGACAGACGATACAATCGCAAAATCTCTTAAGTCTTAAACTGTATGTAGCAGTGGTACATATGCGTATGTAGTAAGAATATAACGTTTCGCATGCGAACAAATTTAAGATAGTTTCGAAGAATTTCGAGGTGAGAAATTATTAATGCGTTATATATCTCATAATACGTTATTTTCAGAATGGGTTGTAATCACGACAGTGCTGAGCAAAACCAGACTACAGGTTGCAAACCTCAAGACAAAGATGGAAGTTACTTCGTTATGTCTCCCATTGTCGATATTTTTACGATCAGGTGGTCACCATGTAGCAGGAAATACATAAATAACCTTCTCGAGTACGTTATTTGCGTTCCGTTTGGTTCGGGTGTTTTCGGCAACTGAAGTTCTTGCAATCGAATCGTTAGGACCGGCTTGGGTGAATGCTTAAACGATAATCCGAAGAAACCGTCGGAAAAGTTCACTTTGCCGAACATGCTCCCTGGCGCAATGTACGACGCGAATTTTCAGTGCAGTATGATATATCCTGGATCGCGATTGTGCAAAAATCACTTGGTCAGCCTTTCAATATCCTTTTTATTATATTTCGAACATTATGACGGACTTGTAATTGGACTACGACAAATGCATTTCTAATAAATATTTCTTTTAGGACGAACTATGCAAACGAATGTGGTGTGAGACCAACCAAACTGGAATTGGGGGCTGTAATTCGAACGGAGCACCTCCGGCTGAAGGAACAAAGTGCGGCGAGAACAAGGTTCGTCGACCACTTTTCACTACTTTCCTCGAACAAAGATCCTTATATTTACTCACGATAGCGTTTGAAAAACCATTCGACGCTTTTCGTTCTTTGACGGTTCCGCTCGCTTCTCTTCTTCGCAAGAGATCACAGTGTAAAATACGAGACGTAAAAGGACAAACGAAATGGAATAATTAGACATTTCTAGAGTGCGCTACAACTCGCACGAAATATGCACAAAGCGAATGATAGCGTAATGCGAATATGAGTGAGGAATGTGTCTACAAACTGTCCGTATTTAGAGATGAATTTCATTCGTGAAAATAACATTTATATTATTTAATAAAATAATATTCCTTACACGAATATCATGCTACGCGCCACACACTATCTTCTGTAAAGCCACGGTCAGTGAATAAAAATATGCGTCTGTTAAGTGGTGCATATTCAAGAAATGCGTGGATATGGGAAGTCGACCGGCTGCGGTGCACGGCGGTTGGGGTCCATGGGGCCCTATGAGTTCCTGTACCAGAACCTGTGGCGGTGGTGTGAAGTTTGCCGAGAGAGAATGTGATCACCCTGTACCCGCAAACGGAGGCAGATATTGCATCGGTGAAAGAAGGAAACCCACTACTTGCAATACTCAAGTCAATTTCAAAGCTTTTCTTACCTTTCGTAGAGGTGACCAGAGTACACAGCAATTATATCTAATGTATCATATTGATTCTTCTTAACTAACAGCCTTGCGATGTGAATAAACCACCATTTCGTGCAGTCCAGTGCTCGCTTTACGATAAGGTTACTGTACTAACGGATGGATTGTTGCACAAGTGGACACCGTTTTACGATGGTGATCTCGACCCGTGTGGTTTGTATTGCATCAACGAAGAGAATAGTTTCGTTCGGCTCTCGCGACTAGCGAACGATTCAACCCCCTGCAAGCCTGGGACAAATTACATGTGTATAAGCGGTGCATGCAGGGTAACAAGATTTTTTTCTTTCTATTTTTTCCCCATTTCTTCTTTGTCATTTAACAATTATTTAACGTGAAAAATTCTCTATAGTAATATCTAATTGTTTCCAATAAATATTCTAACGTAAAGGCACAAGAACACTCACGTACCGATTATTTATGATTCAACTTGCGCTTTCGTAACACGAAACATCTCTCTCCCTGTTCATATTTTTGAATCGTTGGTAGTAAAGGCTATTAATAGCGGTATTGCAATTTTTTAAACTAAATAGCCACGAATTATATGTTGCTAAGGTCTAATTACATAGCAGCCGTAGCACGTAGACCCGATATCTGGCCACTCGTGTGAGTAATGCGACATCGATTAAGACCTTACCACGTCTTTATCTTACTTTGAGTTAAGCGAAATCTTAGAATTGCACTTTCAGCAACAAGCTTTATGACATAATCGTAAAGGGAATTTTTCCTCTCTTTATATTTAAATAAACATAATGCGACCGCTTTGAAATGTGTATGCGTTCTAGAAAGTTGGTTGTGATTGGGTACTGGATTCGGACGCTATCGAAGACAATTGTGGCATTTGCAAAGGTACTGGTGCAGATTGCAAATTAGTAGAAGGTGTCTTAGACGACAAATCGAAAAGACGTAAGTTGCGTTTCTTTTTCGCACAGTTCTTTCTAACTAATGCAGTTAATCTGAGTTTGTTTGAATCAGTGGAAGAAATCGTTGAATCGTTAAGATCTTAACGAAAGTGCAAATATTTCACTTTTTGTGTTAGACTTTAGAAAAATAGTGGTAGTCCCTAAGGGCGCTCGTTCCATACACGTAGTAGAGGAAACGCCATCGGAGAACACGATTGCTGTTAGACTGGAGAAAGATGAAAAAGCTTACTGCATAAACAACGCGACGTAAGTACTTTTATGGGTGAGTCATCATTTGTTCATTAGGTGACCACTTTTCATGAAACATGTAGAAACGAAATGAGGAGTGGCGACTACACTTGTGCAGATGCTATAGCGATATATTTGCATCCTGAGCCAAACAGAGAAGAGGTTCGAATAAAAGGGCCAATATCGCAAGACCTTCGATTCGAGGTATGTCCTATATCACGCAGTGGAAGTTATTTAACTCTTTTTCATTGAAATATCAGCTTAACATTAGCTTAAATAAATGTCACTTGAAACATTTCCTCTTGCGTTTTCTTTGCTACTTCCTACCTCCGAACGCATGAATTAATGGTTCATTAATTAACGATTCTAGTACATGGCATTTGATCCGAAATTTAACACTACTGTTCGTTATAAGTACTACGTACGATCGACAGATCCGTCATACACACCGAAATATTTATGGGATTTTACGGAATGGTCTGACTGTAGTACAAAATGCGGCGGCGGAACTATGGTAAGTGAAATGTTTCACAATTTTATTCCTTAAAAATACCCTTAAAAATACCCTTAAAGAAACTCGACGAAAAATACGTCGTCCACAAATCCATCTAATTCACTTTGGCTGCTGTTAATTGCAAATCAATTGATTAAGCGCTAGCACGAAATTTGAAAATTTGAAAATTTCCAAAAATAGAAAGTTTAATATTTGAACGATTATAGATATCCGAGCCATCTTGCATCGAATCGACCGGTGGAAGAGTCAGCCCTAATTTTTGTCAAGGTATACCGCGGCCAGAGGTGAAAAGCCGCACTTGCAATACGCAACCATGCCCAGCCAAGTAATTACGAATTATCTTTTGCTATATATCCTTGAATGAATTTAGAATCGATATAGAGGAACCGTGGTTTAAGGTGGCGGGTGAGTCAGTGGAGCAAATGTAGCGCTTGCGACGGCAAGAAGGGATTCAGACATCGCAAGGTGCAATGCGTCAGGCCGGCTGCGCGAGCTGGCGAAGACGATGTCCAAGCAAACTTAGACGCGTGCAAAGGACGAGTACCAAGACAAAAGGAGGAATGCATCGGTAAGAATAATATACTTCGCTTAATCTAGTTCTTCTATGACGTTCGGTAGGTCGATCTTTTCCATCGTTTACGTGGTTGCTTCTAACAGGAAAGAGACCATGTAGAAAGTCTTGCCCAAAAAAGACTCGTAACGCGAACAGAAAAGTTGAGACTGAAAGGGAGATGAATCAGTTGATATCATCGGAGAAACAGGAGAAAATGATCGACAATTATGTGGACTTGAGTTTGGCGCGATATTTAGAAAAGGCGCACGGTATCGCGCGAGAGGCTGACGAGGATTTCGACAGAAGAAGCGACAACGCAGATTTCCGGCAGCTTCTGCACGACTGGTCGATGTCGCAGGAGGAAAAGAAGAAGCGCAGAGATTGCGTTCCCATGAATTTGACTACGCTGCAACCAGGATCTATCGTTCTAGATTCAGTGCCGATCGACAGGGTTGTCTTAATGCAGGCTCCCACAATGGACGAGTCCCTTCAAATGAATTTGTCGGACAGGGCATTCCAGGAAGCTGGCGACATCGTCGGCATGGGCCTCGATACCTCTCGCGAGAAGGTTTATAAGGGCGAAGAGGCTCTTAAAATGATCAACGAGATGAAGCGTCCAAAAGGGACGGCTACACCGATTTCTGGCAAAGAGGGCTACGCTTACGACCGCCTAGCTAGCATCGTGGACAACGTGGGACAATGATTAGAAACTATCAACCTGGAAATTACTTAAAACCTTCATTTCTACGCGTACGTAATTCAGAGCTTTACTGATCCTATCAGTGCATGATTAGAATTAAAATGTTTTACCATTTACCATTTACCACTATTTTCTATGTAGCGTTGAGAAATTAAATACGGAAACATTAAAGTTATTATAATGTTCATTAAATATTATACATGCACGCCTAATATCTCATCGCGTCTTGTATACGGTACTTTATCGTTAGATCTGTCTAAGAATTTATATGCTACTTTGAAAGTGTAATTGCTTAAATTCGAAAGACAAGGAAGAAAAATCGAACTCCGTACAAACATACGTGGCTGGTAGTAGGCGTGGGCAGTATTTACTAAGAGATTATTACGTTTTTAATTGACATATCGCCATTCCGACAACGATTTATTACAAAGTTATGTCACGCCTATTCGAATAGTATTGCATATTTAAATTTGCGATCAATCATTCCGCGAGTGTTATCAATCGTAAGACCGTGGCAAATCCTACCTTTTCTCAGCGTAATATGCGTGCAGGAAAAAATGACTATGACGTAAAGATCTATTTAGATAGATCTGGTATGGATTATTGATCTAGAAATTGTAGCAATGTTGCAATAAATACTTTACTCGCTACTAAATCAAGCAATCAGATATTTGATCTCTAAAGAGATCCTAAAGATCGGGACGAAAGGAATTCCTATTTGAATACATACCATCTTTCAACATGAAGTTACTTGGTCCAGTATAATATGCAAATTAAAGATGGATTTCGGAAATGACATATCTATATTTATTACAGCAAACGCATGGATAAAGTAGCTTTCATCGTATACTAAAGTAGTTTTCATGCGATTCTGCTACCCCCTTGCATGTCTTGTATGTATCTGACTGCGTCCATTCCCACTAAAGTGAATTCTGTAGCATTTGCAGGCGGCTGAGGTTCGAAATCCTTCGGAAAATTCAATACTTTGTTTCTCTCATCGCGTTCTAAGATTACAGTAAGAGTCAAGTCTTTAATATCCTCTTTATCGACAACAACTTCACCTTTCATTACGTCGGGAGCTTTTCTTTTCCGAACCCGTTCCTTCTGACTGTTTGAACTTTTTCTGAGAATACGTCGGTTGTCTGATCAAACAATTGTCTATTAATATTTTTCCAACATCTACGTTATAATTAGATAGCAGCATATCGTTTTATCAAATACATGAATAGAAGAAGCATAGTGAAGTTGCAAAGGTATCGGTGCAAAGTACAGAAAAGTTGGCTTTCTACTAAAGAAATTTGATGGCTTCTACTTAAAAGCGTATCGTCTCCTTTAACTTTCCCCTATACCTCTTTCACTCATGATACTTTGTTGTCTTCATATTAAGCGGTAACCGAGGATCTCCGAGGAAGACAATCTTTGTGTACCGCGATGCGCACAGCATGGTTCGTACTTTTGTTCTTCTCTTCGCGTGTCAGGACATTGTCCCGTCTCCTACGACTGGCACATGATTCCCGTTCTTTCGGCTTCGGTCCTTGACAGTAGCTGTCACCGATAATATCTACATCCTGCTCGTCGTGGCCGACAGGACGTACGCATTTCACTGCTCGTCTTTTTTCGCAACCTAGCACGCATGGTGTGCAGCCTTGCCAGTCACCGATCATCCATCTACGATCGCCACATCGTCGTTCATTGGTAAATTAAATCGACAATCTAAGATTCTCTTACATCTATCCAAGCGTTGTCTACTTATTAGAGTCCCCTGGGAAGACGCAGTTTCGTCAGTTATAATAATATCGCTCTAGTTGAAACTTTCATTTATTCATCGTGATCACGTGATACGAGTATGTACCTATATGTAATATGTCACACTGACCTCGGTAGACAAGCTGCCTGATGACAGGGTCTCACTTTTTCTTCGGGTTTTGGGATGTTCCTACAGAATGTCTCATCCACTAAACCAGCAACCCTTTCCAAGCAGCGAGGCTTAGAAATCTGTTCACCAGGCCCGCAATTTGCGCTGCACTTTCCCCAGTCGACGAAGCCCCACGAGAAACCTGGCTTACGAGGACTCCTTTCTTTCAGGCCCAACGAATACTTCACCGTCACGTTTTCTTTCGGTAGGACCTATTCAATGAAATAACTCACTCGGCTAACGGGGTTATGCGAGGGCTGGCATGAACAGAATTATGCATTTTCTAAGGTCGAACGGATACACTGAATGCGGACAAGTATTTCTTCGATGAAAGAAAATTTTGTTATACCGAAAAAGCTAACGCTATTGCGTGAGAAAAAATGAATTTATGAAAGAAGTGAACGTTTCAAGTAGAACTATGAATTAAAACTTGAAATAAGAAAGAAAAAGAATCGGATGAAATGTTTGCGAAATGTATTACGTTAAATCATTTCGATGTAATATAATGAGAAACCTGTTTAATTAGATGTCTATAATCTAGCCAGATAATTTACGAGATACGGAGACAGAACGTTCGTTCTAATCAATGCACATATTGTTTCAAGATGAGCGTCGCGTAGGTGCAACCGGTCATAATAAATGCTGGTATAGCAACGTGACAGTAATTAGACTCTTCAGACCTCTATCCTGGCCAGAGTGCTGCACGGCTAGATAACAACTGTCCAAGCGCCGGACACCTTATTCGAGATAGCTTATCGATCTGCCAACCTGCTTAATTAGCGTACTGTATTCGTTATGTTTACCAATATAACCAAGTCCTCCATGACGGGTCCAGGTATGTTGAGAGCCTCCTGACTTGGTCTTATCGTTCCTAACCACGCCTTTGTGCCCGCTACGTCGAACATTCCTAAACGATCTCTGAAATAATCATAGATAATTGTCTGTGTGCCATATCGAGGTATCTTTCTGTTTCTAGGCAGAAGAAAATAGGAATTAACGACACAGCCCTGGTTCTTGGCCTAGGGAAGCTGGCTCGATTAGTTTGCGCGAGATAATCTTGGACGATATCAATAATTACTGTTTTCGTTTCACAAGTGCCTTTACGTGTTCGATTAAAATTTCATTACCCGCCAATTAATGGTTTCCCTTCCCGATTTCGCACCATTATTCTGGATTTCGTGGCTTCCATTTCCTCTACTCGAATATTTGTAGATCCCACAGGGACGTTCACTATTTTCTTGAGTTCTGTTATTGAAAGTTTTCCCCCTTTAGATTATTAGAACTTTTGCACTGATCGGAACGCGCAGTATAGATCCGAATGATTGCGAATAAGAGATTTATACGTCGATAAGAAATATCGTCAGGATCCGAGAGCTACAAGAGAACGGCTGAGATTCTTCGGAGAATACTTGAGAAAGTTCTTGCGCTTTCTCAGAATCTAGTGCTTTTATTCGCGCGGAATTTCAAGTTCCCGCGTTTTATTTATCTCGATCAGAGATTCTTTCGCGCCTTAAGACCTCTTTCGCTTTTTTATGAAATCAAACTCTTGGACATAGGCTATTTTCTTCTCCGATTCTTCTGTGTTCTCTTAGCGTTTTTTTAGCAAACTTGAAGCAAAACTTACGTTTATGTGGAAAAAGTCAGAGAAAAATGGAACGCTGAATTAGCAATTAAGTTGTCTAGTTGTTCGAGTCACTATTATCGAGACAAGAAGAAGGGAGATATCGGACAGTTTAATAAACGGTAGGAAAAATATGTGGAAAATGAAGTTTTACACTTACGGCTCCCTGCCTCGATCGTTACCGTGCCCTCGTTGATCCTACACGAGGTGCCGTTACCCTTACAGACGCCGCATACGTCTTCGATGGCGTTCGACTCCATATTCAGATCGCAGGGTATTTCTCTACAGATTCCCTCTATGCAAATATCCCGAATACCTCTGTAGCAGGTGGTGCCATCGATGACTTTTGGTCTAAGAGATGCCACTAGGTTTGTCTCGCTCAGGCAATAAAGGGAGCAGGGGTTCTCGGACGCCCTCAGATCTGTTCAGGGTCAGTCGCGTCGTTTCAAGAGACTACATATCTAAAGGTGCTGCGTCAGGGGATTCCCAAGTATCGACAGATCGTTCGAGAGGGTAGTTACTTTCTGGCAAATTGTACGCCGTCCATCGGTGAACTTTTCCGTCTTCCGGGAAAACCCAGTTGTTGAATTCGGCGCATTGGACGTCGCGGAACGATGGAGCGTCCACGTCACACGGCTGGAAACGAAACAACTTTTGCTAACTGAGCCCGATAACATTTAAAAGCTTTTAGCTTTGCCTTCTTCTCCGCTTCTACTGTATCTTAAATATCAACTTATTAAGGCAAGAGTCTCGTTTCGCGACAAGACTGGCGTTACTAACGTTAGTGGCACAGATTTGATGACGTTTTCTATTGCCACGACAGTATGCCCCGCCGTTAGACGGTGACGGATTAATACATCGTCTGACTGAGAAAGCCACACCGGAACCGCAACTTCGGGAGCATCGACTCCAAGCTGACCACCTACCCCAATCGCCGTCTATGGCTCCTGCTCGCTCGCCGACTATCAGACATTTCATCCCGTAACACCACTGCAAAGTTAATTATCGTTCAATCCAGAGAGTCTCTTATCACGCTCAAATTACTCGCAAGTCATCGAATTTCCATTATACTCTTCCATCCCCTTTAATACAATTCTGAGGCTACTTCTTTGAACAGGTGGAAAAGAAGAAATGATATCTTTTCAAATACGATAGAATAAAACAGATGCAAAGAATTATTCAATTTCAGATTGAAATCGCTACATTATGTTTTTTTTATTTCCTATCGGAAAGTTCAATCCCAAAGTTGGTCTGGTAAAAGGTAAGAATATTTGCGAGGAATCAAAAGACATTTAGTTTACAGTCACGTTTCGTAACAAGAATAATGAAGCAACAGTTTATTTGGGTTTCCCCTCGATGCTATTAAGAAGAATCGAGATTCAATGATATCGCGACGAGGAGTCACGTCGTCGAATCATTTTTACCAGAAACGAAAAATCAATTTATCGTGAGAAGTAGTGGTCGTGGCCGTTTGATCACGCTTCGCTACGTGACAGAGCAAGGCCGAAAATATTTTTCGATAATCGACGAACTTGGCGAAGAGCCGAGAAAACCCGCAGGGACGTGATAAAACGTTCGCAAATGAAAACGCACTTGCTAGACGATGATATTCACGTAGTGTATCTTGCCTTTCTTCACGTATGAAGGGGAGCAAACTTTTTCTGACCTTTACGAGATTGGATTGTACGACGTTCTCAGATACTCTCACGAACATTGTTTCTACGCGAATAAACTTCTTGCCCCTTTTGGGGCTACAAAAGTGATTCTTTCGAATTTTCTCCAACTTCTCTTCCTCTCATTTTCGCGTATAAATTTTGCATTAGGAATATTCTCGACCCCTTATGTCCCGTTCATTTGACTATTCCTTATACTTGGGTTTATTATTTATCTTTTCGAAGATGCTATTAGTTCATTTTTCCTTCTTAGAATGAATGGATTTCATGTAAAAGAAAGAAGCATAGGCGTGTTTCGTTAAACACAACTCGAGTGGCTGATATAGAACGTGTAGAAGGTGGAAGTCGCGCGAAAAACAACTGTTCGCGTGCTTCGAGCACGATGTCTTAATCGCAAATGCATTGAAATTCATACGGTCGAGAGTTTTTTATGCGGCGGTAGTGAACCGTCAAATCCTACTAAAGCAGTTTTTTGCAAAAGTCGCACCGTGACACGTTTCGTGATGCATTTATACGGCATTATCGCATATCTAAACTATATGTATCATTTCAAAGGAGAAACGTATAATTCTTTCACAATCACCTAGAGAAATAAAGCTTACCTTCGACCTCCTAACGTTTCAGACCATTAACCTTTTTATGGCTGTCGTTAGTAGAAAAGCTTCTTATAGTTTGGAGATATGTATGTAAATGCTTGCGTTAAATGGGGGCAATCGAGATCACTTGATAAACTTAAATTTGAAAAAAACGCGATATTTCTTAGGTTTAATTAGCGTCCTCCCTGCAGTGATAGGTGTATTTGTAATTTCATATTTTAAGTAAACCTGTTATCCGTTGAAATCAATGGAAATGGTTAAACTACTGAACTCTAGGTAATCAAATATTCCAGCAAGGTGGTAGTTGTTTAGCAGTACCATGATAAAAGAACAATTTGCAGCGGTTTAATCGACAAGGATAAGAATACTAGCCAGTCAGTGTACTGTAGTTTCGCGCGGTTCGTTCGCTCTGGAATTTCATTAGCCAAACGAAATTCCGCAACAGCAGCGAGATCGACTGGAGGATACTCGGTAATTAGCCTTTGTATTTTTCCAGGCGATAATTTACCCTGTTCTCTCCGCAGCTCGTACCCTCGACGGGTGGTTTCCTGGCAGACACGCAACCCTTTCCCGGAATGGCGCACCTCAGGCTCTCGCAGCTCTGAAAATGAAACGCGATCGTATTTGCAGGGGATAGTGGAGAATTGTGGTTTCGTGCCGATTGCGATATCGCGGAACGATATCCTGGTTATGGGAGTTGCTTATCTGAACGACGCGTCGCAACGCACGATGCAACGTATTTTCCTAAAAGGATAAGGCAGACCGTTGCTAGAATGTAAAAGGTTGCTCTCTCGAGCGACAGATGGTGCCTCCTTACGGTTATGCTATATCCACTTGCATCAGTTTAATCAAAACTGATCGAGCGCTTTTCATTCACTTTCAAATACAAGACAAACTTTTATAAATTCAGGATGCGAGGACATAAAAAATTGAAACGTTCTAAAAAGCTGCGTGCAGTTTCAGTGGACTCTCCTGGCATGAAATAAATGAAAATGTCTACGAGGTATCTCCTTCTCATATAATTAAGATTAATACCAAGATTAACGCGTAATTGAGATGAAATGCTCGAAATTTCCGGCCACTGTAAATTTTCATTTTTCTTTTTACATCGTATAAATATTTAAGAAGCAAAAAAGGAGGGCAGAATTTTAACTTCACGCGTTTAACGAGTTAATAAAGGAGAAAGAGAGGAGGAAATTTTCTTTTACGTATCTCAAACGATATTATGGTGACGTATAGTTAAAATGTCAGCAGGCACGGGTGGAAGTAATTTTTTCTCCGTCAACGTAAACACCAGGATAAATTTAACTAATTTCATATGCGCAGGGGTGCTTAATTAACCCGCTAAAGTCGTTGAACAGGACTGAAAGTGTTTGCAGTTGCCGCTTTACTATACCATGGGACTCTTGCAAATATGACTAACTTAATGAACAAATGAGATGCATTAATGAAACCACGTTGCTAGTTGCGATTACGAGCAACTTTTCTTTTCTTTCGTTTTACCGAAAACCCCGAATCTTTGTTCCGTGCGCGTCAATCGCAAATATTATCGGAAACAACAATGGCCGTAGATCGACACGATTATAGCGTTCTCTTGAAAACAATGTCACTCGATAAACAACCAGGTAGTCCCTCGCATTTTCATTAAGTTCATTAACGCTTCACTCCACCCTATGTTTTCCAGTTTATTTATAAAATTACAACAGTCTGTTGAATCGTCATTGGTTGATTCCGACTGACAAAATAATGAGAATGTTCGAGTGAATTTAAAACAATTCTATTTGTAATCGCGTACTCGTGACCTCTCGTTAAAGCTACCATTAGTTGAACGCATTGTTTCTAAAAAAGTTACAAAAATGCGAGTGTCAAGTCGAAGGAGATGCAAACTACCATATAGTCGGGGAGACTTTTGCAGTGTAATTCGTTCTCATGACGAAGTTTATTGGAACAGCGAAACACGTTCACTCCGCGAGCGTTTTAATTTTCACCTTTCAACAGTTTTCCATGAGAGCGAATATTTTCTACACCGCGCCGCGCCGTACCGCGCCGCACCGCGCCGCACCGCGCCGCACCGCGCCGCACCGCGCCGCACCGCGCCGCACCGCGCCGCACCGCGCCGCACCGCGACGAAATATGACGGAAACATAAAGGATATGGTGCTGTAGGTCGGTGCATAATATTGCAGGAAAAATAAAGATGAAGAAGATTCGCGTGCCGTAATATCGTGGCAGAAATTGGAGGAAGAAATACACGGAATTACCGGTAGAAAAAAAGTAAACGGTTAATAGTAATGTTTCTTTACGATTCCCAAATCGCACTGTCGAGCATCTTGATCATACTGAAAGCGACATTGGTCATCGATGTTGTACATCACTCCTGGAAGCAGCTCCATGACAGGAAAATCGGGAGTTTCAGGTTCATCTTCTAAACAAAATCCTAAATCCATTCTGTAATAAGAATGTTTGAAATGCAAGTTGAAAATAAGTACTTGACAATTTTCCGTGCCGTTAGAATAAAAGAAGAACAGCATTTGGTCTCGACGTTTGCCGACCAGGTGCAAAAAGACTTGCAACGAATTAGTATCGAGCTAAGCCTTTCAAAGATTTGAATCTGGTTTACAAGAAATGATACCTGTGCGGTAAAGACCATAGTTTCTTACTCGATGTACGATTTCAGAGCCTTTTTGGAGCACTTTGACCATCTTTTCGTAACATACATGGTACCAGGATGCATGACTGTAGTCTCGATAAATCCCTTTCCATGGTGGATTATTCCAGGACAACCGTTCAGTCCTTCGACGTCGTGAGACATGCCCAATCTGTCAGCAGAAATTGAGATGTGTATTTCGGAGACTTATCAAATTTGAACGATGGGGAAGATAGTTTTTGATGTAACCGAAAATTCGAAATTCTTGTCGTTTAGTTGAAAATATAACGATCGTACGTGTGTCCTATATGATGAGTTACGTGATATCCTGTCTCTAAACCAACATCCCTCACGACGACAGCACCTTTCAGAGGATCGCATGTCCCACCAATCGTCGACGTACCAGTAAAGCCGCACAGGCTCGACGTTTCGCAGATATTGCTTCTAACAGTTACGATCGATCGTTAAAAATCGTATTTGAATGATACCTAATGGCAACATACTTTGTAATCAGAATAGCACAGTCGTGATGGTTTGGATGGGAATCGTCACCTGGATTGATTAGCTGTTGCCATTGTTGGAAATATTTTAGCGTTTTCTCCGCATCTTTGGTCATTCGTAGGTCCATCTATCCAGTTTAGTAGAAGTGTAGATTTCAGATAACGAAGAATATTAACTACTGTTCGAATATATGATTTCGAAAAAATATGTACCTCCTGATCTTGGAGTTGCATTCTTATCGTTCTAACCACGCTTAGTTCCATCAGTACTCCTAGACTGAGGTCATGCAGTAATCCTGCTGCCTGAAAAAGGGCCAAACTATTAGATAGAGGATTTAAAAGAGAAAGAAATAAAAGTGGGGATTTGAAAGAGTTGGCACCATGTTGAGCAGGGTGAGCGCGTAATTCTCGACGTCAGAGTCTCTGTGATAATCGAGAACGATCTTGTCGAGTACCAGCAGCAGTTCCAGTGTGTAGGAGCCGACGTGCTCCTTAGATGGCTGCCTTTTCTGCGAACTGAAAGCGCGCTTGGCAATGGTTTTGACCATATCGCCGGTGACATTACAGAGAATCTCGGCGTTCGTTCCGAATTCGTCGGGTCTCTTTTTGTAGACGACATGCGGGTGCTCCGCTTCTTTGGTGAAGTCGTGACCGGCCAACGGCTCGATCGTGTACCACGATCGTTTCGTTCTAATATATCCGGCCTGGAGATGAGAACACCGAGATTCCTTCCAGTCAGATTTATCTTACGCTCGGTGAACTGGTCGTGATATTTGCTCGGGTCGTTTGAAAGCCTTATCCGGGAGACTGCCTCCCGTAATCGATTTAAAATGTTGCTCCCTTGTTTCCATTTCCGCTGACTCTCTTTTTCCTACTTTTTTCAGAGAATCTCACGATTTCGAGCATAGAGTTGCTAACAATACTATATTTATAGCGTTGCGATAAGGACATCCATCAATTTTAGAGTTTCAAACGACGAATTCAGTTAAGATAGCGTTTTATTCTACTAACGAGACCGTAACAAGTGGACAAGGCGCTTTTCTCCGACTGACCGTGAACATGCCCCTGATAGTGGCACTGGCTGTCGCGCATACGCTGCAGTTGCACATTTTCGAAGAAGTCGCTATCTCCTTTATTTCGAAGAGTCATTGGTTTCGCATGGTCTTCGACAATAGCGCCTAAAGAAAATACGTAGAGTCTTGTTACTTTCGAGACCGAGAAGAAAGTTGAAAGTAAACGGTAGAAGTGTTTTCTGAAAGGTTTCGCTCATAAAAGCAAATTCCTTCGTCGTGAAATTTCTATTCCGAAAATGACCGTATAGATCGATCAGATTCTTTACTCGCCTGGAGCAACGAGGCAGTGATTCGGTCGGAGCTCGAGGTGCTGTTCCTCGTCCCCGATTTGCAAACGGTAGTGAACAGCATCGTCCGGAATTGTATCCGTCCTCGTTCGACCCGCGTAAAAGGAACGCTTGAAGTGATGAGGTATTTGATGCGACAGGAACTTTCCATCCGACCTGACTTTCCTCGGCACCACGATTTCGTATCCGTTGGAAAATTCAACGTCGCGCGTGTAACGCCCTTGAAAAATGAATCGCCGTTATCAGACCGCCTTCGTCTCTCGCCAGGAACATTTCCAGTAGAAGTCAGATTCAATTCATTATTTCAACGGGAATACCAATTTCCCTTTAGCAACTTTCTCTTCGCGTTTGCGCTTTCTTTTAAATAGACACTTTTAACGGTAACTTTTTCAACGCGGTAACCATTAGAGACTGTCGTAGTAAGTGGTAGCGATACCAACCGAATCAACTGTCGATTTCAAAAGATGCCCCGTTTTAGCGCCAATGGAGATGACGAAGTAACTTTCTTTTAAATTCGATATGTTTCACGACGATTTTCCGAGGGGTACGTTTCAATCTTTCAGTATTCAGTACTTTCTCGAAGAGGATCGATTTTGTCCATTTATTCGACACGTCGCGTAGATTCTATGCAACTTCAAGTTATTTTTCTTCTCGATATAACTCTGTTTGCACGTAGCACGCCTCGACTACGATTTACGCGTCGTTTGTTCCGACACCCGTTCGATATAACATTTCATCCCTTCATAATTTTAAAAGGCCCCGACCTACTTCCAGTTCGTGTAACGAAAAATGCCATGTCGCGTTCACTAATGAATTCAGTTTACGGCCAAAAGTGCTCTTTCAGATTTTCATTTTTTTATTTCTCGACGCCAATCATGAAGAAAATCCAATTACATTTACCTCGTCTTCTTTCATTTCCCAAACTCAAGCTACACGATATTCAAATAAACTTGTCTTGCAATTGCGTCACACGTTTATTAATATTCGTCTCAGCATAGAAATTAATCAGCGAAACGTTATCGCGTATCAAATGCGTTGTAAATATTTCACTGCCACTTCCATATCATACGCGTCTTCACGCGTCTAAACTCTGACTCCAAAATAGGGTGTATGTAGCTGATAAAATGATCGTGATTTCATTTGAAAGTATGGAGAACGCGTAATATTAACGGGCGAAAGGAACAATCTGCCACATTCCGGTGACAAGCGGCGAAGAAAATATTTGGATCGCGGTCAAGAAGCGATTTCTTCGTGGACTAACTTCAAAAGCTCGAGTAGCTGTGGAGAAGTTCCTCGAGGAGGTTAGAGGAGAAGATCGATCGAGCACGAGCGTCGAACGAGCTCAGTGAACGATGACATTATTACGAAACGACCAACGTCTCTTGCACAGGGAAATTTCGATGCTACTCTACATACATATATACCGGCAAGTTTACATTGGTTCCTCGAAGTCGACGTCGAAGCGTCGACAATGCAAAATAACAATTTGATCTTCCTTGAAGCGATGCATAACTTCAAACTTAACGCTCGCTTAAGCGGGAAAATCAATTAGAATGCAAAAAATTAGCCATCTGCTCAAACATACATATGTATTGGCAAACTTTGGGCACAGAATTCATCGAAATGCTAATGAGCAGTCGATTTGATAAGCTATTTTTGCGCGTATGACATTCGTTATACGTATGCGCAACGCTGACCACGTGTGCGCAATGTTTTATCGATTATTTAAAAGTTTCCGCTATGCATGTTCGTTGAACGTTTCGCTTTGATGAATTGGGATTGGAAGTATCGAGGCGCGTTCGATGCGTCGCGTCGCGTCGCGTCGCGTCGCGTCGCGTCATGTCGTCGGTTGACAGTCGGCCATATACACGACATAACCAAAATCATACTGATTTCACTTATGAAATTTCGTTTTCGAGTTTCAGTGGAGAGCGTTACCTCTGCACGCACTGCTGAAGCCTTCAAAATGGAATAAAACCAGTAGAGGGAAACAAAATATGGAATAAATGGAGTAACGATCGACCATCTTTCCTTTTTGCAATGAAGCTTCACCGTGACGGTTGTTTGCGGAAACGTAGCATATTTTCAAAAGACAAAGCAAAGCCTCTTCGATCAGAAGCGTACAACTTATCGATATTGAAACAGGGCAATTCGACTGATCTTATATAGTTAGCAAACATATTAATTGAAAAGTTATTTGAATAGTTTTCGCTTGTGTAAGAACACTTTAGCTCCTCGAGATTGCTCGTGGGTTTTTCGAAAGGTAGTTGTGGTGAGTTGAAGGAAAATTGGGCGTTATATGAGAAAACGCGGAAAGAAGAACGAGACAAGGTACAATGGTTGCCGTGAATTCTGCTCTTTTTGTCCATCGATATTTAATTCCATTTCTACGAAATTCCACTGTACACATGGAAGAAAAAAGTTGCTCCTTCGAGCGCCTACAATGAAAGGCACTCTCCCTTGGCCTCCGAGGTGACTTACAATGGTCGTTTGATGCAATCTCCTTATCGTAAAGTTCAGATTAAAGCGGTAAAAAGTTTTATACTCCTTGGCAGAAACTTCAGATGCTCGTAGCGATTCTTCTCTCGCTTCTTTGCTCACGTTCCACCATTACCTCCCCCCGTTTTCCTTTTTTCAAACTGTTTCGCTGTCATTATATATTCTGGACAATCTGTCCGAAATCTTCTCCAGATGTTAGAATTACGCACAACATGGACGATTAATTGGCAGAAAGAAGTTTTCGTTTAGTTGTTTGCGTTATCACGCAACTCGTTTGCTTTTATGACTGTTGCATTTTCCCTTCCGTACGATACTTTTCAACCAATTAATCAAATTTCACACAGCAAAGTCGATAAAGCTACTTCTGCTGTACGCTTACTATTTGGACCTAGAAGAGGGTCAAATATAATTATATTTACATTAAGTGAACTGTCGATAGGAGTGCAATAAAATAGAATTAGAAAATAGAGAGTGAAAGAGTATTTCATAGAAATAACGTTATCTTTTGGATGGCGAACCGTATATTTCCAGTAGTACGCGACAGAAGCTCTGAAAATCATTTGAGACTCGGATCATCGGTTGTTCCAAAAGTCGTCGATATATCCGACTGGATCGAGAGTAAACTAAAAGCTCGAGTACGAACTGACAGGGTTTTCACTCGGAGGGTGACGTTTAATTAAAAATAGGAGCTCAGTTTCTAAAAATATTTCTTCGTGAGTCATTGCAAACCGCCCCCGGGAGCAAAAGGGGAACTCTGCGTTGGTGAGATAAAATTGTCAAACGACGCAGAGGAGAAGTTAATGCGCGTCGCTGGAACGGCATTGTATGTTTGTACACATAGTGCACATACGAACTCTTTGTTTTCGTGAGTTGGCTCGTTCGTTTGTTTCTAACGTGGCGTGTAGTATTCGAACCAGCTGGTGTACACGATGCGTCGATGAAAGTAACGTTGCGGACTGAAACAATTCTTGAATTGCTCTCGTCGTGGCTACTCTTCCTTCCATCGATTCGTCAATTTCTCAGAATATGTATATGTAGATGAAAAACTCAAGAATTTCCGTCGCATTTCAATATCATTCTGACTTTCTTCTTTTCATTTACTTTCATGCGTTTTTTTCGAGGAATTATCATCCGTTCGATTAATTATCTTTTTAGGGCAAAACCGATTAAATGCTTTTTAATTAATGAACACAATTATTCGTGGCAAAGAGGAAAATACGCGAACTTCTCTCGATTAATGGTCTTTAATTAAATGATAAAAAACGGCTGAATAAATATTCTCGATTGAAACAACTATTGATCCTTGCTCCTGTTTATGTTACGCAATTTCTGATACATTATCATAGCTACTTTAAGTTTTAATATTTGGAGAAATATTTGATCTGAAATATCATATGGAGCATATTACAATACCTACAGCAGGATATTTTCTGATACAAACTCATTTATAAATGAAAATGATCAATTTTATCCAGGTACCAACGATGATGAAGCTTCTATTTCCATTTTTCTTTTTCGAAAACAGTCGATAGCTCCACTCTCCTCTCAATTATTCCAGACGGATAAGAGTGAACGATTATCCGCAAATTTGTATTCCCTTCCTGAAACCGAAATTTTCAGGGTAATCTTATGACAATCTTCGTAAGGAGAGAAGCATCCTCAAACTGAATCTTACTAGGCACAGTTGGAGTGTTCAGTTTTTTCTTCAGATGAAATCCACTAGGCGGAATAAGTGCGGTATTCTAAATGACGGAGCAGTCGGATCGTATGCAAATGAGAGGAAAGCGGAAACGGAACGTCGACGAGCGGAAACAGCAATCGTATCAACTGCTGACTTATTATATTCGGAATAGTAATGGAGAAGACGGTTGCGCCTGGTCACGGAGTAGGCGCTTTTAGCAATTCAAACTATCGTTAGAAATCTTAGTTTTCATCTGGTAGAAGAAAGTTGGATCCATTGTGGTCATGGATCGCTATAGAATACTAAGCGAATTGCATGTACAAGATTACCATCTGCTTAAAGCTGTAACTATTAAATACTATTGTATCTTAAAAACGTAGTTTATATGTTTCAGGTTGTCCAGCAATTGTGGAGCAGCTATGATTTTGAAATTGTAAAGAATTGGGTCGAGTTGTCCATCTCCACGCTTTGATGTTTTCATCACCATCTCAATGTTTTGAGTGATATTCCGGATAAATGGTCTCGATAGAAACGGGAAGAAGATGTCGTCGACAGGAGCAACGAAAAACTCGATCGGGTAGACTCGATCGGGTAGACTCGAGTCGGGTTGGGAAACAGACACGTCTCGAGGAACTCCGCGACCACTTCATTTCCTTCCTTTATTCCTCCTTCCACGCTGAACCGTTGGTTCTCTGATGAGTCCTACCGACCGATGCACTTTTAGAGAAACTGGCTGAAATTCGAATTCGCTTCCGCGTGAAGCGGTAAGCCACACCGTACCTCCGCGTCGCGTTTAACAAACATTATTCCTGGCCTTTCGTTGCGAGAAACTCGCATATTTCCCAGTCAGACTCCTTTCGCCAAACCGGAATCCCGAGGGGGAACCGGAATTTACTCATTCTTGCAACAAGTTGGAGTCGAACAAGGTTAGAGGGTAATTGCGTGAAAATCTGCAATTATTATGCGCGAAGGATTCTCAAAGAATCCTTCAGATTTATAGAAGCAACGTTATCCTGTATAATTTAGCGAATCTCTCTTTTCTCTCTCGCTGTTGCGTGTTGCGGCATTTCTCATTAAATAGTATACGCGTGTTTCACATTTTTTAATTTGTCGCCCATCGTTGAAACCCGCCAAAATGAAGCTGTGGTTTCCAGTAACAATCCGCAGAAACACCTATTTCAGGAAAGCTACAGCGAGACATATCGGGCAATTTCATTTTTCTTCTGATGCCACGCGACAACGTGTAACGCATATTCAGTAGCAGTTGTTTCAGCATCTCTAGCTGGATCAAACCGCGGAACATTGACTTTCATTCAAAATTTCAAACCGCAAAAATAAAACTTGTCGATCTGAAACGCACCGATGCATTTTCTCCGGAAAATGCAGGATAGGCCATGTCGTGTATGTCATTATCATAAATGACGGATTTGGACGAGTGAGTTTACGAAGATTGAATTAAATTGTAGTGTTTCTGAGGAAATATCTGAGGAAAAAGAAAGGTATGCGAAAGAAAGGAGGGAATGACAGGACGTGGAAGGGTAAAGAACGAGAAAAGAAAAGTAGCGATGGGTACGAGGACCTCGTGAATATAATCTGTGAATCTCTGGAAAGTTGCTTGATTACAGAAGGCAATAGTGGCGTTCTAATGACGATTATAAACCTAAAATAAATGTTTGATATAATTAAACTATCATTAGGATCACTGAAGTTCTATTGAATGAGGATATCGAAAGGAGAAGCGAGTCTGTGTCATCGGTATCGAAGGAAAGGAAGGCGATAACAACATTGAACGAGAAGGTTGGTTTCGTTCGAGCGAACGCATTGAAAATTGCGGCCTCGTAAATCGGCGTTAGTATCCGCCGCGATTCGACAATTCCGCGCACCCTCCTACCCATTATCTCGGTCGTTTCGTGGCGTTAGGTTAAACGAAACCGTTCAATAAGTTCACCACAATTTGGCGACAAAGGCAACTCTTCGTAATTCCCAGCTAGCTGGACCAATCGATTTTCAATGGCCGCGAGTGATTTTCGCGATTACATTCACGATACTGTATTTTTTACGACTCGTACACTTCACTAGCTAACTCGTCATATCGATAATAACAGCAACAGATAGATTTAGATGTAGAATGTAAGAACTAGTTCTATCTTATACCACCGAGTTTAAAAAGTTGCAAAACACAAATAAAATGAAATCAATGTAATCAATGTTTCTATGCTGAAATAGCAATCGGAGAATCGGAACGCAACGTGCATACGAATTGATCCATAAATGCAAACGAGGTTGGTCGCTGTCCGTATGAAACAATTTTTAATTACCAGCACATCTGTCGCGAGGAATCGTTTGAAAGATCCTTTTGGTCGAGAGCAGACCGATGGTTCTCGAAAATTGCAAAAATTTATTGACCGAATAGACACTCGGTATGGCCGACAAATGTAAATCTCAGCGTCAGCTGCAGCTGCGATCAGAGTGTAAAATAGATCGATGTTCGGCGTCGTTATCACGGGAAAGTTTGTCGACATGTTCCGATATCATTTAATATCGGTTATCGCGTGGAATCATATCCCAAGTTGCGCGCGTTTTGCGCGCATTTTGCGTTCGACTGCGCGTCCGAGACTCCCGTGACCGTTCCACCATCGAAAATTAATTTCACGCTACGAGTGGGAAAAAGAGAATTGATCGGAATACCGATTGTCCTGGAAGATTAATGACGCCTGTGCATTTGTACCAATGGTAAATACGTATTTAAGAGAATCAACGATCCATTAATCTGGTAAAAAATCTGCACAACTACGTATGTTCGATGACGAATGCTCCAATCGCTTCACTGTGGTTAGCCTTCCATCGAGTTACTTGCACAGAGGACCACACAATTTCAAATAGTGTTATTCAACGGAATATTCTACTGCAGTGTTTAACGAAAAGTTATTACATACAAAATTTTTAGCTCTGATATCATTTCTATTATCGAATTCATTTATAGATTCCGTTAATTATAGTACCTATTTTCCATTTTTTCAACGGAAATCTCGCAACCACTTTTCAATCATAGTTACTAGTTGCGTTTGAAATAGGCAATTTCTTACTAAATTATTGCATTTCGTGTTGGGATCGATTCAATTAATTTCGTGTCGTTCCTGAGATTACAATTTCAGTTAAATGCAAATAAAATTATACTAATATTAGTTAATAAAAGCATCCTTTCAATAGATGCAATTAAACGATTTCAAATAATTTACAATTAGCCGAAAAATTGAATGCAAATATTGTACGTTGATGAAAGGGTGACAAGAGTGACAACGTAATGGTGAAATTTTATTAACGACAACTGAATTGCTGCCCAACTATCGCTATCGGTACCGTTCGATTTTAACAATCGATCATGTTTCATATATTTCACAAAATTTCTGCGCTCTCATATTGATATTTCAGTGAAGGTTTTCAGAAATATTACCGAGACAATATTACATATTAATCAGTCAGGGAAACCTTTAAATATAATTTCCATTGCAAATGCGAAAAAGGGTTATAAAACATGAGAGGCATGAAAAGAAATGATCTAAATGAAGTATTACGTTAAGAACCACGTGTATCGAATAATACTGTTGAAATGCAGACTAGCTGTTTTTGTAAGATCACCGTGTAGATGGGAAGACGGGAGGATGGTTGGTGGTTTATGCCGGGCAGTTCTATTAACGCTAGTCAGGTGTTTACCGAATCACGCAGCACAAGCTCGACCTCAATTGTGGCGATTTGTCTCGAGTGGAACTCGAGACTGATATTCAGCAGCTATAGATTTCCCCTTAGGTATAGTTTTTCCTACCGTCACTTCTGCGGCCCTGTTTATTCAATGATTGAACAATCATTTTTTCCACTCTGCATTTCTGAATATTTCCCAATCCCAGCGAAGCGAGTTCAAAATTCAGAGTCAACTCGAAGCAACCTTTGGACCAACCATTAGTTTCTCTTTTTAAATATACTTTCTATTCATAAATTCATTATTATTCTAATTATTATTGTAATTAATTTAGAATGTGAGCTACACTTCAGTTTTCCCAATCGTGATTTCGAAGAATTCACTCATTCAATGAAAGTGTACCAGGAAGTTATTAGTTTTTATCTAAGACAAATGAAAGCGTTTCTCTTTAATGGACAACGTCGTGTTTACATTAACCAGACGTTTATTCTAATTATTTGTGATTTTTTACGATGAACGGGTTCACGAAATTGTATGTGGGTCACGAAGTAGCAAGAAAAGCAGCCGTACTTTAGTAGGGAGTACGACCGAATGAACGAGGAAGCCAAGCGACATTGTGATTCGCGGGAAATACCTAGCTCCATTTCACCAAGATTTGTACCTCCATTAAAGTTCCTTATTTCCGTCTTAAGAAGTTCGACCGGCAATCCCCTTGTTTTCTCGATTCATTTGTGATTGTTCGAAAATCGATCAGACTGCATTACGGTGGATCTTCAGCCAGCAAGTTTTCAGTTTGACTTCAACTGAAAATAGTTGATAGAAAATGTGCTCTGGGAGCAAAACAGTGAAATTCAATAATGCAGGGAGAGCTATAAAATAGCTTGTAAATTAATTTTACTCTATAGCTGAATAATGAACTCGAACAACGAAGATAATACCTGTCATAATTTAATTCGCTACAGCGATAAAGTATTCACTATCAAGCGACTTGTTTACACGAAACTCTGGCTTGTCGATTATTCCATTCTCTATTGCATGTTTAACGAGCAACCGTGCGATGGTTGCAATATCGTAGATTTACAGTAACGAAACGACGAAATCGTGAAATCACTGATTTATAGTAACGAAATGATGAAAGCGGCTGCGTTAAAAAGCTGCGATTCCAGTTTTATCAACTTCATCGCCGCGCCGCGCCGCTGCGTTTAATGTTCCTCTTTATCGTCGCAATGACGGTCAATTAATTCTACTTCCCGGCAAATTAATAGTTCCACCGTGCTAATTGAGTTTACAAATGGAACTCGATTCGATTTCACGGTGACAATGGCATGCTCGCGGAAAACTTCATTTTCGAGTCTTGAAATTTTTCCTGTAACGATGGTGCATCAGCTACCAGCGATACCGGGGAAATTAATGAAATGGTAAATTTAAGATAGCAACATCAAAAACGAAGGAAAACACGTTGACTCGTGTCGTTCTGTTTCTTAAGTCGCGAACGAAATATGACGGATGTACTTGACGATTCCAATGTGTGTTCGAGTTAGTAAACGGCAGAAGAAATGTCTTCTTCTACATATTTAGGGATCACCGATACGCCGCGATGTAACCTTTTTTTTCTCCAACACGATAGGAACCGGTGTATTTGCATGGCTGTTGGTCGTACCTCACGTTCCGTATCACGAGCGCAAGTGATTGATGTTTAAGGCGTTTCGCAGCACGAGCGGAGTACCAGGTATTATGCATAATTATCCTGGCTGGTAAATGTTGTGTAAACATCAGCCGTACTAGCGTAGCCTAGCGCTTTTCTCCTTCACTTTTGTCTTTAGTTTTTCTGCTCGATCAGTTTCACAGTCACCTCCTACAACTTACATTTGATTTACCTCACCCAGCTGATGCTTCATGCGATGATATACACATGCGATGTATACAGTATGAAACGCGAGACCTAAGAATCTCGAGGAAAATGACTGTAATTTTCCTTTTTCGTCATTCGTCTGACTATTCATTCCCTTCTCGATCTCGAGCAGAAACTTCGCTCTATTCAGCCGACGCTTGGTCTGCGTCGATGTATTTGATCACGTAGACCCCTAGCCGGGTGACGCGACGAGTCCTTTTGCGGGACTCGAGATGCTTCACTAATTCTCCGACATCACGTACGGTCGAGTGCTCCACTCGATTATGTGTCAATGTACCGTCTCTTCTCGAGCACCGAATTAACACGCCTGACGGGGATGAAACATCCTTTGAGTGACGTAGCGAATGACTGCCATAGAAATATGTAATATATTTGGGTATTCATTTAGAAAATCCAGGTTATTTCGTTTCAACAATTTTTCCTCGTTCAATATTTTCTCTTTTGAATCCATTATGCGTACCACCAAACTGGTAGGACATTTTCGGCTGGTTCGCAAATGCGTCGCATTCGAGGAACTCTGCGTGAGAATGTTAATAACTGTCAAAATAGAATGCCGATCGATTGTCGGAAATAAAGAAATCAGCATAGTAGCAGAAACAGGGAATGTGCCTCTACCAGACCGTTTCCAGATGTGATCGCTTATAAACACATTCAGCTCCTATTAATCATGTATTTCAACGAGCGGTCGAGTGAGCGCGTTAATTGAATAAATCGATACGTCCCTTTGCACACATTAATCCACCTGATACTTTGCTAATATGGAATAACGAAGGCATATTGGATAGAGTCGAAACGGATCGTTGCTCGAGGATTAACTGCACTTTGTCGTGCCCAGCTGGATGATATTTTATCTGATGCGAAAGTCTTAGCGTATGTTTAACGCCAGTTTCTTCTCTGATATTTCATTTCAGCTTCAAGGATCTATTATTATTTTGTTAAACGATAGAAAATATTATAATTAGTAGGTATCCTTTTCATCTACTGGTTGAGCCTTAAAGGATTCTGCTCATGTTGTTGAATCACCACAATAGAATTGATGACTACTGTTTGTTTCCATCGTTTCGAACAGGTTGAGGAGACGAGAAAGAATACATATTCAACGTTCTCATACTTGTAGGGCTAGTAGAGTATACCCTTCAATAAGACCTTCCTAACACTCTCGTTTCCCATTAAGGCTGGTTCGGGCTGTCGCGCTCACGGAGTGCTCTCAGCCAAGCCTCTTGTACAGCTCCAGCAGCGGTGAGTCAGTTAGGGACCTAGGGATCACCAGCTTCTGTGTCGAGGAACACACTTCCGGGAGAATAACCACCCACAGAAGGCACGTTCAAACCCTTGAAGGAAATGGAAATTTCATGGGCGGTCATTTTATTCAGTCGTTTATTGCAGTCGTTTTGTTTATCGACAAATTCTTCGATACTCCACCGTGCTACGTTTCTCAATGCTTCAGTCCGCGAATGCTGCGCGTGCGCTAAAATCCAATATATCATTAACATAATGTTCGGCACGCAATAACGCCCACACTCGGTCAGGTTAAATGAAATCTGTTCAGTTATCTAACATTGTCGTAATACACGTGACGGTGAAAAGCTTTTCACGAAGGTGGTTGCAAGGAACGGGTCAAGATTCAAGAATGAACGCGGTCGTTTATGAGCGTTCCGACACGCAAAGATGCGTGCGCGAAACCATTTCACACCTACCCGCGTAAATACAAGAAGCTGGTAGATTCGAATTAATTTGTTACCGCGTAGCCAGCGCAAACACAAGATACGTCGGTTCAGCGTCGTACCGATCAAATCTCGACCCATGAGTAACCTCAGAGGAACGAGCTACGCCTTGCTCAAGCTCTTCGCGAGTCGTTTTCCCTGCCTTTCTTCCTTCCAGCTTCTCCTTCGCAGCTACGTCAACGCTAATTCGGAAAATTCTACTAACACGAGTATGACAGCACGTTTTCGGTGCATATTACCATTTTTTCGTCTTCTTTTCTCATCACTTTTTATGCTCCTACATTGCATCGATCTTGTTAACACGATAAACTTCTTCGTGTAGTATATATATTCTATATTCTACTCCCGTTTTCTGAGTTTCGAAGAGTAACTATATTATCAGGGCTTTTAATTAGTCGAACTTAAACTTTCCTTTATCTTTATTAGACATTTTTATAAGAAGCTTCCAACAATTTTCCCGCGAATTTTTAGGAGGAGAAATATCAAAAATGAATCGTAATTCGGAGCTTATGCTGCTGTTTATTTAGAATGAGCAAAGACTACTATTTATATAGGTAGGTATGTTAATTTATTGCACTGTAGGTTTCAGTATGCAAAATAAAACGTGTAGTACTTTTTTCATGAACGTCGTAAAATAAAAAATCATGACAGTATTGCGCGATGCATATAAAATTGCGAATCGATCGCGATCGGAGGTTCTTTGAAACAGAATTATGGCGATCCATGGTTTTTATCGAACTTTGTAACGAGATGTGTTTCGAGCTCAATTGCCTACTATATGGCGAAGTTTTATGTACATATATCCGTGAAACACTTTTTCCTCTCGTGTTTCTTTATTCTGCTTACAGTACGTCGAAGACTATCTGACTGTGTAGGTATCTAGGTAAGGCTACAATATTTTTCTCACGCAGCGCTGTCGCGCATCCTCGCGCCTGTCGAATTCTGTATTTTAACCCTTTTTCCAAGTGAATTCTGTTTGCTCTGAAATAAGATCTGTCGAGCACAGCATCGCCAGGAATCTTGATAGGAAAAGTCTCTCGAGAGAAGAACCATTTAACTCTTGCGAAACGTAAAATCAATTGCCTTTAGGAAAAAATATATAAGAATAAGAACACATTATTTGAGAGTTTCTCAAATACTTAGAGCAACAGTTAAGAAATATAAAAAATTGTATATACATCTGTTTTTGAAAGCAGAACTTTTTGAACATACAATATACCAGTTCGATAAATTGCGATAGTTTCGAGACCCATTCGTTTACCTTCCATCTAACAGCTCTTATCAAACTTGTAGAAGAAAGCAATACTGCAGAGATAAAAGCGAAATGAAGTGAAGCGAAAACGGAGCGGTTAATCGTTGTTGTCTGGCATTCACAGACGACTTCTCCTATCGCGACGGGACGGTAATTTCCTTGGGAATCTAAAATGCAAGTAACACGGTATGTTTGTCGAAATTACCATGTATCTACATAGAGGCTGGCTGAAGAAGGAGGAACGGAGGCAATCGTAGGTGGTGGTACGACATCAACGAGCCGCTCGATCCAAGTTTCGTGTTCCATTACGCCAGCAGACCGAACCGTCTATCGGACCCAA
Source organism: Calliopsis andreniformis (assembly GCF_051401765.1). Taxonomy (NCBI): domain Eukaryota; kingdom Metazoa; phylum Arthropoda; class Insecta; order Hymenoptera; family Andrenidae; genus Calliopsis; species Calliopsis andreniformis. Next base: position 29,078,762 of record NC_135064.1, read on the forward strand.
AGCTCCAAGGATTTAGATGCGCCTTTGTATATTGGCCGGGAATACGTCGTTATGTCGGAGCGAGTTTACAGTGGGACCGACTACGTGAGCTGGGTGAAATCAGCCCCTGCCGCGAGTCGATGTCGCCGGAATTTCAGATTCAGCACAGTCGCTGTTCGAACCGAGTCGAATCGCGTTTTCCTATGCCACCGCTATATTCTCCTTCTCATCCAGGATAACAACCGTCTCGGAAGAATACGTTTAAATGCATTAGAAATAGTTGTCCCTCAAGTGCATTATAGATACCGAGTAGTAGAATTTATCTCGGGTTCCTTATCCACGAACACGCAACCTTTGGAGTACAGACCGTTTAAGGTCTGGGCCCGGGACTTAAGAGATCGCTAGTGACCCAGCTGTAGGAACGCGAGGAATAAAAGACCCATTTCCCCACCAACGATTCCAACATATGTATTCCCTCTCTAGAATTTTTCACCACACTTGTCCGTCAGTCACTCCTCAGCCATCGATCAGGTTGGATCGATATTCTCCCATTTGGTCGTTCCTGGGGGGTGACTCATCCACCCTCTGACCAGCTGTCCCACTGGTCAGCCCCTACCCTTGACCAGCTCCCACTGGTCATTCCTAACCCTTGACTAGCTTCCACCAGTCACTTCTGATCCTCGACTACCTCCCACCGGCCAGTTCCTCCTCCTTCATCGAATTCAAGACTGAAGACATCGCAGTCATCGAGGAATTTCATTAAGAAGATATGAGACCGAAGACTATCCAGTCATCTGCTTCAAAGCTTAGACTTTAAGCGTTTAAAACTATATTTAAAAATTTAAAACTGTTAGCTAATCACTTTCTTAGCTTCCTTTATTCTACATTACTTCTGGTGACGAGGTTACCTCTGTTTCTGGTGGGAAAAACAAGTAACTCTGTTGCTGGTTGCAGGGACAAGTGACCGAATTGAATAATGCAATCGGTAAAAATCGTTGAAACGAGTGGGCGGATTATTTATCTGTTTGAGAGATTTTGCCTTTTTATCTATCATTTTGTAAATGTCTTTATTCCATATCTATCATACGCTTCCGTCACTCGGATGAATGTCCTCTAGATTCGTTGCGGTTTAAGAATCTTGACACTTCGGGGACTTCTCATCCTGAAATTTACGGAGTGAAGCGTGCGGCCGACGTGTTCCCGCAGATGGTAAGATATCGTGACTGAAAATCGATAGAAACGTATCGGTGGAAACGTCAGCTCGCGAAATGCAACGTGGGTTAAACGCCGATAGGCTATCTGTAGAGATACGCTCTGACCAAAAATTGTGAATTCGGCGAAGGAAGTCGCTCGACCGGGACTCTTGTTACTCCAGAACTTCATCCGAAAGCAAACATTCTGACATCCGGTAAAGATAAAAGGGGACTGTCGTACCCTTCTCTGACGATCTCCTACCGAGTGAAGGGTGATTTCTTCCCTGTGATTTGGTCAGCGACGGTAGCCATGTCCAGTATAGGCGCAACGCCTCGTTGACGAGTGAGTCCTTGAACACTTGCCGATACTCAATATCTTCTTAGGAAGAACAGCTATCGGGTATGTAGTGTATAGTACCAGATGCTTCTCTGAGCAAACCAACCAATATTCAAAGAAGTACGTCGCCCTTAGCTATATTCGGATACGGAGTCTCGGTTCATCGAGCGGTTACTGAGTTATCTAACTATATCGTACATACATATATGTACGTATAGAATGATAAAATAGGTCACAGTTTCTATCGATTCTGATATTTTTCGACTGGATGAGAACAAAAACTGTGACAAGTGTGTAAAAATGAAAAAACTAAGTGACGTACAAGAAAAACTAAACTCTAGTGTGTGGATGAAGAGAACTTTTGAAAGACCCTACAGAAGCTTTCGGTGTTATAGTTACGTAAGTGACAGCATTTCAACCTTTTAATTTTTCAACTTTTCGAATTTTCAAATTGTAACATTCGTTATCATTATGAGCAAAAAAATTTCGTCAATATATCAATAATATTTTTAAATAATTACATTCTAAAAAATGTTTATCATTTTTTTCCAGCAGTTAATTCGAGCAGCTGGATGCTACCTACTCGTGACAGAGTGTCCTGCTCAAAAAACAACAACGAATCATACGTACCTATAACCTGGAGCGAAAATCGCAGCTATTATCAGACATCACTGTATATTTGATTTTTGATCTAAAAAGTTGGTTTTTGCGGTTTGTCTTTTATGGAATAAAATTTTCGAGACAAAATATCGGGAGAGGTCGTTGGAAGTTGATACAGTTGATACATTTGACGCTCGCATCGATCGACACGCGTACACATACGAATATACAAGAATCGCGCGTCACTCCGGTACGTAGTTGGCAAACGTATCATGAAATATTCAGGATACAAATACCCCACCGAATCTGATCACGGACGCTCCAGTTAATAAGAAAGTTCCTAAACTCTAATGCATTTAAATTGACTCGCCTCTAGACTTCAACATTCAATTACGTAGATTCCTTACGTAGATGCCTTCATTTAGACGGGTTATGAATATCCTTGCATCGATCGTGATCGAATCCGATATCTGGTGAACCTATTTCAAGCAAGGGTCGAAGTTTCAGGAATTAAGTAGAACTGTGGTGAAAGTAGAATAATGAAATCAGCAGTCAGACTGCCTTCTACTCATACAATGTCAGAATGTAATTTAATCGTGAATATTGTTTAGCTTAGAAGTTTCTTATAGTTCAATATTAGTGGTCAAAATATCGTCAAATATTATAATGTTCTAACATGAATAGTATTTGCAATAGTACGTTCCCTTTGATATGCTTGTTGGAATGTTTGGTTAAACGAAACCGTTATTACTTTGCGAGATATCTGTAAAGGGCACAAATATGTCTTGGTTTAGATACTGCTAGCAATATTGCAGAATCTAGCTGTCCTAACGAGAATCTCCGATACGTTTACGGAAACTCAATAGATTCGATAAAATAGCAGTTGGTACAATTTCAATACCTCCGCCGAAATTATTACCAATACCTTTTGTAAGTGAAATATATTATCAATAAAAAAACATCCATTTAACCGTATACTTCCGTTCCAACAACTCTGTAAATTTTCGATATTAGGAGTACGTGGTTATCATTACTTTTCACTTGAAGCTTAATGTAAACGTATCATTGCTGGGAAGAAAGAACCAGCTATAATCCATAAATGATTGCCTCCTCGATATAGGGTGATGCCTCAGATTATGTATACAGATCCGACATATCGTTTCCTTTCAAAAGAAGGAAAATTCTTCTTCTTTCTGTCCAGTAGATATAACTTGCAGAATTGGTTGCTTTTAAGGTTTATATAACTTTTGCTAGGATATTGAGTGTGTGTGAGAGAGAGAGAGAGAGAGAGAGAGAGAGAGAGAGAGAGAGAGAGAGAGAGAGAAGGAGGGGGGACAGGGTGTTGAACTGTAATGAAGAGAGAAGGTGGGAGTGCGAGGAACGAATTAAGCCCTACCACAGTTATGTTCTATCAACATCATAGCCGATAGAGCTTCAGGCAAGACGGCGTAAAATTGAAATAGGGGTTGCTAACATTCGGCTGTAGCTAGGTGTTCGTGTGCGTGCACGAAGACCTGCACGTAATAGGTTTAGAAACGAAACAGCTCTTATCTATTGGGCAAGCACACAATATACGTATAGCAACCAGATAATGGTCTTCGTACAAACATTAATATGATCTCTAGTTTCTGCTCAAATACTCGTGTATTTTAGAAAATTTAAAACTTAATTGATTTCTGGAACTGGCAATGAGATAGTTTTCGCTTGTATGTAGTTTGAAATGATTGAAAACGACACTTCGTGTACACGAACTTGAAATTACTTTCATATCATTTATTTAATAATGAAATACAAAGATAAGGTAAAAAAAAAATTAAGTGCCTTTACTTATTTTCTCCTTCGTACTCGTCCTTCAATTTTTGCCTTACTCTCGCCAAGTCTCTTTTCGATCGTTCAGATACTATACCCATTTAATTTATCTTCTCTCTGTTTATCCTACTTCCTTGATTTATAGGCTCCCTCTTTTTCTTCCCGCTTTTTACACAATTCTCTTCTGTCCCATCTCAATTTCTACTATCTCTATTTCCTCTAATTATTTCTCATCTAACTTCCTATCATCATCATTTTCCATTTACACTTTCTCGTCACTTTTCCACACATTCTTTTTTTCAGCGATCCTTTGCATTGAACTCGTGGAAACCGTGTTACCTTTTTCTGGTAACTCCGAAAAATCGAAGCAGCTACTGGTTTTAAGATGATTTTCTGGGATATAAAATGAGAATGGCGCTGAACGTTGAAATGCTCCTCCCAAACCGATAAGAGGTGGCCGTCGTTGATTTTGATTGCACTATTAGTCTAGCGTCGTACACGGTCAGCTGAGTGGAAGGAAAAATGGTAATGAGCGGAGCTATAATCGTTCTTATCTGAAACGTGTTGGCACGCATGCATGTGACCACGTCTGACAGATAGCACAGCAAGAAGAATCGCTCCCCGAAAGAAATTATATTTCAGCGGGAACGGATAAGATGTGGCGGTTGTTAAAAATGAAAGCACATTATGCCTTTCTGCGCTTTTCGTGAAAAATTCTGCCGACAACCATCACGATTCCAGCGCGAGATTTCCGACATGTCAGAGTATTTATGTGATGAAGTAAGCGGTGCGGCGATAAATATTAACTAAAACGTAGCACGTTCATAAAAAGGAAGATGATAGAATCACGCTTTTACATTTAATTTATATTTAATTATATTTCATTTAAATATTCAAGAAGCTTGGATTCCACCTAGTAAAAGTTAATGTAAATTACACAGAAGCAGTGGTCTTTGAGTCCCGACGGATCAAAGGTAACCAAAAGGCAGGGCACGTCCGCCTTTTCACCAGAGTGAAATATCTGCGGGGCATACGAAATATATTTTCGTTCTCTACGAATAATCTTCCTCTTCTTTTTTTATGATAATCTGGCAAAGAGCGAAAGCAAAAATATTATCAGTGAGAATATTGAAATAATTACTTTGAAATAAATTATATAGCCCAATATTCACTGAATGTTTTTGCAGTCGGACTTGGAACATTTCATGCTTTTCCATATTTCAAAGGTGATAAAAGTAGCATTAAAGTGGTTAATTTGAGAACACAAGGAATATTCTTTCGCATTAATGGGAAATGACGTAAGCACTCGACGATAGCCAAAATGTAAAATCGATAATTCTATTTCAATTTCCGGCAGCACCGTTCCATTCATTTTCTGAAGACTAACGATATAAATCTTGAAATCTGACGCGACTGATTTGACAAATGCCTGGAATCTCGAGGATAAAATCTTTTTGCGTAATTTTATCGCTTAACGAGATTACGAAAGAGCAACTTGACATTTCGAATAAATTTCATCTCTAAAATGATCTAAAAATTTCTACTGCAGTTGAAAAGATGTCTTTTAACTTAATATACTTTGAACGTTGCACTACTTCTGGCACAATCTATGCACAATACCTACATAGATAGGTACTTGGAATAGTTTGATAGATATTTGTTAATTTATGCAGCAAAGGAAGAAAAGTTAACTAAAGAGGATACAGATAATACGAATAGCTGAATACGCTGACTCCTGGAAAATTTTCAATCGAAACGAGCTCGATCGGGAAAGTTTTCAATAAACTCGAAAGGGTAATTGCATTATTTTAATTGGTCGGTTGATCGGAAGGAAATCGTGGAGCGTGTCGATTGTCGGAGTAAAAAGCCAAGCGCGACAGGCGGAACGGAGGGAAACGTGATCGATCAGAGCGCGAAGCTAATTAAGAGGCAAGTGAAAAATCGACGGACAGGTCCCGTACATAATGCACCGAGAGTTGCGGCCTCGACAGTTTTCTGGACGTTTTAATAGAGGATGCTAATTAGAAACCGGATTGCGTTACTTTAAATTACAGCAGGACACATCGAGGAAAGCGCGAATACGTCGGTGAAGCCAATTAACCGTGTCTCTCGATAATTACGAGCCATGCAGCCCGGTCAGTCGCTTCGTTTAAGCACATTGCGCGATCAATCACCACCCTCTTCTGCCAGAAACTCACCGACTTTTCTAATTACACGCGTACGCCTGCGTCAAGCTCGAACCACTTTGTGACTCGTGTTTCCTCCCACCAAAATTGCTCGGCTTAAATCCGGCCTAGTTTCATCAGAGGATCCAAACCCGTCTAATTTTCTGCGTAACTTTCGTTAACGCCAGACGAGGTATCAGCCACGGTTTCGTAATAAATGTTAAATAACTGGAGGATATTACGGGCGTGGGGCTCTCACAGCCACGCCGAAAACAAGTTAAACACGCGCTCCTAGGAAAAGCCAACGCGAAAATGTTTCCTAGTCAGCAGCCGAGCTGCTTTCGGCATTTCTCCTCGTAAAGGTTTAACTGGACAACTCTCTCAAATAATTCCGCAAACTACTAATCCTCGAAACGTGCCTTTCATTCGATTTTACATTTTTTATCTCTTTGCTGTCCAAAATACTTTTCTTCTCCATTGAAACTACTTACAACATCTTATTCTTATACAGTTCTCTATGCTGGTAGATAGCAACGTGTCGAACAAATAGTTCGTAGGGAACAATCGACACTGTTAAACTGAATCACCTGATCGAACAACATACGTAAGATAGAAGGTGAGCTATAAAATACGAGACCATTCCTGACAAGATATATGAAACTCGGACGATAGTTCGGACAAGCATGTTTCACAGTTATTTACAGAAGTTCTTTACCTTGTCGAAACGAATTGCTGTGCGAATGTCTAAGAAAGTAACAGATCTAAACGTTTGCCATATTTTTCTATATTTCTTCTTCTAATTCAGATTTGATGTCTACTTAGGTCGAATAAGAAACGCTGTGCATCTAAAAATGATATGGTGTAAGAGTGGGAAGTTACTGGTACCTACAAACGTTCTTTGGAGCTGAAATTGCGAGTAATCTGGGATACATACGAAAAGAAAATTCCGTTGGAGCTCATAACTGCTTCTAATGACGATTTTAATCAGTACAAAAGCGAGTAACTCGGAGTTAGGATGGACTACGTTTACCTCATGGCTCCCGTACAAGCTAAAACGATGCCTGTTAAATGTCCTCGCCAAGTTTTATGGTTGACTTGGCGCTAATGCGCTACACTTTGTCGCGGCGTTAATGGAACCACGGATTAAGGGAGCCATAAATGTTGCCAGAACCAGCTGCTGGCGTTGATAAGTAGTCGAAAGAATTCCTCGTTCAGTTGAGTAATTACTGAGAATACGGTTCGCCAGAACAAACATTTTTGGCAACGTTTGATGTCTCGTTATATGGTAGAGTAATAGCGTTACAGTTCCATACATTCGGCAACGGTCGTTCATTCAACTAACAGTTCTGATGCTTAAAGCCTAAACGCATATGCTCCTTCTTTCCTTTCTAGCTAATGGTTCTATATTCTATATTCTATAGGATCAGCTTCGCTTTAACAGAAGAAGAATAGAAGAAGCGACGGGCCTAAACGTCAGGACTTGATCGGTAAAAGGACGAACCACGGACGAGGTGTAGTGGCCAGTTGCCAAACTCTGCGTGGCTCTCTCTGCTCCGGTCGTTATTATTGCTTATCGTAATGTCAGTGACCTCTTAGTATCGTATCGTCAATTGCTTCATCGGAAATAGGCTGAAGCATTAGAGAAGTAAAGGGAACCTCGCGCTTTACACGTTTAACATGCCCCTATGCCACTGTAGCAATTAATGCCACTCTATGTATTGCAGATGGATAGAAAATCAAAATCTCAGGCTATCGATTCTATGGAAATTGATTCTTCTAATGAAACTTGATTTGCAACAAAATGTATTGAAAAATGTATGCGAAATTGTCAGTTCTTTCGGAAAAATAGTTTCAATACAATAAGGGGACAAGTTTGTAATGAGAACTTTTTCAACCATAAAAAAAGACAAAGGGCAAAAAACGAATTCCAAAAGGGGTGATTCTGAACACTTGACGAAAGTTACAGAATAAAAAGTCCAAGATAGGTTTAAATTGAAATGCCATCGAGAGCACCGTTTTCAGAAGTATTCGAGAAACTATTGCAATGGTATAGAACCGAAATTTCATAGGATTTTAGGTATTCCAGGAACGAGAAACTCGAGTTTGTTCACAAACACGATTAACCACGTTGGAAAGAAGCTTTAATGAAAGTTACATCCTGGTCGATTTTAATATTTTGATACTTATTGGGAATTTAGTGAAGGAAATTGTGTTGAATGAATGTTTAACGAAGAACTAAAGTAGTTGAAGCTGTGTATTAACCATTGAACGACAAGTGAAAGATACTAGCGTAGTGAATTATGATTCCTGGATCTTTATGCAACGCCACGTTCATCTCTAATAATCTGTTTGGTATTACGTTCTACGCAGCACTATTATAACGTTAATGAGTATTCGAATTGAATTTTTTCCTTAACGTTCGCGCTGCCTCGCGCTGCCTCGCGCTGCCTCGCGCGCATTTGCACCTGGTTTTATTATTAATCCACGTCCGCAGTGGCCGTGTGCACTTCCCTGAATTTCATTATAGACAATAATAAAGCCTGCCATGCCATTTTACATTTTTAATTAACCGCTACGTTTCTCATTCAGCAGCTAACCGCGTACGTCACCCGATTATAATTCTTTTCCTTTTTGCAACGCCTCCTATTCGTTTAGAGGAAAGCTACTGAGTTCTACCAGGCGAAATGAGTGAGCTAACGAAACGTTTACGAGATGGAAAAAAGAGATCCGTGAAACGCATTGCATGCATTCAAACTCTCCCTGTCACCGCCAGAAGAAGAATCAAGAACCCTTTGCGTAGAAAAAGAAAAAGTTCATTTTCGGATTACTTTTCCTACTTGTTCCACCACTGGTGAAACTTTTGTCGCTACTGCAAAAATACCAAGCTTCTTCAAAACTTCACAATTTTATCAATTATGTTCAACTTTATTTCTGTACACTGTTAACGACATTTTAAAATCAAGATACACTGCATTGTACATTTTTCTGTACTTAATCATTTTCGTTAAGCCTTTCCTAATATTTCGAAAAACAGTATTTTATTGTACTTCGAGAGGAAATGAATCGGCTGTTTTCTCCTTCCCACGATTATCACCGATTCCCCTATATCGGAAGAAATTACACTCGTTATTCAGCTACCGAAATCACGCAAGAACGTAACGACGTCTTCACGAAAAAGTAAGAACATTCTTCGATTACCCTCTTGGGTGTCGTTCGGCCTCCGAAAGGGCTTGGTTGATACATTTCTTCGCAGGAATCAACGATTACTGACGGCGCGGCTTACTATTAGTGTCGCAATTAAGCGCTGCATCGATCGACTCCGTTTCGTTAGTCTTTTATCCTTCACAAATCATAGGCTCTTTAAAGAAGTCCCAGGAGGGAATTGTAGGAAAATAACCAACTAGCGATTTCAAAGTTCTGGAAGCTTAATCTAGGTGATCTAAAGAGAATCGATGATTTATATGCGGGAATAGTCGTAGGTTCTACAAAATATAAGAATTACCTTACAATTGTACATTAATTGTGCGAAAATTGAGGACATACCAGGCTGCTTTTAATCCTGTTTCAGGATGGCTCGCGGTACAAAATAAATAATGCAGCAGTGACTTCGTCGGCGGAAACGAGACTGAGAGCCGTATAAAATGAAACATCTTAACGAACGGCGCGTTGCGGCGCGTTGCGGCGCGGTTCTCTTGTTTCTCTGTACGGTATATTTTCACCGGGAATCTTACGAGGCCTGTGATAAATGCGAATCGTAAAACGGAGCGAGTAGATCTGGGAGACGTAATTAAGAAGCTAGTAGTAGTCGGACCAAATAAATTGAACTTTACAGATCTATTGTAGTCAATTGGTATGGAACATCTACTTCCGTTAACAAAAAATTAACTGCTCTCTGTCGTCCCTTTCTACTCGTCAATTGAAAGCCTTAGTAACAAGGATGATGGTTTTTTAGATAAATTTATTTTTTCTTTACTCCCTATTTCATGTTACAAAACAAGTTCATGTTACAAAATTCGACAAGTCCTTCTTGCGACGACAAGCCACTAATATTAATAACTGTTTGCAATTACTGTCGTAATTATTATGCACGTAGTGCATGACGCGGCATCTAGTGCGGCAAAGCAATGAAAATAGGCGTGCCCATCGGAGGGTTAATGAAATTTCAACGAAACGCTTTGTTCTTGCAGCAAGAGGCAAAGCGATGGTTCTCCTTGAAGCGTCCGCGAGAAACACGGAAGAGCCTTAAAGCTGATTCTCTGTTTAAATTTCGCATGAGCGAGCCGTGAAGTTCGTGACATGGTTCGCTAGTGATCGCGAAAGCTGAAGGCTTATTGACTGAGGTTCTTTGATGCACTTACGCATCAATTTGTTATTGTTATATATTGAATTTTCTTCATTTTATTACGCTCCATCTGTCAGAGTATCTGTTTCCTCGAGGCTTTCCCACATTTTCATGAAAATTTCATCGAAAGATACAGTGACAGGTTCAATTCGGAGTTCATTCGATTCATATTCATTCTCAATAGGAAAAAGTAGAATTTCAATGAATTGTAACTGTAAGGGCAGATGTAACGATGCTGCTAATTGCAAAGATAGAATTTTAACGAGGGATGTTCGGTTGGCAACTAATGATTGGACGCGTCCACTCGCAAGGGATACTTCTGATACAATAGCACATTGGAACTTCGAAATGCGACGTGTCCATTGAACACGAACGTCGGTCTGTGCGGACGTACAAATAGCCACAGGCGTCTGCATGCGTCTACTGATTGACCCATTGTATTAACCCTGCACTAACTGCTTCAATCACCGACGAAGTTCGATTTGGTGGGCATCGTTGCTTCATTGTACTCTTCAAATGTCTGCAGAGAAGAGATCGATATCGCGAAAGCTTGTAAACCTTACCAAGCACTTTAAACCTTTGACGGATTCATTTAAAATGGCAAGAATCGTCCTACTTTGAAATACCTTGGCTGCACGAATATATTCGAAATGCCACTCGTCAGTCTTTTCTATAAAAGTTTTTAAGCTGAAATTATTTCCGTCAGTTCTATCGGATTCAACTCCCAGAACATACGTACTCTTCCTTTTCCTATCCATTATTTGCTTTAATTCGATGATACTGTTTCAGAAAGCAATTTCGATCGTTCCATCGGGGGAAGGTCGTTGAAAACAAAACTAACTGATCGACGGTAAATCCACGTTCTATAGTTCCGAGATAATTAATGCATCGTCGAACAGAGGGAGCGTTGGGTTGTTAGCACGTAAATAAAAAATTCCGGAAAATAATTGCGCGGAACACAATCTGCGGGCCTTCCAATTAGAACTTCTTTCGCGATGGTTGTATTTTGTTGGACGCGAAAGTCCTTCTAACTTTTTCATTAAATTTTATTCATTAACGCGAGTGTATAACGAGAATTGTAACCTTGGACTGGTCGTTTGATGAAACGTAGCGGTAAAGACTTGTCGCGACAAAGATACGATAAGAACTACTATGAAATGCTACCGCGTATACAAAACAATTGAACGAGGTTGACGATTCATTTTTCAAAATCTCGTCCTACATTTCTGCCTTTCGATTCAACCAATAATAAGGCCAATCGATCCATTAAAACGAACTTTTTTTATTCTATTTTAATTTGTATATTTTATTGTATTTTAAAGTATAAAGTTTCGTACAGTAGTCAACCAAGGGCTTCTACACGTTGTACCATTAAGAACTTGGTTTATATTACCATCCTTTCTTTTATCCACCCTCATCCTATGTTCAGTCTGAAATCGTAATCCTGAGAAAAATTTCTGCGAATCTCCTCACGGTACACAGCGACCGTTCTGACTCACACGTTCCTTAGTTCCGCTTTTTCCGTAAAAAATGCGGACACTTTACCAAGAGAAAAGCAACTTTTCCTCAATTCTGCTCCGTTTAATTGAACTAATTAAAAGTTTGTTTGCCCCGTTCACGACAGCGCAGCGTAAGAATGTCCCTAAACTTTCAGTTTGTTAGAAAATAATGAAACTTTCCGGACAAGTTTTTCGACAAATATTACTGTGGCATATGTAAAAATCAATTTTGTATAGACTCCATCATAGATCGCATCTGTCCTAGTCTCGCGACTGATTGAAAAAGGACCAGAATATTAAACAGTTAGTAAAGTTCAGCGACGCGAATTCAAGAAAGTTATTCTTTCGCGTTATTAAGTCGTACAAAAAAAGTGTACATTTTGTAGGAGAAACGGAATCGCAAAAATGGCGCAAGTAAAAGGGAGTGTCCGACTGCGCGCCTACGGCAGGTGAAATCTAACGGAGGATTGAAAAGGGTGACCGGTTGATTTTACAAAGCGCGAGAACGCGCGAAAAAGGTTCACTGTAAAGGTGGGTAATTAGCGTCAGTCGACTCGCGGATTAATTAAAATGTGCTCCTTCAAAATGCAACGTCTACGGAGTAACTTGAAGCGAGGAAAGAAAAGGGACACGGAATGAAAGGACTGTCTCGCGGCCGTTTCACTAGGAACTTCGTCCAAATGTAATTGAACGGTTTCTGCCAGAAATGGGACCAGCTCCTCCAGTTGCATAGTTTCTCATCCTTCGTGGAGTTCACCGAACCATCGAAAAGATTACTTTTGCTAAATAAGGTCTCCATAAAGTATGATAAATTAACACAAAAGTGCTATTCAACGAAAACGCGTGAGAAAGCTTCGTGACAGGTGGAGGAACTTTAGGCGAAAAATTCATTATGGAAGTTTCGTCGTTTCTTATATTTTAAGATAAAATATTATCTCTACTGAGAACTATACAAATCTTTTCACAAACATTATTTATTCGTTACAAATAATAAAGAAACGTCACGATTCATTTTCCAACTTTCTAAACTGTTATTTTTTCAATTATCTCTGAGATTAACAGTGATTGTGATAAACTGTTTCTAGAATGAGAAAACAAGACTCGTCGTCGTACAGATTCAGGTCTTTAACTAGGTATTTGCGTGTATAAAAAAGTACTTGAACGATAAAGTAATAGTGTCTAAGTATACTTCGAATAGTTCATGGCTTTGACTAAAAACGATAAATATCATGGATCTATAAGATATCATGCTCATTGTTCTTTGATATCCATAGAAAACATTCACAATCAGCGGTATTGTATGATGTGTGAATAACGTGGTATACAAGCAAGTTTACGAGTTGCTATGATGTTTAAGATTTACGTTCTATTGCTCGCGTTTGTTCTCGATGAATCAGTTGAAAATCTACACATAAAATTTATTATAGGTATAAAGTTGTTATAATAACTAGTACACGCAATGTGTTGACTACCATCTCGCGTTGCCTCTATTTTCAGGGGGAGATAATGTTACTGTTAAGATAAACCTTCCGAATGTAATGACAGGAAACGTATTTTTCCATAGTTGTCACCAGCGAGATATTTTTTATCTGCATAATCTACTTTGATGAGCCGTTTATTTTCTCTTAATCATTGTGGTCCCTTCGATGTAATAACAATGCAACTGCTACGTGTCTCAGTTAGAGCTAATGATTTTAAGAAGGGCATTAATGCATGTATACGTACATATTATCCAGTTTCAAACTCATGCAGTCATTCTATCTCCATTCTGTAGCTCATTAACACACTTTCCTACATATATCTTTTTGTTTAGGAAGGAATTGCAAAAAGAAACTCATCGAAGTTTATCACAATCGCGATGATCTCTTGAGCTGAACGAAAAGGTAATTTGAAGTAGTTATCAGTACGCATAGCTCGGCGCCGTTTTCGAGTGAACCTCCCCTTCGTTTCTTTCCTAAAAAAGAATGAAGTTACCTAACTAACGATGAAGCTCCATACACGGTATCCTGTGGCAAGTTGCACACGACGAGCTCCTTTTCCAATTTCAACTATTTGAACTTTTTTGAGTAAACCTTGTTACTATGTGAGCATGGCGCAAAAAATTCTGGAAACATAGCTGTATTTTCTCGCTTAAACTTTTTCACAGGGGTGAAATTTTATTCTCGAAACTTTCGCAAATTCTGCTCTAACGCGTGCAAAGGATTTTATTGATCGTAAAGTAAAGTACTTACATAATCGAAATATCCGATATAATTCAATATAGTCTCAGTTTAACTCCCGTTCGTATGTATATAGATTGTTTTTGATTCATCGCGGTGGATAGTTTATTTCCTTTTTGTAAAATGTTCTCGTAACGGACACAAGAGACAACAAGTTTCTCGAAGAGGCAATGATTCTATTTTCAACGATGGAAACAGAATGTAGGAAGTTTACGGTGAAACCGAGTCACCTCAGCGCTTACTCTCTTCGAGGTGAACGTATCGAAATGTCTGGCACAATGCGAAAGTTTCGACGACACGAGCAGAAGCAAGTTTATTATTGGACCATCTCGACGGTGTTTCTTCAATCGAGTTTCGCGCGTATTTTTATTTCATTAAACCTCGATTCAATAGCAGATGTCGCTAGGTTTAATTCGATAACCAATTTGATCAGAAAATTTACACCAACTTGCGTACCGCTAATTGATCGCTGTAAAAACGCCTCAAGCGAAAGGTTATTCGACCCAATAGGGCACTGTATAGAAGTTCAACATCAGACTTATTTAAACCGACTATCACGCTTATTTACTATCAGTCTCTACAAATGGGAATATTTGCATCAATCTTGCACAACAGCTTCACACTTACCATGTCAAACATACTGTACCATACTTGATTGTATATTTCATTGAATGTTAGTAGATATAAAAAACAATAGGCAAAGAATTACCTATAGAATATACTATAGAAAGATAGATACAGGTACGCATTATTAAATAAGTATCTACCTATTTGCAATGACTTTAAAGAAAAGCTTGATTTGAAGTCGTAATAGTTGGATACAGCTGACACTCTTTTATCTACTAGGACTAGCTAAATGATAGTAAAAGGTAATGCAATTAAAGTAAACACTGTCACGGATATTCTATTACCACTGCTATAATGCATTGCCGCTGGATTCTCTGTAACAAAGAGAAATTTGTAACGATACAAAACAGATTCCCTTCAGAAGATATTATACATATTGTCTTGGGACTGTTTATGTAGACGAATCTGTTGAAATTTCGAAAAATAAGATGTGTATATGTGCACGTTTGCGAAGACTAAGTAATAAGTATGTTTAGGGAGAGGAATGGTGAAAAAATGGTTAGAGGAAAAGTGAGGGAATGTTTGCGAATATCGATATAATCTTACCTCTTTTCCTCAACAAATGCATAAAACTTTTTCCTGAGAAGATCGAATTTTTTCTCCGATTGACGCAGAATGAACGTGTCAACGTTTCCACTTAGTACATGTAATTACGTAAAATTACGCGCGAACAGCGACTCCTAATATGTTGGAGTAGCGGGTAAATGAAATTTCGGAAACTCCTGAAACTGCTCAGAACGCTGGATTCGCTTGCAACAAACTCTTCCGTGAAGTTTCACGCTTCCTTCGGGTTGTCGTGGGCAAAACGCGCCAACTTGCACACGACCAAAGATTTCATTTTGATTATGCGATTTATGAAACTCGTTTGCCGTTGAGTTTCTGTATAAGTAATTAAGCAACAACGAAATTAATCGAGATTAGATGCGAGTGAGAAAGTGAGAAGAACAGCAAGTAGAAATATTCAATATATAATCAGACATGTACCGACATAACGGAACGTGCTGGAGGTACAAGTACAGGAGAATAAATTTAACGAAGGATTAATTATACCGCATCGACTGTTGGTTAATCGAGAAGAATCTTCTAGCTGATGTATCTTCGTTTATAAGAGCAATATAACGTGAGAGGAAAGTTTGAATATTGAACGCGGCAATGAAATTCGATCTCCGCTCCGCTTCGCTCCGTTTCGTTTCGTTTCGCCTCGAACGAAAAAAGAAAGACAGGAAGAGAGGGAAGAAGAAGCGGTAGAAAAGTGGAACAATTGATTGCACTCGTAGATAGAACGAGTGAAGGTGGTTTCTCGATAGAAATGGTGTCAGGATGGAAATAGGTTGAGGAACGGTGATGTGTTTTCGTTTACCGTTAACAATGTGAACTCGCACGGTTTTCGGATGAGCGTTGCTCGGCTCGCACGTGTAGAGCCCGGAATCGCTCTTGATCGCTTTCTGAATGAGCAAACGGCTGGAAGTCACGGGCCCTCTCTCCGTGACCAGGCTGATGCCACCCCTCGGCCAGTCGCAGTTAATCGCCTGCGAACGAAAGAAGACAGACAGAACGTCGCGTTATATCCGACCGTAACGTGACTAGCTATGAATAAAGGTACTTTGCGGCCGGGCGAGGGGACAAGTGGTGACGGGAAGTGTCTCTGCTGAGTGGCGAAATGCATCGCGGGACAAATCCCTCTAAAACACGTTTTCAGACTGCGGCCCGTTCGAGAGACGCCACAGTACTCCCCCTTTAAACCTACTTTCCGCTCGTTTGCTCCTTTTTTATCGAAACGGACACCTTCATATTTTTCCTACTTTCGTGCTAAACAAAGATCTTCAAAACTCCTTCAAACCAGATCAACTATCCGACGAGATGGTCAAGTAAATGGAAAGAAAATAGACCGACACCTTTTCGTTCGCATTTACATTCCCAATAAATTCCTTCTATTAAACAGGAGGGAGTTTCATTCTAGAATTGTTTCAACCTCTATGTTCATCGCGAATAGGAGCTACGCGTTATCTCTTTTCACGCTATTCTCCATTCATGACTCATTGTTCGAGAACAATTGCAGGTTTCTTAGATTTCATAAATAACGAACTCGGTTGCGGTGCTCTCTAACAATGGGGAACGTGTATTCGCGTGAGATGCTTAAACGACCTAAAAAGTAGCGAAGAATGTGCCTTCTGACTGAAACGATGATACCTTCTACATCTCCTCAAACCACACAGGCTAATTTCAACTGAACATTTTCTTTACCTTCTGATTATGACTCCAAATGACAAAGGATGGTGGTTCTGGGACGTTCTTAACTAGACACGTCAAATTTATCGTGTTGTATTCGCTGAAAAGGAGATCTGGCTCTCCGGCAACCTCCGTAACTGGCTCTGTAATCAGAGAAAACTTTTTCATTAAATCTGATTATCGATTATTATTACCAGGATCCCGTTTCTTCTATGAAAGACATTTTATTTTGCCAAATGACTACACACTACACGCAATATTCATTTTCATCGGAAATATTGGACAAAGGAACAAAGGAACTGTTGATTACACGAAAACGCTTGTTTTTTTTTTTTTTTTTTGGTCCTGTTCAAATTCAATGGAAAGAATTTGGGCAGCCGAATAAAATCCAATAACGCCGAACGGGGATCTTTCGGTACGATATATCTGATATATCTGATAGCGTTTCTTGAAAGCAAGGCTTGACCGAGGGATTGGATTCATTCTACATGGTTCAGAATTCCTCTCGAAAGAATTCGTGTCGCGTACAATCAACGGAAAGCCGGGCTAGTAAAGAACGCGACCATTTACTTGGAAAAAGGGTATCGCTCATTCTATCGTTTCCATAAAGCGACTTTTACTTTGCAAGTTTTATCATACATACCTACTATATAATCATCTGTGCCGAATATAACGTACCTACCTACATTTTTCAAATGAAGATACAGGCCCTTTTTACCTAAGTAAAATGATTGAAAGTGCACTTGTAACTTCTTCTCGATTCGATAAAAGGTTCGTTATTTGCCCTCCCTAACACCGAAATTGCTTGTAATACAAGCAGAGAAATCTTTGAACGTTTGGAGTGGAATCTGGATTATCTGACAGTCTGTGTCAGGATTTCCTTAGTTTGCTGACCAACTTGAGAACTGGCCCTGACAACTCAAAGACCTCCATTTCCTCTCTAGGAATACGTCTCCAGGCTGTTGAAAACAGTATAGGGTTTGCTATACGTCTGAAATAATGTTTTACTTGGGATTCTTCAAAGTTATCCTTTAATGCAATATTTCAACTAAGGTACTAATAAATTAAAACAAGCATCTAACTGAAAGGTAACGAACAAAGTTTCCTTAAATAACTGCATATAAACCATTAAACCCCTTAGAGATTTTGATCCTATTAAAAAAGGCGAATTATTTCATCTGAGAAGCATCGATTTGCCTCGCAGCAGGTTGTAAGGGTTACAGTGTAAACGTTTATCGTTGACCACGCGGATACGAAGCAAACATTGACGTTAGTAATAATCTCTCCAGTCTGGTCTTGTTATTCCCGTGACATTTTGTAGCAAGGAATAACAGGTTTATCCACACGGCCGTTTACTCGACGTGAGAAAGGAGAAGCAGCAGGACCGCGGGGATTCCTCGAGTTTCTCGAATTCTCTTTGGTCAGCCATGATTTGCTGACCCACCCTGTTCTATCTCTCTTTCATTTTCGGCGACGTTGGCTTAAGAGAGTCGTACATTCTTTGACAAACACGGGCGGTGTTTACTTTACAATGCGACGGCGACAACTCGAATTAATCGTTGTCTCGCACAGGTACCGTTTCCTACAGTAGCTACCGTGTTTTAGCTTTCTTCAAAATCACTTTGAAACGTGCGAGTAAACGTTAGGAGCATATTTCATTTGTAACGATGAAACCTTTTTTACGAGGCAGCGGCAACAGGACCGTAAAGAAATGTTGCAGTGACTGTATTCACTGACGGGCATGGATAACGGGCATGGATGACGGGCAACGTCATCGAATGTCCGCTCGAGTGGACCTAACCCGACAGCAGCAAGAGATCTTCATTTCCTCTGGAGAAGCGCGTCCCTAAGCGGCATCGTGCCCCTTCAACGGCATATTGCTTCTCCTACGGGAACTTTCAGCGGACCAGAGGGGAAAGGGGATACTGTATATCGGTATAGCGAACGTTTTACGAGGCACTAGCGTCACCTCGAGAATTCACTCCTCAAGGAATAATCCATCCGTTCCTTAGTAGCTGCCTCGAAGGAGATTCGATACCGCCTGTAGGGTAAACCGATCGATTGCGCCTGAAATTCAACCAGACAAATTGACCCACTGAACTTCTAACCAATCGATCGTTGCTTTCTGCTTTCTGCTTATCCCAGTGCTATTATGGAAGATTTCGAGCAACGCTAACCTTCTGTTCAGTGTAAGCGATAACATACGCACCTATATACATATTAAGAGAAACTAATTTCCTCGTTCGAAGCACTTACTGCACTGACAGGATGATAGGTTTGCTCACAAAAATCCGTAACTTTCGACAAATTCAGGAAATTAGTATCTAACCGAACCATCGATCTCCGTCCTTAATCGATCTTTGTTCGAACCTCTAGCAACGCCAGGAAATAAATCGAGAAAGCATCGGATACGTAACTCGACCACGACTTTCGCCGCAATTGAATCACCGCTGCCTCCCTGTTGGACGCAAAAAAAGACCGACAAGCGGTGGGATAGTAAATCGCCGCTTCACGAAGAATAGAATTCTCTTCGACGTTGATACACCAAAATCCTCAGATCTAATCAACTTGATTCTATGGCTTTAGAAAGAATGATTCTTACTCTTTATTCGGACTTTGTGGAAAGTGATTCCCCTCGAATGCCGTTTCACTGACTTTCTTTTGTTTCATTCTAACCTCTATTACTTTAGCACCTCTAACAAAATGAGGAACAGATGTTACAATTTCTCAAAACATGTAAATCCTTCTCCATTTCGTTAAGCGAAATGTAAGCAAAGGTAAGTCGCTGTAGCGAGAAATAAAGAATAATTTGTCAACGAAGCTACCGAATGTCGTCCAAGATCGAAATTTCCCAGGACGCTAGGCAGGAAATCGTTCAATTTGCCGTACTGTTTCATCCCGACACACTTGGACCGTCACTTTCGACGTGACCAGTCGCAACAGCATTTCCCGACCGGAGAGATAAATTATCCTGGAACGTGAAAAGAGGCTGAAATCAATAATGAAGGTTGACTGTATATCAGGAAAAGCCGGGAACGTCGCAACGTCGCAAAGCGATTTCCATTGCGGTTCAGAGTCGTGACCGGCGTTCGAAAGAACAATAATGCCAGTTGGATTCGCCTCTGGCCCTTCTGCTGTGCTCGAGAACGTTAACCCAAAGAATAGATGTAGACACAGCTGACGAGCTGACGTATGACGGTATCGAGTGTGGCTTAGCGAGGACGAACTTCAGAGACTCATACAACTACAATTTCTATAGTTCGTGTCCTCCCTTCTATTACCGCGATGAGCATTCTCGGATGGATAATACTCTTTCCACCGACGGCATTTCCGATAAAAATTGATTACGTCTGGACGCGCCTATCGCTAGTCACGCGGCCTTTCTTTTGACGTAGAGGTGTGGCTACCGACAACAAAATCAGATTAAATCTAACTCCACGGAGTGGTTTTATTAAAGCGACATTGAAAGTGGCAGAAAATACCAGATTTCATTTATTCTTTGTAGTTTTTGAAGAACAATTGATTTATATGTAGACACTGTGAAAGTTCAGCTTCCTGGATGGAAAGCGTGAACAATCTAGAAGGAAATGAAATCCAGAAACTAAATCTCTTGAATTTGTGACTAAAGGAGTAATCAGGAGAGCAGAAGATAATTAGACAGATTTCCTTGTGTTTCGAAACGCAATTTAACTTTGACCTTTTCGAAACTTCTACCACTACTTACTCTTGGATTTTATAAAAATGTCCTCTTTAATGCATTACTCCCGAAATTGTTACACGAAGAAAAGAATCTTAACTGCTAGTTATGAATTTCATTAGCAATTGTTCTGCAGCTAAAGGGTCTTTGTACGAATCTTTATCTGTGATCAAATTCCTTGGTACGTATATAACAGAACATAATTGAATTTTTCATTAAGTTGCTCCTAACGATCGACCTAAATGACTTTTCCGGTGAAAGAACTTTCCTTTAACACGTAAGCAGAAAAACTTTCGTCGACGATCGCACTGCAACTGTATTTTATCGCGTCGAGTTAAGGAAACCTATTTAGGACGGAGTTTAATACAGAGATAACTTTATTGCGGATTTATAAAATTGCAACGTCTTTTCCGCACAAAAGTAATTGGAAACGGTCCGGAAAAAATGTCAGCTATGCAGAAATAAAGGAGAATAGAGTATATTTGCGAATCCCTCTAAACCTGGTCCATTCTTTGTAAGAATGAAATTAGATACTAAATCCGTAATTCGAAATAGCTAATAAATAAAGTATTACTTAGTAAATACTTTCATAGAATTTTCTCGGGAAACATTACTTGAGAATTCCTACTACTTACGAGATGAAGAAATTCCCTAAATGGCTTTCAAAGTAACTGTCGGAGTTGGTACTCAACGACCTGAAAATCTCGTTGATCGCTTGAAAATCGAAGAGGACTTGAAAAGCGATAACAAATAATCGAGAAGGTCGTTTCCTTCATGCAGCAGCAGTCCCCTGCAAACGAATCCATAGTCTTTTCTTACGAGATTCTTCACAGAGGCGTGAATATTTTACGGACTAATATCTTACTAACGACGAGATAAGATGGTGCTTCGTGTTCAACGGATATACGCGATCAAAATGTCTTCTCAAGCATGAAGCTGGATGACCGGCCGTGTTCCACGTTACGATGCTCTCCGTGGCAAGAGATTCTGCAAAGGCCATAAGGGAACTCTGGCTGAACTGTTCAACAAGAGCCATTCAAACAAAAGGCCACGATAATGGTAAGATGCCCGGTCCAAATACTCACCTAAATTTTGCCTCTCTAGAAAGGCTACTGAAATATCCATATTCTAATGAGACGGGATCGTTACGAGGTATTTCGAGTCTCTTACGTGGTCTTGCGAATTTCGTGTAACTCCGTTCAGTAGAAATATTAAGAAGAACGTTATCATTCAGAAATTTCAAGAATTCTCTTACGCACGATTTCACCTGTAGTTCTGGAGAAGAGAATTTCGAAGTAACGACGAATACGAAATAGATCCCAACCATTTCGAATGTCACAACATGTCAGACTAAACTAATTTTCAATTATCTTGGTTAAAGCAATAAAGATTCTTACCTTCCTTCGGATTTACTACTCATCCATTCGTACGATATTTTGGAAAGTTTTCAAGATTATTGGTACCGTGTTTGCAATGGCACGGTGCGATCGATTAATCGGAAATATCCGTTTTTCTGGTATGCAGTTGGACAGGTGTTTGTCGGTGGTTCGCCACAGCAAGCCGTAATATGTTTTCGCGACGGATTAATCACAGTCGAACGATAAATTTCCACGAGACACCATTCGTTCGACCGCGAGTAGAATCCTAATGGAAGGGCCGGTAAAAGCCCGCGGTTATTTTCGACCGCGATCGGCTAACAACCCCTTCGCTCCAGATCGTTATTTCCGACCGCGATGACGGAGCAGTTTTATCGTCCGCGATAATCCCGCAAAATAACGTTTCCAGCCAGTCTCCCAGGAACACTGGTGCGCTCACGATACCGCACTCCCGCCACCGCCATCCTTGGGACATTACTTTCGGCAAATTCTCAATATGACATTCTTTATTTCAGTTAAACCGAGCGGAAGGAGGTTGGCGGCCGGCCAACATTGGACATCATTCGTCGCCATATTGAACTAACGAAACTCTATATCACCCGTATCCTCCTCTTTCAAAACGAAACGTCTATCCCGGCCGACACCCTTCATCTCCTATCTCTTCTCTTTCTTCCCGCGGAATTTACGGCCGCCGATGAAACGATTATCGATGCTGCTTCTAGGACTTAGAACGATAATCGTCACCCCTTCCAACTCTTTCAACCAGCCTCCGTTTCCTTTGTCCCAACTGTCATTTTAGTACTATTTACGAATTCTAGCCGATGCGTGGGCCATAAGAACGAGAAATTAGGAAACGCCGCGTAATTTATTTAAATCTCGTCTTTGATTCCACATCGTACTTTTGAAATCGTTTTAATCCCACCCGGTTTAGTTGGAGTTGCTTAGTCGAATGTACCGACGGCGATGAGAGGATTATCGAAACAGGATTAAGCGATGCTTCCGTAGAAATCATTCCCGCCGCTTGTACATACCTGTTACGGCAACAGATATGCTCGACTGCTTCTCAGTCGTTAAAAGCTTTTCCCATTCCAGTCGCGCTGCCCGACCCTTTTCAAAGCGCGCAAATGAACGTCATGGAAATTTACAAACTCCACCGCCCAGACCACTTTAATCCCCAAAGTCGAAAATCTCTGAACTGCTCTGGGCATATACTACCGATTTCTACTGTTGTCGTGATTGCTGTAACCAGTGACGATACGTCGTCTTTGGTAATAGCGGATTGCTGTAACAGATGAGAGAAAGGAAACTGAAGAAGGTGGGAAATACAGTAGAGGGGTAGCGTGATAAAGCGGGAGCTGGTGGGAAGAATAAAATGAGTCCCTTTTACTTGGTATTTATTTAGAATTTGCGTGAAATGGAATCCTTCTGTTACGAATATATTGCACACGATACCGTTTCATCGACTAAAAGGGTTAGCGATTAGCTATTAGAGTTACAAGCTCTAATCCATGCGTATCCAAGAGAATCCAGAAAGAAATGACCAATCGCACAAAGTGCGATACTAACTACATCAAATTAATACTCGTGTCCTTTGTAATGACTTGAAACTATAGAGGTTCACACATTGTAGAGGGCTCCCTTTCCCTCGCATTAGAGCAATTACTTAACTAATGGAGCCTCTTCGGTGAGCCGCAGTTAGCGCAGGGTGAAAAAAGAGAAGGAGAAGCGGTGCCTGGAGGGATATCGGTGTATCGTGGATCGAGCGTGAGCCCCCGTATTTTTGCGAAAATAGCACGTTGCACCTGAAGCACGAGAGGTAATTACAATAGCACGTTGTAACACCCAGCTTCGAGTATTGTTATCACGATGATCCGGCCACCCCTTCTACCTTGTAATTATTCAGCCGGCGCAGTACACGCCAGTCTATAGTCATTGAAATTAAAGCTTTTTGCATTTTCAACGGCGCCTCGTTAATCCGTCACGATGACGGCTTTGTGGCGCGTATTTAGCAATAAATTGCACTGAGCTACACCGTGCCGAGGCACGATTTCATCGAGGACTAAGGTGCCCAGAGGCGAACCAGCCCTTTTAAAGTCCAACGCGAAATGATTCGCCTAGAATTAATCCCTTTCTACGTTCGCGTAACCCCTTCTGCCAACTAACTTCATCACAGATTTCCAGTTATTTAGTTGACTAATCTTTCAAGATATTTAGCTGTTCAATGAAAATTTTATCTTCTACTTGTTATTTGGACAAGACTGTATCTAGCTTGTGGTTATACCTCGGTGTTGTAATGTATCCTATAGGTCCCTACGATGTTACACACGTCGAGAACAAACAGTGGAAGAAATTGTAGAAACTCTACGGTCCCTCGAGTTAAACTTAATGGCATTAAATCAGACCGGAAACGGCTATCGGGCAAGTTCACTCGCGTCCCATTCTCGTTACATTCGAGAAACTTGTAAGCTCTCGCTAAACGAGACGTCCTTTGGTAATGGCACGAGCTTTTAACGACTAAAAAGTAAGTATCGAGATTTTCGTATGTTTCGTGTTCTGTGCATTTTATTCGTTCCTGAAAGTAGCGCAACGTCGTCTGAACAGAATGTCATTGAATTCTGGAACAAATATGTCCTAGACGTCATTTCGTGGGAAACTGAAATAAAGCACGAGCTCTTCTTTGAACAACTAAAATCTACCTTCAGAGCATTGTGACGACGATAGAACATCAATTCTATTACGCATCCATTTCCTTCATTTCTTTCCTATCATAATTAATTTACATTGTAAATTCGATTAATACAAGCAAACAATAAAAAAAGAACACGAATAGGGAAATGAATTATGCACGGAATAAAGCGAAGCCTCGGAGGTACAGAGAGAGCGAATTACTGACAGGAAGTAATTCGTTTGAGGAAACAGCGTTATCGTGGAAGTCAACTACGCCGGTAGCGTTTATGGCAAATAATTTCCTGCGGTTGTCTCAAGTTCTAAGCGGTTTGGGCGCACCTATTGCGATGCGTACGATAAAAGTAACGCGAGGTACGGTCCGGAAGAGGCTGTAAAAGTAAACGGTGATCGTTTCGGCCAATCGTAGATCCTTTCTCTCAACAAATTCGCAACAAGAAAAGAGAATACACGCAGTAATAAAGAATTGACTTCGTTCAAAGTGGATATAGTATTTTTTCGCTAGAAATTTCGCTGGTGAAACTTAGCGAAAATCTCATTTTCTGATTTTCTGATTTTCTCATTCTCATTGTGTCATTCCCATTTAACTTTCCTCTCATAAAATTCTGAGATGAAAAACCTAAGTATAAGTATCCCTGTGGGAAAATATTAGGGAGAGCCAAAGAAAATGTTCCCGCGCAACGAGAGTAAATAAGAAATGCAAAAGCAACGGGAGTGAAATACTAAGGACAGAAGACCACGAGAGGAAAGATTCAAGTTACAGGTAACAATGGCTACTATACATATTTTTAATAATAATCGCACGCAGTGAGTGGTGCAAGTTACATCAACTGTAAAACATCTTTTACAAAACATACCTCGTACCTTTAACTATGATAAATGCTTGATATCGTAGTCTTTGCTCTAAATCTTTAGATATTAATTTGGTGGAAGTATAGAATTTGAATTTTGATTAAAATTTCATGTAAATTATTTCAATTCTAGTATAATTGAATTGAATTGCTATTAGATTCTTCTCTGTCCACGCATTACTTCCACACTGTCGAATGATTGGTGAATTCACTTGGGATCCACAGGACCAGTGATTCATCAATGTCCATGGCTATTATTGAAGTCCGGGTAAACCGATAGCAGCAGAAAGAGAAATGAAACAATAGATCTGAGTCGTACGCAGGAAATCTAGGACTTTGGCTCCTTTCGAAAGGAGAAAAAAGAAAAAGTCGTCTATGATAGGTCTTCGAAGGATAACGTCAAGGATCGAGCAGTGCCTTACGAAAGCGAGTCACGAACAGGGCCAATTATCGCGGAAGCTAATGAAGCTATTGCTCGTGAAAAGAAATGAACGAAGAGAAATCACTGGAACTTGCCGCTCCCGTCTTTCGCGCTATCTCTTCCTCTGCTTCAATCGTTATCTATCAGAGTCGATTCCTTTTTTCTTCCCCCTTCTTGCGACTTTTACCTTCGAGTTCTTCTTCTCGCTAGTCGTTAACTCTTTCCCGCTTAATTTACTACGAGGAGAAGAAACACCGAAGAATTGGGTCTATTTTAGGAGCTCGTTTGAATGCCTTGGTCCATCGAAGTGCGGCTGATGCATACGAATTTAAACTTACACTCCTCTGCAGAGTTACGTACAAAATGGCTTTCCAATCGTATCGAGATCCTGCCAATTTTTCCCCGAACGAACGTTCTTGGGTTGATTCACAATTTTCAGCAGCGCTTCGTTTACCCCCAAGGATACGGTGATTTTCAACCCGAAATTTCTACCCGTCTACGAAAACGTATCTCGAAGGAGTTCAGTTCTCATGACGGTGCCAAATTGCGTCTACAAATCGTAAACATTCTCGTCATTTACTCTATAATCCTGTTTCTCCAATTCCCAAAAGGAGCTTCACTTCTTTTAATTAATTTCGAAATATTTCAGAAACGGGTTTAACTAAAACACTGGACGAAAGTAATCGATTTTATTTCTTTATTCGACTCTACATGTACATACATATGTATGTTTGTACAATTATAGATTCGTATCGTGCTCTGTCACGTTACAATGTACACAAAGAGGAAGATTATATACGTTGTGAACGTAATACTGTATTGGCAATAATAATCTTTGCTGATTTTCCAGCATTTGCTACGAATGCTGGAAAATTTCTTCAACAACTCAGTCGTTATATTGTTCTATGCAATATGCTTTGAAAACAAATGATCAAACTTTCTTTCGTGCCCGATGGTCAGTGAAATATATTTGCCGTACTTATAACCTACAGATGTTTGTTTTCCACTTACTTATTGAAACGAATAAAGGTCATGATATTCTCGTTATGCCGATTTTGACGGCGTTGATTCTACATTGCATTAAATCTGTCCTATCATTTCACGCGCTACAAAAACTAATCTAGCTCGTAAAAACGGAATACAGCTCATAAAATTGTTGCACTTAAGGCAACAACTACGACCAGATTACTGTATCCTCATCTTCCGAGTAAAATTTCCTCAAAATTAATAGACCGTTCTATCAGATAGGTACGAAGCGTACGGTTCGACGTTGTTCTCGGTGATTGTCGTTCTGACGTTTATGTTACCGGAAGATTCTATGCTCTCGCCCTCTCGCTTTGTTTCTCTCGTCGCTCGATACGCGGTCGCTTACTTGCTCGCATATAATTACGTTGCTGGAATAATAACGTGCTTTCCTTTCATGTACCCGTCGTCGCGTGTACGATTAAACCGCCGATACGTGCTTCATTGCCGCGATATCTGTTCGGTTATAAAGTCTACGGCGATAACTCGCCCCTCTTCAGCTTTGCCGTTACCCTGCCGTCACTAAACTCTGATGTTCGTATGATAATTTTCTTTCCGACACCTTGTACAACTCGTTCAAACGAGAAAAAGGTTTGCCCTTTTCTCGTCAAAGAGAAAAATTTCTTACTAAAAATGCAATGCATTTTACTGGCAACTAGTTAATCAGGACATCAGTTGACAGAAAACAAGTAAAGAGTTTGGGTAATGATCTTACCAAGAATGGTGAGGTAAACGATGTAACTGATTGGTGGAGTGGTTGATACTTGGCATTCATAGATACCCGCGTCCTTCTGCTGTGCATATCGTATTCTAAGCGTCCATTCGTTCGTTTCTGGATTGTACAAAACGTCAAATCGCTGGTCAGTGGTATACGTGTGACGTCCAACAGCCAACAGATGAATGTCCCGATGTCTTATCCATGTTATCTGCACATAGATAATCGAATCTTTCAACGGTCTTATTCCATAATATGCATAATATGTTAAGAAGCTCTCTTATATTAGAAGCTCTCGCTTCTAATATAATACTTGTGAGAATTACGTAGGCTGAAGCGTTCATCCCATATTTCGTTCAAAAGACATTTTACGAGCGAAACAACGTTGCCGTGAAAAAGTCGTATCTGAACATAATGTACAACGAGAAGCATGTTCCATTACCTATGTTTCGCTTGACACGTTCGTTGTTGGTTTATTACCTAGCTAGCGCATTCGCTTCTTTACAACTTTGGATCATACAACATTTACTTCCCCGTTTCGTCCTCCTCATCGTATTCTGCACCCAGATCCTTATGCTTATGCGTCATCCCTTCTTCACGGATATAATCTACTGTTTATCGAATTCTTTTATTTTCTATCAACCTCGTATAACACGTTTAACACGTATTTCCAGCTAATTTACAGGGTAAGAAAAAGCGAATTTCCGGTTGCCATTATCTCACATATGCTTTAAGCAAATTTAAGCCGATGTCGCTAAATTTTCGAATAAACTTTCCAGCGCAGCTGACACTATTACTGTCTAGTTAATTCTTCATTCTTCGTCTGCAATCTACTCTTCAAGAGAACGCCCCTTTTAGCTTCATGAATTTAATCCTCGGAATTATCGCGTCAACAACACGCATACAATTTTCATGCGATATTTTAGAAACTTTGCTGCCACATTTTCTAGTTATCATTCAGAAATGATAATTATAGTAATAGCTGATTGGTTAATCTACTGGCAGGCAAAAAGGTCAACAGTGGAATGGAATATGATTTCTATTGAGCCGATAGGTAAGCAAACTGGCGAAGTCCCAGGTAGAAGGGCACAAAACGATATAAGGCAAGTTCAACCGATATCGGGAACTTCTCGAGATCGTTAGTTAGAACGGAATCTAATCGATGATCCGAAGAGTCGTCATAACACTAGTAACCTCCGTCATTTCCCCTGTGCGAACCGAACCGAACCGAACCGAACCGTCCCATAACGACCGTCTCGTGGCTTAAACGGCAATTTCAATCGTTTTTATCGGGCGTAATTTAACAGATTACATGCGACTGTTCGAGCTGCGGCCAAGCAATCATCGTGAGCTTGTGTACGCGATTCGCATACAAATCTGGAGGATCGAAACCACGGTCCATTCATTACGATCAATTCATTAGTATCTCTTCTAATGCTCTCTGTACAACCAGTATTGATTTCTCAGCCCTCTTTTGTCAACAAAGAAACGCAAATTCTTTCTATTGTTTTACCATTCATTCCAGGTAATGATATACAACGTAGGCTGTTTAACAATAATATAATTGTTAATAAGTATATACTAGAATTGGAATTATTTCTTCCTTGTAAAAATACGGAACACCTCCTCTTCTCTGAATATTAATATTTTTCTCGTTATTAGTATTATGTACGCAATGAATTAAAACGTCGCATTCACCGATGGATTTGATCGATGGATGGGATATGATGGACGGGAATGCAATTTTGTTACTCTTATATCTGACACCGGTCGTGAGATCTATTACCTACAAATGAAAAATGTGATTATTGGTTTCGAAATATCAATATGCCTACTTGGCTCGATACCACTTTTCTTCGAATTATTCGCTTCGAATGATTCGATAGGATACATGTATATTTGTAGTTGCTCGGAGAATGCCGCGTAGAAAAGTAGCGAATTCTGTAGTCGGCAGAGAGAAGCAATAATTCGTAAAGTAAAGACAATTCGGCGAGCAGAGGTAGGTGGGAGCAATGGCAGGTAAACTTTTCGTCGCGGAATGTCGCTCGTTTTTAGAGGTTCCCGTCGCGTCTATGCGATGCTTTCGTTCGCTGCTTCGAGACTTTATGTAATTTCCTCGCCGTCGAGGAAATCTCAATTTCACTCGCTGCATCGCGACATTATACGCGCGAACGCGGACGTACGATATCAACGAAACATTATTAGCCGGTGCACACGTAGCTGAACGAGCCATGCGCCTGAACACATGTTTTGCATAGAGATGAGTTTTGAGATTAAAAATGTAACGCACATTTTCTCTGGCGCGTCTAAACTATGGGATACTCGGACCAGAGCTTTTTCTTTCTCTGGTTAATTTATGTAATCATTCGCAAGGGTCTTTCGAATTGAGTGAAAAATTCATTCAATGAATAAGAAATCGGAAGAATCTTTTTATCTTAGCTTAAGTTTGTAACGTAACCGAAAGCGAAGTACCCCCAGGATAGTTGATAGGATCAGAACTCGCTATCACACCGTGAAACGATGCCCAAAGTTAATTAACCAACCGCTCGAAACTCAGACCCGGTCCGATAACTGCATAACTGGAATAATCGTCAGTTGCTTTTCAACGTACTTAATCCTCGAGGGATCTGGACCCTTCTCTCCTCTCCCGTTCCCTCTTCAACTCAGTTATGAAACAGGACTATAAATACGCGATCGTTGCAATATTTCGTTGCCATTACCATTTCTGTAATTCCTCAGTTAATTATATGCAGCGAAACGTTCTGTTCGTCGAGCATTATATTAGGGAAATGTTGGCGGTCTGTTCGGTTTTCGTCCAATGCACGTATTTCGTCTAATTCAGCAATTTTATTATTCAGCTTATTCGAGGAATTGCACGCTTGCCATGCTAACGAATTCGATGATCCAGCACACCAGATGTTTCACGTCCCGTTTATTGACTATGCTGGTCATGCGCACAGATTTTGAGAATCGACGTTTACGCGTAAAGACAAAAGCTTCGGATCTGTGCTCGTTCATCGACTGTAGATAGATTCTAAGCTTTCGGAGATTCTACTTCAAACTAAAGGGTAGAAAGAGTTATCCTTTTTATGTCTACCCTATATATCGTGATTTCAATATTTTCCAAAAACATATATAAATGGTTAATTGTAATAATACTTACGGTTTTGTCTCCAAGGTTTTGTACTCTGCAGACGAGCTTAACAGTCTCTCCAACAAGACTGGTTACGTTCGAAGGAAGCGTTGTATTAAAATAAGGTTCTTTTTCTAACGATTGCCATTCCTCCAGAGTATGGAAATCCAACAACTGAGTACTCTGTACAGCTTTCTCTGTAATCAAAAGAAGATCAACCTGTTTCATAGAAAATCCATTGTCTCATTCCTCACAAACGTTCTTTCTTATTCATTCTCTTTTGATATTATCGTGGGGTGCGATTACACGTGGCTAGCAAGAAGAATCCTGTAATCTTTAGAAAGGTGAAAAAAATGATTTCCATTGAAGTGAAGCGAAAGTGAAGGGTCAAAGTGTACGCGCATGCTAGCTGCTACACTGTGCACAGGAGAGAGACATTTCTAAATAGCGTGCATTTTCTTAGATTCGTTTATTTTCAGTTTTTACGTAGGTAGGGGGGAGCGGTAAAGGAAACGCAAACCTTGATCGTTCGCGAAACGTCCATCGGCAGAAAGAGGAAAAACGTTGGACGGGAAAAGCCAATTACAAATCTAATTGCGTATAGACCTGCAGAGAGGTTGGAATCCGTGCAATTTATTCGAGTAATTTCGAATTGGACAACGGTGGTGGGGCCGGGTGGCGATCACTTCAGAACGCATGAATATCCGAATGGTTCTCGCGAACCGGAGTGGCTCGAAAGTAGAGGATGGTCCTGCACTGCGGCAAATACGATCTCGTTCGCAGGAGTGCCCGTAACGCGTGCGTTTACACTGGCTGCAACAGCCCATCCCCGCGTACGCCACACTTTTCGGCTTTTGGCATTCATTCCAGCTGCTCGAGAGCCGCGAAAGATATTTCGCCTCCTGTTTTCCCTTCCCGCCGCAAACCTACACTTTTTACCGATTTTAAACGATCAGGCGCTGACAAGATTTCGCGTCGCTGCCCTTATCGTCTTTGCAAGCAATCGAGTAGAACGGAGGTAACTACTTGCTTGAAATAGGTCACTTCGACAGATAACGTGTATACCATGTCCGTTTGCCCTAAAGACGTTGGCTGCTTACGAAGCGCGTGTTTGTCGATCGAGATTCGAATCGCAATTCCCACTGAAAGATTGGGTCAATACGAACATCCCTGTGTTCTCTGATGGATAGCGGTGTCCTTTTCCTTTAATATCACGGTCTCTGTAACGAGCATCTTCTAATGCTTTCTACTAATCTTTTTGACAATTTTCACATTCTCGTAGAATGTGTAATACGAACGCGCGAATGGCATTGGTTTAAATGTGCTTTTTATTTTGCAAAAACTACATGTTACAATCCTTTGAGAAAGTTAGACGTTGGAACCATATTTGTTGTTAATGAAGTTGGATACCCATGAGAGGATCAAATTATTTGAGAGTCCAACATGCGGCAAGAAAGAAAAGGAAAGAGAAAGGATGGTAAGCTTGTGCGGTGACGTTTTGCAAACAAGCATTTTGCAATTTCATTCGTTGAAACAAAGATTCGCAAGGCAGATTTTTAAATACGCTTTTTCCCTCGGTTTATTTTCCTCTCTGTGTTTTCAATGTGAAATGTTTTTTACTTCGTTTCAGTAGGTCCTTGCATGAGATCACTCAGTCGAGACTCACTTCCGCGCTCGAGGAAATATTTTCTCGTATCGTACTCACGACAGCTTTAATGGTTAGTTGCTTTCTAAACAGCTATACAATTTTTCGTTCTATTAGATATCTAGCACATATTTACAACATGGCACAATTCACTACTCGAATTTTCTATCAAAATGTATATGTTCATGTTCGTGCTCTCAAGGGTGTTTGCTCTTTTCATTAAAATGTTTCAAGGGCACAGAATTCGTAAATATCATTTTAATTTCACAATATAGAACTCAGCGAAGAAGAAAAATTCCGGTAGAGGTTGCACACGGTAGGGAGTAGCTAAGCACATATTTAGTTCTATCATTTAGTCGTGCGAACTCTTTAGAAACGATGCGATATTTAACGCGGTAAATTACCGCGACATGTTTCATCGGGACTCAAAGTAGCAGTTTCGTGAATCAGCTTTTCCTGTCGCAAGATAAATTGCCCCAAGCATAAAGATAGGAAAAGTTAAACGTGTTGATGATAAGTCTTTAATCGGCGGGAGGGCACGCAGCTCGTTTACTATACGATGAGCGATACGTTTCATTAAAGTGTTAATTACCTAACCGGTTGTCACTGCGAACGAGTCAACATCTTTTCACCCTCTCCACCTTACTATCCAGCTTCAACTTATCCTCCGATCTTACCTACTGCCCTGTCTTACGCTTATCGTATTGGTGTCTTACACTTATCGCATTTGATACGACTAACAATCGTTACGTCTGCATTCCCCGAAATTCACTGTTTCCACGCACTGTTTCCCCTCACACAACAGAACTGAGCCTAATTAGCCTAATACGAGCGTATTAGGCTAATAATAATTTCTCTGAATTACTTCAAATATGAGACATGTATTCCGTTGTCGTTAAGGCGACTGGATATTTCCTAGCCCAGAGTACGATGAACGTGACATCTTAGCGAACTCCATACTCTCTAGCGAAAAATATTACGTCGCGTTTGTTTCACGAGCTATCGCGCTTAATCGCGAAATCGCGTGAAAAAGTAAATCACCGGACCACGGAATTTGGGTTAAGAATATTTATCTTTGAAATTGCACCGAGACGTCAGGAAACCTCGCTGTGCTGCTGGGTACACATTTATCACGCTAAAAGGGTTAAAACGCGAAGAAGAGAAAGATATAATGTACAACGCTCCAAGATATTTACTGTAATAAGTTTGCTAGAGCTTACACTGAATCGAACAAAGACTCGCAAATTAACTCCTTCTCTTCTGAGCTGGTTCCATGCTTTTAAGACTGCTTCAATTATTTGCGCTGCTCC
The DNA here is from genome assembly GCF_051401765.1 of Calliopsis andreniformis. Taxonomy (NCBI): domain Eukaryota; kingdom Metazoa; phylum Arthropoda; class Insecta; order Hymenoptera; family Andrenidae; genus Calliopsis; species Calliopsis andreniformis. Next base: position 29,112,617 of record NC_135064.1, read on the forward strand.
CATCTCCTTCAGCTATCGCCGAATCGTTTTCAGGTTACCTCAGAAGAAACTACTTTCCACGCAAACCTAAGGATTTAACACATTTCTAGAAGTAGTTCAGAGAGCTTCAAAAAATAGGAAAAGAAATTTCAAAATCAAACACTCTTTTTGAAATACTGAAAGAAGATTCTAATTCAAAATTCTAGCGTCCGAATTTCTGCATCTGACAACACATTTATCTTCCGAGAGCCAGTTTGCCTTTGCTGCAACAAGACAATAAATTGATGTATTACATAAGCATACAGCTTGTGTTTTATGCAAACTTAAACTTTAGATCAAACTATAGTTGGTAAGTTTCGTTTGAACCCTAATATTTCAACATGATTATGATTGCGCAAGAGCAACTTGCATTTCAACTGGATAGGGTTAATATTTGACAAACTGATTACTTTCTTTGAAGTATGAAATAGGTATTCTTAAAATTTATGACACTTCACGAGAACTGTTTGACGTTAAAATTTCCAGAGATTCAAGCTGCGTCGCACATCGTTTCTCTAGAATTAAGTACAGTGAAATGAGCCGGGAAGCATCGTTATTAATGACATATCTCATTTAACAGTTTCCACCGCGAGTAATCCCACGTAAATGAGATGGTCCGCGGAACTTTGAAGGTTTGTTAAGACGGTGTACGGTACTTGGCGGTGTTACTAAGATGGTCTGTAGAAGTTGGAAGTGTTAGTGGAGGTGGCCTGTAGGACTCGCAACGACTGCTCGCGTAGTCCGGAGAATTTATAAGCCAGAGAAGTGTCTCTATAAATTTTTAAGTAACCAACTTTCCTAAGAAGAGAACTTATGTCTGTTATACATAAATCGATATTGAACGAATACTTGTCTATTTACTTCACTTCCTTTTTTACATTTTTAACCATAAAACCATGAATGCTGAAGATAAATCTGCGCAAAGATCTGCTGAAAAAATCAGATGCAACAGACACATAAATATCACAGCTTCCACTCTTTAAAGCTTCGAAGCAAATTTCGTGTGAGAAACTTGTACTAGGGTAAAGTAAGTAAATCGTATCGATACTTCTCAAAAGAAAAAAGAAAAAAGAAAAAAGAAACAACAGACAGATGATAAATTATTGGCGTGACGCTGCTGGTGCGAAAATACTTGCGCCACAATAAAAAGTATAGGGTTTACGAAGGGAGAAATTGGGAGGATCCAGTTGGAGTAAACACATTTCTTGGCATCGTGAAAAATTGCAGAGAGGAAGCGAAAATGAAGTGTAATCGGGGGAATAATACCCCTGTTTCTTATTCGAACGGCTAGAATTCGCTTACCTAAAGGAGATACGGGGATAAGAAAAGAGTCGAACTCGTAGGTGTCGTTTAGACAAGCACGTCATACTCTCGCTGCACGAAAAATTTGATGCAGGCTCGATACGATACGTTTTTCCCGAACTGTCCTGCCCACCAACGAATTCGAGGACCTTAACATTCCGGATACGCTTTACGAGGACTGGTCCTTTCGAAATGACTGACCTAGAAGCGAAAGAACGAACCTTTTCATCGTACGTCCTCGGTCGAACCAACTTGTGATCTACGATCCAAGAGGAGCCTCGACGAACGACACAACTCCAACATAAAAATAACCTAGCTAGATCACGTTTTATAGACGACCGTTTGAAAGTTTAAAGCGAAGACACAGGAAGTTGCTCAGTCGAAATACGTAAAATCTTAGATCAGCTATCCTTATCGCGCACTCAACTTATTAAATTCTTCAACTCGTTTTCTTTCGTCAATTTTTCCCCATAACTTGTTTGTCCAAAAGCTGCGCCATTTTAACCAAGAAATATGGAAAATTACAAAGCTAGGGAAATATCTCGGCTTTTAGCGTGTGAACAATACCGTACGACGGTGTAACCATCCGCTTCGTTCCGAACTTTTATCATTTTTCCTTATTTCGTAAAACTTTTTAGCCGTGAAATCATCTCACGGGACGTCAAGAGTTTTACCTTTTTTTTATTATAACCGTGCCGACACATTTCTTGTTTTTACCAACAGCTATTCTATTTAATACTCATGCGTCTCCATCAACGCACATCAATAACGATAAACCTTGCTTCGTTTATCGAACATTTTTATTAAACGTAGAATCGACCTAAGTTACTTTTCATTTGCATTGTGTTCCCTAATTCCCAAGTTTAACCAAACACAGATTTCCAGAAAGACAATAGTTACATCGGTAACAGGTAATTGTCGGAGGTAGGATTGGAATCCTCCTTCCTCTCGTGTAATTCAACGAAAGGTTTCCATTAAACCGCATTCGCTCGCCCCGACAACCATCACTTCCTTACCTTAATAATGAATTTCAAGGTATGCCAAGTGGCAGCTTGCAACGTTACCTACGACATGACTAATGACTCGCACGATACTAGCCGTGCATTGATATGTCGCGGAGAGTTAAGAAACTCTAATGAAATTTCGTTCGCACTAGGACAGCGACGGCCCTCTAAATTATTTCACTCCTCATTAATTTGTCGCTGACGTATATATGTAGCTCTATATAAAACTTCATGCAGTTTTGATGAGCTGTCTACAATTTTAGACAAGGTAATGAATAAATCAATACTGAACCATGAAAGTCCCTTCGCGTTTAGAATGTAATTGAACAGTACGACTGAAGGAAATTTTCAGATTTCTTGTTTCAGCAGCCGAAGGAATCGTTGCACCACCACGAATGCTTCTATCGTTTATGCCAAGTAACCTGCAGGAGTCAATTAAGATTACATCGGAAACATTATGTCATTACGGTTCGGTGAACAGAAAGTCAAGAAGATTGTCATTATGCCTGCCATAAGAATGTTTTCACAGTGTATGAAGGATGAATTTTGCGAAAGAAAATTGAGATCCTCAAACGAGAGGTGCCATCGGCAGTCGCTGAAGCATTAAGTGGCATTTCCGCTTCGATGCACTTTTTGTGCATCGATGCTTGGGCCGCGAAAAGGTCTAGGAGAAACGAACGCACTCTCTTCGCATATGTCGACTTCGATCGACAACGTCACCCCTCGCGTCGCGTCGCGTCGCGTCGCGTCGCGTCGCGTCGCGTCGTGCCATGTAGGCGTCTATTTCCGTGGAATTTCAGCCGTATTTCCGCTCTCAGGATTTTCGACGTACACCACTGCCGTCGATTGCGTTCAGGCGAACTTTCGTATTCCGAGTCACACTTCCGACATCTGTCGTTCATTCTTTCTGTTCGTTTCTTTTTTCAGTAGCTGTTCGTTTCTGACAGGCCAATTCGTTCGTGGACACCCGATTTTTCAACGTATCTCGCGACGACATATCGATATCTCTGTTACTTCTTTTCGTTACTATTCGAGCATTAATCTTTCGTCAGTTTAGATCACTAATCTTTATAGATTAGAGGTACGTAATATGAATAAACATGAAACTCAAATAGTCGAACGCTCTCCCAATACAGCTATGTGTTAATCTTTCGTCTGATTCTCACACAATCATTTCTTGACCATTTTGTTTCATACTTAGAGCAAGCATACAGTATAAGGCTAAACTCAACCTCCCAATGACAAAACATAGTTGAAAGTTATTATTTTCGACGACACTTGAAAATAGCAATATGTAGATATAGAGGATCACTACTTAACCATGCTTTCATCTATCTATATTATCTTTTTTCGTGCAGAGAAAGGTCTCAAAGAAATGCTTAACAATATTCCATGAGCGATGGCTTTTGTCTGCAGCTGCTTGTTAAAACTTCAGGAATTCCTTTGCGCTTCGAATGCTGCAAGGAGATCTTTTACCGAAAACTGTTATGCACTCACGGCGCTAATGATAGTAATTTACTGGAGCAATAGATTAACTTAATGATTCTTTTCTCTAAAGAAATTTTTTACGGTAACTTTCCTTGCGAATCCATTTGCATTCACTCTAGTATACTTTATGATCTTATTATTTACATGAGTAGACACGAAAAAATAGCTATCTATAAGCACGTGATATTAAAAAAAGGAGTTTTCTCTGGTCTTTGTACCTCGAGTAGCCAACGAAATCTGTGATCAATATATTTTTGAAAGTCAGTTTGTATCTGCCACTGAAAACGATGTCTATCATTAGCTTCAATAGCTTCAGAAATGTAGATACTGGACGTTATACAGAAATGCATAACGAGTTGCATATGCAATGCGCAATGCAGTTTCATATTTTCGTCTCCAAGTAGGGAATTTACATTGCTACTTTTACTACGAATTTCGTAACAGGGTGACAGATGGCTTTTCGCGTTTGAGCGGTTCAAGAAACGGCGCAGAAGTTCTTTTTTCGAACAAATAATTTTAATATGAAACGATCAAAGCACTGCGACGCTCTAACGACGCAGTTGCTAGCCATTTTTCCTGTTTTATGGAAACACACGGAACTCATTTGGATTTAACCCAGTTTCATCGTGAACCGACGCCATGACCGAGATCACGAGGGAATACGCTCGTAAACGAAGAAGGTACTCCTAAAGAGAGAGAACGATGAGAAGAGAGTGCGAATGATATAATTTCATTTCTCGCATTTCTTACGATATTTCTGCCACATTTTTCTCCAACATTTCTACACTATTTTCTATTTTTTTACGATAGTAAGAAAAGTCTAAAGTTTGTTACACGACGATGGTGTTTTAAAGATGATCAAATGAGAACGAGTCTAATTTGAAATAATACACATATATCTTTAGAACTGTGCAAATATTACTGATGCTTTGCTAATAACCAACTGTCGTTTTAATTAAGTATTCAACTGAAAATTTGAAAGTTTGAGAATTTTAAATTTTGAAAATTTGAAAATTTGAAAATTTGAAAATTTGAAAATGTGAAAATTTAAAAATGTGAAAATTTGAAAATTTGAAATTTTGATTAATTTAAGAAAGTTTTATACCTTTCTGAACGTTACATTCACCTGATATCCACCTCAATTCGCATGCTGATAAAAAATTGAATAACATTGAAATGGTAGACATCTCTCATTAATATTATTTTTCTGAAAAGATTCTTTCCTCGGGCAGTTCTAATGAATTCGGAGAGTAAGATTTCGAGCGACGTGCCCAGGGGAGTTGGTCCTTAATGTATCGTCGTTAACGCATTATCTTCTCACAGATAATAACCTGGTCGGGTCGTTCTATATTGGCGCAATGCCATCGCGCGCTGCTGCGCTAGGCAAAAAGTGCATGACGAATGAAGTGCACGCTCCCCCTAATACTGCAAAATTCATTTCATCGCTGCGGCTGCGAGCAACATCGCGCCCAGGCACCTACTTGCCAAGACCCATCGCGGTGTAAAACATTATTCCACATTACACTTCACGAGCTAGAGAACGCTGGATGAATTATTCCCTCGGTTTCTTCTTACTGCGTCGAATCGCGCGTTAAAGGTCCCACTATTGGCGAACGTTTAAACGGTGAAGGAACAGAACGATCCTTAATATGCTTAGAACTACTGAGACAATTACGATGATTTTTTGTTCGAAACTATGTAAAATGATGATAATTCTGAAGGATTAAAGACATGAAAAATGCAACTGCAATAGAATTGATATTGAGACCTGTTGTTAATTGATGCGTTTATTTACCGCAAAGCAGCCGCATGCAATTGAGAAGTTGATTAAATGAAAGCAACAAGGTCGATGTCAGTGATGAGAAAAGCTGGAAGGGATCGTAGGATTGATATTAATATGAAATTGCCGTTGGCCCTTCTGCCGTCCTAGGACTGCTTCTGTGCAAAATTGCTTCGAGTTAGTTAGGCGATCAGGCATTCTCCAACCGTTCTTGTAGAGAAAGGGAAGGAAATTTCGTAGAGCCGTTCTTCTCCCTATGACGAGACGAGTTTCACAGATTTGCCATAAATAACCACTTGCTTAACCCTCCTTAAATCCAAATGATTCTACGGAGTAAGTTTACACCGTGGATCCCAGAATCCCCATCGAGTAACTGCAAGTACCGCCTTCATCTCGACAACGAACCGTATTAAGCAGTGGCTTCAACATTTTAATGAAACTCCACAATCCCTCTCTCACCGCAGAAATGAAAACTTTTCAAGTACTATTACCAGTATCCTTTGATCTTAATCGATCACTCGAAGGCAAACTGTACCCCAACGCAAAGGGATCGCATTCTTGTTTATTCAATTTACTGTGACAAGTAACGATAATGGATCGATGAAAACTTTATGATAGCTCTATCATACGATAGCTCAGGTCGTCCTGAATAGAAGTAATTTCAACTAATTTCAATTCATTTAAACGCTGTATCCAATGATGTTTAATATAATAGATATTATACTAAAGTATTTGCAAGAGACGTTCGACCTTTTTTACTCACAACCGTTGATATGTTCAATAATAGTGAAATATTTTTGACGAAATGACTGACTACATTTTGTGAAACAAGCCTGCCACCCCAAAAATTGCATTCCCATTGCAAATTTCAAACGTGCAACGGACACTCGAAATGCAATTTTCACGCGACACACATTGCAGCGACCTCATTTGTTACATTGAAATTGACTTATTTCCTCGAATGTGAGGAATGTGACGAGAATTTGATCCAAACAGGAATACTCACGGTGCTCATTCATTTTAGTCGAGGACAGATAATTTAACTTAATAATTATATTCCTCGTGTAAAGGTAAACCACTCTAACCGGCTACTATAAAATGCACAGTATGCAAAAGCTGCATTACATTTTCGTTCGGATTCACAACAGTCACTATTACGTTTCAAAACATAATTATGGAATAGGAAACGATTAATCTTTTACGAACAAACCGTTCGTAATGTAATTTATAAAAAATGGAGATGCAATGATATTTTTCTCTCTCGGAAAAACGAGAATCGACGCAATGGCAGTGCTCAGAATCAGACTGGACCATTTTGTTTATGCGGATCAAGAGTTAGACTCCGACCGACAGATAATTGGAAACTCATTACTTTTGCATTCCGCATCGTATGTTGGTAATTAACCTGTCGTTTGCACTCCCACACTTTCTCGTTGGCCGTTTTTATATCACCGACTTGCGTCAAAGAGTTTCCAGCCTCTCATTTCCACCGACATAAAATGATTCTACTTTTCGTGAGAAATAAAGCGTACCGTACCTCATTAAGAATTTCCGTCTTTTTAGTTCGAAAGAAACAGAAAACGCCGCAATAAATTTCTTTTAACGTTTGAACATCAACCTAACACATTTCTTTTCGTTCAGTCTCGATTCTCTAGTTCAGTACGAAACAACGATGCTTTATTCTTTGTTCAACTATCGATAATGATTTTGTGGTAGATTTCAGTAATGATTTCAGAGGTAGAGAGTTCCACTGATAGAATCAGAAATTCGCCAACAAGTCAGAATCTGAAATCGTGTGACAAACATTACTTCAAGATGATAGCTCCATCCTATAGCTCTTCGGTGTTCCAACTAACCCGTCTATTATGACGAGAATTTCTCTGTGGACTGAACTTCCGGACTCTGACTGCTCCACGCAAATATTTGCTTTCTGCTCTTACGAACTGGTTGCGAGAAAGTTCGTTGAACCCTAAAAAAGTTCGTAACTTTCGAGTCAATGTTTCTCTTGATCGCGTTACTAAACTGAATCGAAAACCAGCTGTATCGTTAACGTATTCATAGGTTTTAACAGTAACAAATGTGTATATGCATAAAAATAGATTCTTTAAAGCTGTATGCGTGAGTTGCTAATAATATTTATGAAAAATGTCCAATGTAACTTTGTAATCTGTATGGAACTCTTCGGAAGATATTGACTGTTTTCATAACAAAGTTCTATCCAATAGGTACAATGTGAAAGTGAAAAATAGTGGTGGTAAGATCTCGGAAAAAGATAATAACGGCGTGTAAGAGAACAGTCGGCGCGCTTTCAATTTTGAGTTTACCTCTGCCTCTGAAACCGATTCCTTCCGCTCATGAATTTTCATAACCAATTTATCTCGAGCTCTTGAATCTAGCCTTCCTCTGTTCCGCTTAAAGTACAGAGTAAACGTTTCTAAAATTACGCGCAACAAGGTGCACGTTACATTTAACATTGACCCCACGAATCGCCAAAAGTAACGAAAGGAAATTATTCACGCTCGAAAGAATTGAAAACGTGACAAATAATTCAGTGATGTACATTAAGTTACGTCGAATACCTCGCTCACGTCACGAACCTTTTCTTTCATTATTTTTCTCTGAAAGAAAGGAAACATTCCACCATTGTGCGCTTATTCGAAGAAACGACGCGTTACATAACAGAAGCAGCAAATGACTCGAGGTAAGACTGGAAACGCCATGCTTAAGACCCTCAAAGGAGCTCCGATTTAATTAGACGAAATAGCGGCAGCGAACATTTAAGGAGTCGCTGTTCTCGAAACTGGCTGAACCCAAGTGCTTCCTTCGTCTCCACAAAAACTTATATTCGCGTTTCTCTTTCAACTCACCCAATTACCTTCACCTCGCAAAGTGCTGACTACGATTGGTCTGCGTCAGGGTCGCTCTGTCACTGAGACTTCTCCTTGCTAAGAAGCTATCTCTGTTGCGAAAAGACAAATAAGACGCAGAACAACTGACAATGAGTATTTTTAACGAGTTACTTAGCTTACAATTAGGTATTTTAACTCCATACCTGATACGTAATCAAGTTTTTCTTCAGAAGCATTCTACGGCGAGAGAAAAGGGAAAATTGAAAGAAAGTATTATTAATGGCAAATCAAATGCTTTCCTATAAAAGGTCTTTCAATTTTCAACGAAAAACGAATATCTATAACGGAAAAATGTTGCTCAAGTTGGTTGTTCCCAAAAATTATATTGGGAAATTGAGTTATTTAAATATACGTTTATTACGAAAAACAATTACTTTTATGCAGAGTTTAATTAAGCTGTTGGAAACATTCAAGATATTTGACGAAGATTTTTCATAAAACGAGCGTCTCTCTTACTATCGACCCCTACGGATACATTTTGAGATAGATTATAAAGGGATGGTCAAAGGGCATTTTAATTAAACGTTTATTAGCCCGAATAATTAGACTGAACTTCTTTCTCAGATCTTTCGTTATAAGGCCATAATCTCCCTACTGTCTTTTCTTTATGAACATATTTTCCGAAGTATTAATTAAAACCTGTGTAATTATATTTGCCTTACGCGTTCTCTGTACTAATTCGATGTTCATAGCCCTGTATTTTTATTACGTGAAAATCATTCTTAATCGCACAGTAAATTTTTGCACGAAATAAATAAATTGATGCACCAAATATAGAATAATGAAGAAGGGAAGAAGAATATAGAAGCACAAACGTAAGCTATACATTGTATATCGAAATATTTCCATACGCTGATCAAATTTTACGCATCCTGGCTTTCGTTAAAATTAGAATGCAATGTACTGAATGGATAAAACCATCGAAAAATTCCAGAATGGTAATAAACGTTTATTAAACATAACGTTTCATTCTCCTTTATCTGAGGATGAAAAAAGCATAAATTGCTCTATGTTAATACTTCCTCATAAACGGAGTTGTACTTGACGACATTTTTGACATGTCATTACCATTCTACTAGAATCTTAAATCAATTAGAGCTTTTTACTGTATTTACAAAATAAATGGCTACTGGTTTTGCCATCTAAAAGCCTTGCGAACGGTTAAATCAACTTCTAAAGGGCTTTGTTGCAGTAAATCGTCAAATTTGAATTACTTGCAACCAGTATAAATTCTCGTTAGACAATGATGCATTGTAATTGCTACAAATAGCTACCTATTTTGACTTCTCCGAAGAAATAGAACCTGTATCAGATTGCGGTTGAATATTCTCTTGAGAAACGTTCGATCGTCTTTTCTGGGTGAAACGAATGAATTGTCGCTTTGACGAGTTATTACAGTTCTTGGAAAAAGTTATTATCCAGAAACGAAGAGGATGGCACGAAAGACGCTACCGCGTAAAATTGCTGACAACTGCAGACGTGTCTTAACGATAAGGCTCCAGCAATCTAAGCGCATAAGCTTCTTAAAAGCTTTGCCGTTTAATTAAGAAGAAGATACAGAAACGTAAAGAGCTTCTTTTCTGGTTACCTTATCTACAGGGAGATTCTCATAATTGGAATCGATTATAGGCTATTCTTACCAAAAGTTCCATGATCTTTTTTATCAAACCTTACTATTTTATCATCTTATTTTTCTTGATACTTCTTTTCATATACATTATTATATTCTTTTTATATACATTATTTTAGAAGAATATACTTTTTAAGTGGTACATCTTAATTGTTAGAAAAGATAATAAAAAATCGATGAATAGAGAAACCTTGATGAAGAAATTTTGAGGAAATTTGCAATTATTCAATCTCACATGGCCTTTTACTTCCCACCGTACTTTCTTTTACACGGAAAACAACTATGAATTGTCCTAGCCGACTAGAATCATCCTGTGGAATTCAGATATCGAAAAAATGGTACTTTCTATTTTGACACGATCACATTCATTAGTCTTCATTGAGTACGTCATACTTATTCTAATTTCTTAATAGAAAACTGTTACTTTCTCGACAAATTATCGTTCATATAAATGAAATTTTCTTCGTTTCTGATAGAGAAATGAATTATTCGGTCGATTCAACGATAGACAGCGATATTCATCGAGAAGCAGCAGCGAACCGAATGGATCGTCGATACACGTCGTTGCAATTATCACGCTCGATGAATTGTCTGCGCCTGTTGTATACTTTTCATCTCGATATCGATTGTTTATAAATACGTACGTTTTTGCCTGCCCGTTTCCATGCAAATGGAAACTGCGTTTGCCTCCACTAAAATTCAATAGAATATTATATCACGTATCAAAGTACATCCCCTAACGGACGGGTATGCTGGCAACGCATTAGTGGTCTTTTGCAAGATACACATCAATGGCGCGATTCACAAATGGTAGGAATATTGATGACCGAGACTAAAGACGTCATTTTGGAGGTTGAGCCGTGAGAAAACTGTTAAACGTTTCTGTATCGTTAAAATGAGAATTCTCACATGTCAAGGTGAATTTTGCGATTCAGTTTTTCTGAAAAGGAAACCGATGACATTGTCGACGGCATCGTAGAAGCTGCACAAAGTTCTTTTACTCAATGTACGCTCGTCCTATAAATATGGAAATTCCTAAGGCATGCTTCAGCCATTCGGTTCTTGTCGTTTCGCGCAACACCTTCACCAGTCTCCGTTGCATCCCCTTCATTCCCATTCCACGTCCGCCCGATATGCAGTTCAGAAATATCTTGAAAATCTTACCCGTACACGTCGTGGGAAGAGATACCAACGGAATATTAAAGATCCGAATGTTCTCTTAAAGGTTTCGTTTCACGGCGGGGCGTAAATTGTCCAGCGAGCAATTTTCACCATCGATCGATTTTCTGATACTGAAAATCATCAAAATCACACAGTGAAGTCGAAAAGCGAATACAAGAATGTAGGTAGAGCGCTTTACCCTGGCAGATTTCCAAACAGGTCGACGCAACTTTCCAGATTCGACTTTAAACCGATCGATATGCATGCGAAAAAGGCAGTCTTTCGGCCTACTATTGTCTCGAATCAGAGAATCAGAAGGCACCTATTAACTGTCTGAAAGGGCTTGTGCAATTATATGAGTATGAGAAAGAAAATGCGTATTTTACTAAAAAAATCCCCCATTGTATTCCAATATGTAGCTTCTGGCGTTTCAGCGTAAAAAGAAAAATTGGTTATTCAATGATTCTACAATTCTCCCAATTTTTTCCTTCTCCGAAATATTCACAACTCTTATATAAATACGTCCAACACTTATCTGCTATTTGCAATAGTAAAGGATAAACAGTATTTCACACAGAAAGTGTACGAATGACACTTTCATTTTTCAAAGCATCACTCATGAAGCACGATACCCTTCCAGAGGACTCGCATTTCTAATGCGACATGATAACGTCGTTGCACGTACACCTCACTTAGACCAGGTCAAATAGAACTCCTCCTAGCATTTCCGTGCTCATTCTTTCTTTCGTGGCACTGCATCGCGTTGCGTCGCGTCGGTAGAAACCGAAGAATCGCGAAATGGGTTACGAGAACGCATCGCTGCAGAAGGAACTTCCCTTGCTTTCGATCGAAAAATACATTTCACAAGACTTTAACACAGGAATCATCGTGTGTGAAGAAACTAGAAGAGCAGTATCGTACATTAGAGTAACCGAAGGGTGCGTCCATTTCTTTTCCATCGATAGCGTTAAAAACTAATCGAGGCGTTACTTAATAGATTTCCAAATAAATAGAGTGAATATCCTTCGATAAAGGTGCTCACACCGTTTCTTATGTCCACCATCTAAAACTAGGGCCGCCTTCGAACCGTCTCAGGCAACGTTACCGGGAGTTGGGCGTTATCGACTTAACGGCTGATACCGTTATAAATTTCAGATTTGTTACACGATTCTTCCCTATTTCATCGGCTTGTGGCACAAGAGAAAAAGGCTATCTTGTATTGGTGACATAACAACATCGTAAATTGCGAATTGATATATCGTTCAGCTTGGATATTGCAGGACGCGTCGTTATTTATCCCCTTGACCTACGCGTACCTTCGCACAATCGTACTAAAACGAAACGAATCACGAACATGTCCGTCACTGGATATTTATACCTTACAAATATTCGATTAAAGTTACCATTGAAATCGACCGCGTTAGGTTCCGTATCAAACCATCAAAATTCATTAGCAAAATACAGAAAAATCAACTTCTAACTATGTATTCCTATACATATGCTCTGCCTAAACATGGGATTGGACATATGTACTACATAATTATAAGGCATAGAAATACGAGTTTGAAATTATTATATCTCGTTGATATATCATCGGATATTTCGTCTATTGCACCGATTTCTATACGTACGCTTTATTACAATACATACACTAATTACGAAAAGTAATTCGCTGGCAATTTCTAGATAACTTTGACTAGTATAGTGAAGTATGTTAAAACTACACTCTAAACGGAGTACGTCTCTCGTTCTTCAGTGAGATGAACGATAGAGCATAAAGACAAGTGTAAAAGAGTTGGCGAACGACTTGTCGTTATCACGGTTGAAGCAATCCTCTTGCAACTGAGATCACGATCGAAACGGAGAATGCTCTTTCTTTGAACTCGAACTATCGAAAGTAAGTATTCGAACCGTTTCAAATTGACTAGCGCATCATTCTATTTCAATTGCTCGATCTAACTATTCTGTGGCTGAGGCAACCGCGCTACACCTGGGATGATTGGTCTTGCCACAACAAGAGTTCTCTTCGCGACTCTGCAGGGAAACGTTTGCAACTGGGCCATTTATCCGCTGGGAGCAATGTGCTGCAACTAACGTAACTTAGCAGGTATATTAAATTAGGAGGTGGTTTCGATTAATTAGTTGCGTTAGTAGATAATTCATCTTTTTCCACGTCAAATTACTTATTTCATAACGAAACCTAATTGCAACTAGTTTGGTAAATTATTACAAGCACATATAGGTATAATCTAACTTGTACAAAAACGAGTACCTGTCAGTGTATTATTTAGAATGGAAACTGAGCAATACCTATATGTATATGTATGCGACAAGTTTTACAATCCATTTTCGTCTGTTTTTCAAATTTTTTTAAACTGTGAAAGTTTCATGCAGAAATAACGCTGACTTTAAAACGTGACTCTCGGTTTACAAAGTGCAGATAAACATTTGAAAAACGTGCAAAAAAAAGACGGAAAATCAATATTTCCAGAACTAACGAGGAGAAATTCAGTGACGACCAGATAGAGCGATTTTTGACATTAAAAAGCTCTGTGACGATCTTGTAAGCGTGTTACACGTGTAATATGAAATTTCTTCGCCATTAAATACTTCGAACAACGCTTAAATCCTTCGCCAGCAATGGCACGTAGCTTAGCAAAGGTGCATACATTGAAGATAAAATACGAAACTCAGAGAGGAACCGTGTACCTCTGTTTAAGTACCACAGGAGTACACGCACGAGGGACATAGGATCTTCCTGTCCCGTCGTCCCTTTTCATTCTCCCAAATTGAGCCTCCGATCCTCGATCCATTTCTCAAAAGGTTTCTCTCTCCTCTCCATCTTCTCTGAAACAAGACCTCAAAATGGAGGAGAATGAAGACAGGGGAGAGTAGAGAAGGAGGGTGTAAAGTAGGTGGTAGAAAGAGGAAGGAGCTTAGAGATCTGGCAGAAAGGACTTCAAAGAGGACAGAAGCCCTCTGAGGGATGGATCAGGATGGATACAAACATCTCTAGTGGAGGTGGAAAATTACAGAAGGACACCTGCCCTTGCCTAAGTATCTACCTTCGAGGTGCTCACCCAGAGGATCTCAGGCGAGATCTGTCCCTAGCGAAACCAGGGAAGGATCTGAGGAACTGATAGTCTCGAAGTTGTATTTATAACTTTCTAGATGTAGGAGATAATGCCGTCGACTCGAGCAATTGCTTGTTAAATCCGCGAAATTAACCTATCGAGGAACAGGTATTTTATAGCGATATTTGATATGTCTAATGAATCAGAAATTCGAGTCAAAATTCTAACTGCTAATAACTGTTCGTTTTATAAAAAGATATATAGCAATAGCGAGTTCCACAGCAACGATCGAATAGAAGTTAGCGAGTTGGAGTGAAGTACTTAGATCAGGGGTAAAGACGAAAGAGTTTCGTACCTCTTCGCGGAGCACTTTTTCGTAAGCGACTTAGAGAACGTGTTACTAGTGAACGAACTTCCCATCCGATAAAGATTTAGATTTTCCCTTTGAAAGCGAAGGGAAAAACTACGAGCCGGTCGTGGACCAAACGAGTCGTCTCAAGGATTTCATCATTTTACGACTGCAGAGAATGCCGAGCGATAATGCGTTAAAGCGATGATTCTTTCCCTCTTGTACGACTAAAGTACCGATGATGAATCGATTTTCAGCTTTTTAGGTTTCTACAGAGTCCAACGGATACTATCGCCCTTATCCCCTTAAAGGCAAGAAGCGCTTTACGCCAGACATCATATCTGAGTAAATCACAGTAAAACAATTGAACCGAATTTTTAAGTAAGTTAGACACAATAAGAACGATAAGTTTGAAGTTCCAAATGAAATACAATAATGATCTGTACCCTAGTTTTGGTTAGCATAGAGCCACATTCGTTTGAAAGTGCTTTTTGCGAACAGTTTAATACGAGAACGATCGAATGAGAGTCGCAAGCGTTCAGCAATGGGATCCTTTGCAATCCTAACGTCTTTTAAACGCAGAGTGTGTATCTTTCAAAGCGGGTCTCTCCGAGTATTTGCACAGCATGCTTCGGCCAGTATTTACAGCCGTTTCTGCACACGTCAAAGGGAAATTGAAACGCCAAGCGTAAACCACATTAGTTGTGTACGATTCATCACTACGAAATCTCTAATAGTGACTTGGCGTTGTTAAACAAACCTAATTTTCGCGAGCAAATATTGGAATATGTATATCAGGAGTACCTACAATTACGTTTTGTAGAAGTTGAAGGAAATTTGAAATTCAACGATTTTCTACAGTGTACGTACGCATGTAGATATCTTTTAGGAATTCCAATTAACGTATTCGTTCAAATTACATTCTAAAAGCTGGACATACCAGGAGGTAAACCTTAAGAAGCGAAGGAAATTTTGAAAGAAGAAATTCAGGAATAACGTTCGTTTCCTGGCATGCTTTACAAACGCTTGACAAACTCGGCACAACGCCAGATGAAACGGTCGAGTAAACAAAGGGGCTAGGGTGCAATAGTAGTGTTCGGCAAGTTTGACAAACGGTCCAACGTACATATATTTTGAATATGGTTCTCTATAATTGCATTTAATGTTTATTCATAAGCATCTGCATGTACCTGTTTGGGAAACGTGTCTTCGTTTAAGGCGCCGCGCCATCACTCCTCACTTTTATATTTATAGGAGTTCTAAAAAAAAAATCGGCAACGATTCATTATGCGAGATCAATATAAAATTTAGAGTTAAAATATTTTTAGTTCAACAGCGATCTTGCCATTGTATTTTTTATTATAACATGGAGGGTTGAATTTCATAACGAATGTCACTTTTACGGTAAATCTCCACCTATGCTGACTCAGAAATGTTTTCGTGAAATTCACAAGCACCGGTTTTTCGTTTACAGTGTGCATCGAAACGTCTCGAATATTCGCGTCCATGCATATACTCATTCTCTAGAACGAGGATTTTTGGTGGTACAGATGAGAGCGGGAAACGGTTCCCGGAAAACTTGCAGTACAATCTTGCGAAGGGAAAACATCGTGAATTATTTATTAATGGTCGTGCATGCTCGAACTTTACTCCATAAAACGTAAATTCACTATTTTCCTAGTTCTGTAACAAGAAATAGCCCCCGGTGGCCGTAAGCGCTGCTTCCATTTACGCCTTCGCTTACGCGACTAATGCAGTTGCGTACGCGGCGTCATCGTGTCATTAGGTCATATCCAGTCTACGAGGGCAGATAGCGGTTGGATATTGCTATCTCGATACACGATATCCGATACGCGATACGCGATACGCGATATGCGAATGCACGTTAAACGCAACAACATTCGGATCAGCACGTCTACTGTCGATTGGCCAAATTTCAACTAATTTTCTCTGTTTATGCACTTTCTTCGCCTAAATTGCAGATTTTCAGAAATATGATAAAAGGTAGAAAATGAAATAATTCGAAAAATAAAAGGTTCGAGAAATTCGCATGAAAGTTGATATAAAAATGGTTAGACAAAAATGTGATCTGGAAGATTGTTTGCAACACGATATTTGCTAAACCGAAAATCGGATCACTTTTGGTTCCTGTTAACGGTCCGGTTAACGGTCGAGGAAACGAGAGAAAAACTGTAGCGTGTAAAACACTCGCATCGGTTTTGCGAGACCGATGTCGAACGAAGGTTGGATGTGTGGGCTCGAACCACATGGTTTTTGGGACGGCTACATGCTGTTACGTGACCGCAACAACATTTGCAAAGTCGGCCGAGATCATTGTTTTTTCCAACGCGTTTTTATTTCCCTGCACCGGCTCGAGGGCAGCAAAGCCGAGGCAAGTGGCACGGTTACTTTCCACTTTCTGATTTCCCCTTGTGCTTTTCATCACATTTTCTGCGTTGCCCATCAGCGGGCTTTCGCGAAAATTCCGTAACGCGCGAGTCACTCGTGCACGGACAAAGTTTCGTGCACGAAACCACTCTGTGATACTCGAAAACCAGAACTGCTCCCAGATTCTTCTAATTGCATTTACACCAGGATTTTTCTGGGTGCCACTGATGTTCGCCAGCAAGGAAATGCCGCTCATGCAGTTGCAGAATTGCTTTCGGATTACGAATATGCTCGTCTAATTTTTTACTGCTTTCTCCCATTTTGCAACAATTTTTTCTACAACTTCCGAAAGCTTTTGCAATAGAAAATTTGTTGCAAGAGAGCTCGACCAACGAAGGATACTTTCAGAAGACTGCTGCTAATATTCATCAATTAAAATTCTGTATTCATGATTAACTTGTCGGAAAGGTACCCTTGGCTCCGAACAATAAATTCAATTTAACAAAAGTGAATAAAGCAAACATCGATTCCATCAGCGAGTTTTTATTAATTATCAACCTTGAAAGTTTCATTTAACTACAGTTTCTCCGAGTAAGCGGAAATCGGCGATGAGAATTGTAATTAACTGACTGATAGCGAGAACAATTACTTTCGCGAGAATTAACGCGATAATAAAGACTTTCAGAGTAATAAGAGTAGGTAGTCAATAGTTGGACCAATAGTTGGCCGAACAAAACAGAGATTCTAATTAACGAGGAGAGAGTGTGGCCGTTTTAACCCAGCAATAAATTGCGCGGGTGGACGGGTCCAATAAACAAAGCCACTGTACGAAGAAGAATCAATGACAAAAAAGTAATTGAACCTCGGGCAGATGTACCAAACCAGAGCATGCGATTTTCCGCGTTCCGCGATAAATTAAACAGCTCACTAATTTTTCGCAGCTAAATTAATGTTTAACTCTAACTCTAAACTCTAGATACAAAAATGAGGAAGATGTCTTCAACGGAATGAAAAAACATTGAAATCTATGCTTTGAAAATGAAAAAATAGAGACTTTAAAGAAAGAAATTGTACTTCGCGGTTACGACATCGATTGAATGGATCTCAAGTCAGAGAACTGAATCTGTTCTCTGAAAAAGTCAACCTCCGTTTGATAAATTCAATGAATAAGAAAAGAACGTTTCCTTATCGCGAGGTATGTAAGCGTTTTGAAGTAAGCACATATAAATTGTGTATCGACTTACCGTGCAGCAACATGGAAAAGAAGAAAATGCAGATCATCCTGGACGGCGTGCACCAGCCGCTCTTATCACCACCATACCGTAAATCCATTCGTACCTCTTTCACAGTCCATCGTTTCAGACACATTTCGCAATATGTACCAGTTTCAAAATCGTACCAAGCCGAATGGAGTGACGCATCCGACGCGTCCGACGCCTCTCAACAGCAAACACAAACTCGATTCGCGCTCTGAAACAAACTCGACGCACTTGTTTTTTCTCTATGTTCTGCATCATTTGCGAGGCTTCGTACAGCTAACCTAGTCTATCAAGATAATAATACAGTAAACAACAGCAAACAAGAAGCAATTTTAAAGAATTTTCGAGGAACTTGAACAAGGAGTTTACATTACAGGTAAACTCCTATACCAATGATACACGTTAATGCTGCATATGCTGATTACATATTGAATAGGATTAGATTGTCATGATGCGCTAAACAGTTGCAATATACGTATTGGGAAGCGCATAATTTAACGATACATTCCGCGTTTCGGTAATTGTTCAATTTCACTGATACTAATTGAAGGACAAATATGGATAGAAATTGAAGGCACAAGAAGTATTATGTCGATTGTGGCAACGTGTAGAACAATAATATTTGCGATGCAATTTGTAACGGTGAGTGGTTAGTGGGAATGGCACAGCAGCAATTTCACGATGTTTACAATTTCCATTATCTATTCACGGACTTATTACCGGCTGGTTATTATGCGCGAATGATCAACTTGTTGTACAACACAGTTAAATGCTTCTGTGAAACTCGTCGCGCGCACGCAAATTGAAATCAATCCCGAATATAACTCTATCTTCGGTCGGATAATCGCTTAAAAGGTGACGGCTTTAAACGCGAGCAAAACTGTTTAGCCTCAGTTTCCGTGCCCGAAAGCGGCGCGCATTCAACGGTTTTCGCCATTCAAAATATATCCCTTTCAGATGCGAACCCTGCCAACGTGTGACCACTTCGATCAAAGTGTTCAATCGTTCTTGTCATTTTTATCGAAATGAAAAACAGTCAGGAGATTCCAAATTATTACCTAGGATACAAGTAAAGTACAATCATTTCTAATGAAAAATTTCAACAAAAAAGGAAACAAAATTCCATCATTTTTCGTGTGCGTTCGAAAGGAATAGAGTAGCAGTAATATACTTCAAATTTTATATTGATAGTTTTATTAAAATAGCAAATTAAAGAAGAATTATATATTATTAGTATCTATATAATAGGAAACGTACTGTTATTACAGAGGTGAAATTGCGTCGATTGGGGCGTTGTGGGAGTGACAATTAATCAACATACGTCCTATTGTATCCACGTTGTCCCTCGCCTGGACATCTTTCTTGTTTTTCTTTTCGAATACCCACGCAAGTTCAAACATTCCGCGTGAAAGAGTTCATTTTCGAACGCATAATGAACTAAACAGTCACCGTTGTAGAATAATTACACCCTTCTTCAGTGGAATAGTATTCAATGGAATTTGAACTGATCTATTTAGCTTCTAAGATAACAAATATGTGAAAAAGAAAAATAGAAAGGGGACAATCACTTTATTGGTGTTTGGTACATGAACTCGCCATGTGAACATCTTGGTAAAGATCAGCCACTTGATACTTCACCGTTCTAAATCATTTCGAATTGCGCGGGTGGCAAGAACTCAGTCAGGATCATGAAACTGATAGCGAAGAAGACAGTGCCGTAAAAATGGATGTATACGTGTCAGTCTCGGAACTCACCTGTTCAAATTTTGCCAAAAATATAGATTTTGAGGTTGGGTAACAATCGCGACAACTAAAAAGAATATGGAAACGGAAACGAACTATCAAATTTGATTCTCGACATTAGCTGAGAAAATGACTTAAAATTGAGAAAAGACGAATAAAAAAAGAGAGAATGACATTCGTTGACACGTAACATTCCTTACATGAGAGAATTAATTTACCTTCGATTACTTCCTTCTCCTGCACGAGGAGCATCACTATTTCTACAAAAAATAATGCGACTAATGGAACGAAAATTGAAAATTCTAGTACGCGACCGCCTTTATTCACCCACTACTCTTCTAACCTCACTGTTCGTTCCACGTATGATCCATGTCATTCTATCCATTCACAATAGAAATTGAATGAGCATTTTTTTTCACGAACATCTCTTCGTCGGTTTCTTCCATAGGAATGCAATTCGAATGAAACCGCGGCGACGAAGAATTTGTAGCGACTCGATTTCACGTCACAGGTCGGCAAAAGCAACACGCTGTTACGCCAACGGATGCATTCCACTCGTGGTGAGTCGGTCAGCCCACGTTCTGGCTGTTTCCGTTTTCCTTGAAATGCCACTCATTCGTCAGCCGGTACGCACACTCCGTCGCGTGGACGCGTCCTAGCCCCTGGCCGCGTGTACGTACGCATGGCCGATGCCCACGAGAGCCACGTACAGGATAGACTGAAACGGCGCAAATACCGGCGAGCTAGCGAGCCAGAGTGAGACAGAGAGGGGTGCGGGCTGGCAGATAGGGATGAAAGGTAGAGGGAGCGAGAGAGCCGGTGGTTGGCAAGATGGATAGGCAGATAAGTAGACGGACGAAAGGAGAGTGCGGTGTAGGGTATGGGTGTAGTCCAAAGAAAATGAGAGAGAGAGAGAGAGAGAGTCGCTATCCTGGTGGAGACCACGATCCAACTGCGCCCGCGCTTAGCTAGATATCAGCCCCGACCACCAGCGACGTTGGCTCTTACCACCTCCGCCCGCGCGCTCGTTTCGCTCTACGTTGCATCATGCCGCCCGCGCTGCCAATGCTAACGCCAATCGATAGCGCTTCTATTATTATTGCGATGATCGACGCTTCGACCATTATGCGCGGCGTCGTATCCGTTGCCTGTTAAATTTGATAGCGCGATTGCTTGCTACAATCGCGCGTCCCTGTGGCAGCACTCGATACTCGACAATTACATTGTCGGGATTCCCCTATGCAAACTGCTACGATAACCTTTGCAGTAGTATTTATACCGCAGTTTCTTTTCCTCCCGACACGTTTGCACGTTTCAGAGTAATTTCAAATAAAACCTGGTCTTCTTTCGAATTACGTATGTATGAATCGTAGCATCGAACAGTCGTAACCGCACGATTCAAATTTCTTTCTCGAGATTATTTCACTGTGTAGAAGCTGCTTCTCACCGTTGCGTCCAATTTAAAGTATATGAATTTTCAAATTCAATCTCTAACTGCAACCTATGTATTACATAAGATTAGAGTTGTACAATGTTGTTATGTCAACGCATCTAAAGGTTTCATAACGCTTCGGTTGTAAGTTAAACCAAGTTTCAATAACGACATGTATCGCTATGCAGCCGAAACTGAAACGATACAACAATAACAGTATAGAAACAGTACGTGCTGCGATGTGAGATCGGTTGCGTTTTATAATGTGCCATTTCTGAACAATTTTGTCGTTTCATAAGTAGTTGTCGAGTCACAGTTTAGTTTTCTCAATCTAAGTTACTAATTCTTGTAGAAAGGCTTAATGTCAAAAATTCGTATGAAATGTAACTGACTTCTGACTTATAGAAGTTCAGACGCAGCGATATCAGTAAGTAGAATAAGTCAAGTCAAACATATTTCACACGCATTTCAGATGCATTTAAAATGCAATTTGGTCATTCTTCATTTTCGTCTTATTTTCGCATGTGGGTAAGCACCTTTTAAAATCTCCGACACCTGTCACTGAACACTCTCTATATACCGACGTAATAAAGTAGCAGTTTGACTTCTTTGGTCGGCCGTTATGACCAGACTAGATACGCTGCTTTCACACTCGATGGATTTAAGAGTGTTCTTTCCAGAGATTTAGCCAAAAATTCAGGATAAATCGAACAGCCTAGATACGAAGTAATTTTAGCCGATATTATGTTTTGTGTCATTATCAATTCCTTTTCATGCTCACGTGATAACAGTACATTTCACACTCTGTGCTCCGGTATCGCTTTTTAGATAAATAGTGCACAATGTAGATGTTTTGTCTATGTTATATGGAAAATATTTTCGAAAAAGGTGATAGGTAAACTTTTAGTATTTTCATGGAAACTGGCTATTTGGAGTTCCATTTCCCAGTCATTATTTTAATTAACATGGAGGTATTCCGATCAAATTACAGAAACATCAATTTCCGTGTACCTACTGTACGTTCTCCTGTTCTATCATTTTATTAATTTAAAGTGTATTAAAGGCAATCCGAAATATGTGCGCTCAAAACATAAATGCCAGTAAAACATGAAGGGAATCTCACTGGACACCACTTCCAGTGTCATTCTCCAACTGGGAATGAAATTTTCAATTTGCGTTGGAGGATTATCAGTGAAGGTTACGGGAACAGTTTCCATTTGACGAGATGAATTAGAACCTTTTGCAAAGGCCAAAAATTGTACGTCCTGAAACCTCTGGATTTATGACTGGTTATTTCAATTTGATACGTGCTTAAATGTTTATTTTCTTTAACATCGTCCAATTTTTTAGAGGCAAACCCTTTCAAATAATCGGCTTTTAACATTTTACTATTTTCAATTCTTAATGAGTACTTTATGCTACTGTGCACAGAATTATCTGCAAAGATATATTGTTTACTAAACGATATTACCCGTAGTAGTGGAAAGTTTGATATATTTGCTATTAATATTGTATTTTAATGAGAAACGTGACTTTATTAACATAGCTTGCGATATTCCTGTATTTATTATAGCATAGTTTTGTGGTAGTTGAATGCCATAATAAGTCTTGCCGCGTTCCGTTCTACGTGCGCGAAAAATAGGCTATCTCTTTAATAATTCCCTAAAACGGTACTCATTACTTTGCGATGACCTCGTTTAACCGTAAAGGATATTTCACAATTCCCTTCCTCGGGTTCTTGTTCGCATACATTTTCTGAAAGCGTAGCTCTCCAGAACCGCGTATATCTCACTGGAAACTCTTCCTTGCACCGCTCGACTTTACTTTTCCGTGTTATTAACAATTTTTCTCGATAGCTTCATTTCTGACCCAGATAAACCCGTAGATTAATACCTCATTTGTTTTTTTACACTCTAGACTTTTCAACAAATTTATTATACGCAAAAAGCATAATAAATTAACGCAGAAGATTTTATGCTTCCTATGTCTCGCATGTTCGAGTGCCTTAGAGTCAAGGATAAGAAATAGTGTCGTACCTACACCGTTTTGCCGTTTTAATTCGATACGTAATTCTATTTCGGTTCTTTCTTAATGGATTGCCCAGTTTGGTTGGGGTTAGTGGTTGGTAAACAGCATCTGACAACAATTAAACGCACTAGCACTTAAATGAAGAGAGAGGGGTAAGAGGAAACTTTTGCGGTCGTTGACGAGGAATTAGCTGACAGTCTTTGTGAGACTAACTACGGCTGGCTTACGTGGGATAGCAACTAGACAAGATCAAGGATCACAACTCGCCAGCCTGTTAACGCTCTTATCTAAGAAAGGGATACTCCACGCCGCGCTGTGCCGCGCCGCGCTGTGCCGCGCCGCGCCGCGCCGCGTCCTACGGTGTCCGTGACTCGACTATCCGAAAGTTTAGCAGTTTGCAACGACTCGTAAAATGTCCAAGGTGTTGAGAGAGTAGAGTTACCAGAATATGCGAACGGAGCTGTGTTTTGCATGTGTCCTACATGGAAGCAACGCCTTCCTTCAAATGCTAAATATTTGTGGTACGTTACTGCAAACAATTGTCGTTACGTATTTTATTATAAAATATAGTAGTATAAATTTTATTAGATAGATATAAGGTTGAATAAATTCAGTTGAGAAACTTTTTTTATATCCTATGAACTAAAAAGATATTTCACATTTCCGTGCACGGAAAGGAAAGAATATTTGCTTTTTATTTGGAGCACAGAATTTATTCGATCGATTTTGGAAAGTGGATGTACTGTTCGTTTTGTTCGATGCATTGTTCCCTTTTTCCAATGTGTTCTTCACTGTTATACGCTCTAGGATAAAAAGGTTTAACATTGAAACCGATTCAATTGTTCTTACCATTTTTAAGTTTCTGCCATTAGAAGTAACTCCGAATGAGTAATTCCAGTTTTGTTTTGACACAGGACAGTAGGTTGACCCGTTGAATTTCACACTGTTTCAAATAACCCAGCTTTCCGTATTTTACTATTCGAAATACTGTGCTATGAAAAGTCCACTTTCTGGATTTAAATATATAACGTTATATAGTTACTAAAAATTCTAGCGAAATTGATCATTATAAATTGGGTGGTATTATTGTGGATATCTGTTAGAAAAAAACAATAGATGGTGCCAAAGCTGAAAACTTGTTAGATGTTCGTTTCTAATGGACGGATGATACTGTCGTAACCTAATAAGCTTAATGTTGTTATGCAAATTTGCGCTACACGAGTTCCCAAACAATTTAGTATCGGACAACGCGTGAACGGTACACGGTACTTACCCTTTTGCGTTGCGTAATAAGATTAACGTATGTAGTTCAAATAAAAGGTTTCGACTACGTTAAATATTTTTGAAATTAATAGAGAAATTTTTTAAAATCATATAACGTATTGTAACTCTAACGATCAACTTGGGACATCTCCCTGTCAAAACTAAATTCTTGGTTATAAACTTTTATGAGTTTCATTTATTAAAATTATCTACCGCGTTTTTAAGTATTTATTGACTATCCAAATGAATAATTATATATTTTAAAATTGTAGAAGCTGCAGAAATACTGCAGTAACATTATCCTTCTGGTGAAATAATTAGATAGACTTTAGCCGAACATACCTCATTCGCCTCATTAAATAATCGCGATGTGTATAATAGAGGAGCTCGTTATTCGCAGAATTGAAGCGAGAAAAACGATTGAGTTTAATTCGATAACCACTTCGCTTAACGCGATGCATTATGGGTACGCTCTTGTTTCGGAATTTAATGCGACAAAACGTAATTTAAAACTGAATAGAATAGAATAGAATAAAAACATAATAGAGTAATAAAGAGAAGAAGAAAAGTGAGGATGAGTTTGGCCAAAAGCAAGAGGAATCACATTGTGGATAGAAGGTACACGTTCACTTGAAAGTTTGAAATAACAGCTGTCCTACTCTCAGGAGCAGCCGTAAAGAAGAAAAGTAGAAACGGTAAGTCATAGACAGACGTATCAGTGTCGAAAAGGAAGCGTATCCTGAAAATGAATTTTTACAGGAACTTACTCGAATAGTTGTAAGAGCATCGAGAGAGCGTAGACATTTGCAAGTGTAAATAGTTAAGTAGCAGTAAGGTACATAACGAAACTCCTCGAAACGACAATCTGTTTTGAGCGAGAGTTGTAACTTCTCGCGCGTCGCGAAGCACGGAAGCACGGAGCAAGCTTGGCGACAGATGGCGTTCGCCAAGAATGCTCGGATTTCCACGAGCCGTGATATAATTGGCCGACTCGACGAGGTCAGGCCGCAAATACAAAGCAGCTGCGTTTACACGCTTAAGTTGGAACCAGACGCGGCGCGGCGCGGCGCGGCGCGGCGCGACGGGACGCGACGCGACGCGGCGCGACGCGGTAATGCGGACGTCGTTGCAGTAACTCGTGCCATCGGGCTGTTCTCTCGTTGCTCCATCCTGCCTCCTCTGGTGCTCCTAGCTTTTACGGCTTTTCCGTGATACGAGTCATCCAACCGTGAGTAGGAGTGGAGAAGGTGATTGCGAAGGAATGAAAAAATACTTGGCATTCCAAGACTTTATGAAGTCGTCGAAAGATGGTAAGCCGTCGGCGTAGTGGCGAGAGATCTTCTCAGATGTCGACTATCCTGAAACGGGACTAGCTCAACTGTAGTCGAATCTCTTTCTAATTGATTTCTATTTAGACAGAGTGTAAACCAACTGCACATTCGAGAAGAGACGGTAACATGATCGTTAAGAATAGATCATTTACTTACACGGTTTGAATATAAATGACGTCGGCGATGGTAACAATGCTGTCCGCGTTTCTCATTTTCCTGTAACGTGCCGCATAAGAAAGAAATTGAAAATGAAAAATGAGAGACAGAAGTCGATGATAACGCATCGCGTGGAAAGAGAAACGATGATATCCGAATGAGACAGGAAAGTAGCTCGTTTTCTTTATAAATGGATTAGGTCACTATTGTCCAGGTGCTCGAAGATAATCCTATGCATACCGAGTCGTAATCCAACAGTCACAGCCCGAGAATAAATCCCTCGCCACTCTAAATGCTAATGAGCCTCGCGTGAACGATACTTTTACATTGTTTCCGAGTAAACCGATGAAACAGATAGGAGCCACAACCCATTATGTTCTGTGTACATAATGGGCATATTTCTTTTCGTTACCTCAGTGTTTGTCTCTTAACGAGTTTGATGTCTGAAATGTACCTTCCTTCGTCTGTACAGGTACATATATGTTATGAAACTGAATTGCTTGACGGTAAGAACTGGTAAATCTACGACACTGAATGCGAGAGACAAAAGTATGGAACCAACTCGGTTTGATAAGAATGAATGTTTGGATTGGGCGTTGCGTTTCGTTAACAGCAGCGTGCTCGAGAAAGGCTGCGCATGGGCCAGCGCAGAAAGTGCGCGCGGTCGGGCTGAAATCAATCTGTCTCGGGAAACTGGGTGCAACGTCCTACATCCTACCTATATGTGTAGTCATTACACTTAATGTTTTCGCTGGATTCGCGAAGCGGTTTGCTGAAAAGTTGGACAGGAGCGGCAGGTCTGCAGAGCCGACACGCGATAGCTTAGAAGATTTTTGCACGCGATCATCGGGCCTGTGTTTCTGTTTGAAGATCCACCCAAGCCCGAGGGACTACATGTGCATCACCGCAAACATAACCAGCGGTTGTCATGAAGAAAACCGTGTTACGAAGACTCGTGTAGAAACGTAACGCGAATTAGCCACGTCTACCTCGGGCTGAAATAGCAGGATGAAGCGCAGACTCGTTACCTACCGAGCTTTTTTCTCGGCAAAGCACGACAGCTGCTGCAACGAGTGACAAATTGCCCGAAGGTAGGCTGGCAAATAAATATTGCCAGTTCAAAATCATCCGGCCATCTCTTTTCTTATCTCTCCTATTTATACGTTTGCAAGTTCGCACATACGTAGGAAAGATGAAATACGGAGAAAAGAGGTTAATTTAAAGGCTGTACCCGGTATACGTAGTCCGTCGAGCGAGCGCATGATTTTCTCGCTACCGTAATTAGTCGACAAATCATTTGAAAAGAATCGTGAGAAAGGATCCTCGGAAGTTTCTGAAAAGTAGCACAATTAAGATAATTAATAAAAAGCTAGCTGCGAGTAGGTGTGACGCGTAACGAGCTTTCGTACGGACATTGAATCTTTTTGCAACTTTTAAATGAGAACGTTCCTTGTGACCTACAAAAATGAGTGAAATAATTAAAGTCTAGGAATTACTCAACCAACGTACCGTATTAAAAAGTCGCTTGATAAACGATTCTCTTCCGCGCTACTGCTGCTGTTGTTTCGATTATTAAAAACTTTTCAGGACCGACAAGTTTTCGTCGGGCTGTTTGATAAAGAAACAACCGGAGCATGCAAACGAATTCTTTTACAGTAGCTGATAATGTGATGTGCGTACAGTATAGGTATTTTAAGAAATGAACCAGAGATATATCGCTTTGTAGTTTGCGCCAAACACGAAACAACGTTACCTCGCATTATTCTTGTTACTTGCTATTATAGCTACTACTCCTTAAATTATGTAAAGGAGAGGTGGCGATGTTTACGGGACCCACTAAATTCTGTTGCGCCTTTTCTCCTTTTCCCCTAGACGCACTTTCCTTTGCTTATAGCGCGTATCAAATTATTTAATTCAAACATGTCTACGTATATCAATCTTGAAAAGATTAACTCGTACTTTCTGTTTCAATAATTTATGCTTCAATTACTAACTTGTTATAGAATCGTATGTAGATACCTTATTGTTAAGTCATTTTCACATATGTACATATATCCGCAAAGATACTTCTTTAGAACAATTATTCTTGCAAAATACATATTAACGCAGTAAGTATTTTTATTAAGTATGTAACACACGATTAAACATTGATAGCGAAATCGTCCTAAACAGGGACATTTTTCCGAAACTATTAAATCGCAAATGTGTTTACAACTTGTTAACGAACAATTATAAATGTTAATAATCTGCACGGGTCACTGCGTGAAATCAAGCGTGGAAACAATATGTGTTACAATAATTATTGCGTGAAAATGTTCAATCTCGACCAGCTATTAAGCGTTAAAAGAAAGTATATTAAAAGTTGAAAGAAGAAATAACCAATTGAAGGGTAAATGATAAGCGTTTGGGAAATTAATTATCGTAGGGACATTTAAAAAGATCATAAGGGATAGATTAGGCGCGAAAGTATGGTGAAAATGGTGAAACTGCAGAAACGGTGAGGGGAAATCGTCGGTAGTCTTTGAATTGCTCAAGATTACGTTTTGCAGGCCGCGCAGTTTCTCCGGTTCCGTGGGCTTGATAAATGCTCGAAGGAAAAAACGAAGCCAGGACCTTTAATTTTTCACTGGCGCGGAAAAGAACGAGGTTGCTCTGAATAACGTGGTATATGAGATCCAAGAGTCACACAGCGTCGGCGAGAGGAGAAGAAACAGCCGTGAGATGAGAAAAATTCTTATAAATCCTGCTAACGACCAAGCATCGATTTTATGCTCGTGCTAATACGAAAACGCGATGCCCTTCCTCCCTTCACGGAGAAAAAACCTGAATGATCGTCGATGCTGATTTTTCACAAACTAAAGGACGCCTAGTTCAATTGTTGCCCATTACACGAGAACATCCCTCTTACTTTTCTGTCTTTCCTCGTTATCTTCAATTCTATCTGTTTAAGCGGTCCCTGATCTTTCAACAAGTTACATCAACTTCCAAACTCATCATTATTTTCATTCTTGTTGGATGTATTTTTTCTACAGAATTAATGAAAATGTTTAACGGTGGCATCTCGAAAGCAATGCAATTTTCTTGAGAGATAAACGCAAGGAAGGAACGGTTTCCATAGGATTTCTTGGCACCAAGCAACCAGGCCTCTTCCTCTTTATCTAAAGAGTAAGAAAACAATGGCAACGGACAGAGTGGGAGAATTCGCTATAAAGAGCTGATATTTGAACCTAACTTCTACGTTAGAGCACAAATGTTATTCCGGCAGTCTCGTTAAAAAATGAAGTAGCCTTATTATTATAGACGAAAGCAGGAGAAGACTGGTAAGAGGTAGAGGACTCCTGTAAAAACTGTTGAAAGAACGAAGGTATGCAACGAAGCAACTTAGCTGGGGTTGTTAAAGAATTTGTTTTCGGTCCGGTTTCGGGCAATAGTGTCCAGATCTGTTCGTAAGACGAGTGACGGTGCGCGACGAGGTGAAACGAGAGAAAGAGGGTTCTCAGGGGATCGGGGGAAGAGAGAAGAGAAAAGCATCTTCTGGTGGCTCCGGCCACGAACAATTCGCTTCGTTTAACCGGACTGGCTGCTGGACGATGGCCAAGCGGTATCACACAGACGTTTGCTGCTCTT
Organism: Calliopsis andreniformis; assembly: GCF_051401765.1. NCBI lineage: Eukaryota > Metazoa > Arthropoda > Insecta > Hymenoptera > Andrenidae > Calliopsis > Calliopsis andreniformis. The sequence continues at coordinate 29,142,559 of NC_135064.1, forward strand.
TTGAACGTCAGTTATGAGTCTTTCAAATTGCATCAAACCTCTACAATAGCTCCTATCCCGAACGTTCTCCCTCTCTTTCCCCCTCTCTTTCCCCCGTTCGTGCTTATCCCTTGCTCTCTTGATTTCTACTCCCCGGCTGAGAAACGAAGACTCGACGTCAGGAAAACCTTTCCTCTCCACTTTCTTGCTCGTGCCACTCTTATTTTCTCCGCCTTCTCTTCCTCGATATCGATACTTTCTTCCGGCACTTTAGTTACCTCAAGGCCATCGAGGGAAGGAATCAACCATGATTCTGGTCTGCCATTTGCCAGACTGCGTCACCCTTCTACGATTTCGAAACGAAAACGATAGCCCTGACGATGAGTAAACTCTGGCCTTTGTTCGGCCAACCGATGGAAGCGTGCAGATAATTGTACACCAGAACGAGTCTCCATGGAGAGAGATTTCCAGGAGGAAGACATTTTTCTTCTAACCATGTTGACTGGAAACTCTGGAAAGTTTTCGAAAAGAAACGCGAAACTTATCTGTAAACTTTATTCCGCTTCTTTTAACAAGGTAATGTCGTTTTTTCACCAACGGAACAACCTTTTAACTGTCTTCCTTCTTTTCAAACTTATCTCACTCGTAAATTTATGCTTATTAATTTTTTCCTTTGTTTTTAAAGTCGTTAACCGAGTCGAGCAAGGTATCTAGATAATATTAAATCGTTTTACGTTTCCCGGCGTTTATTTCTCGCGTGAAGTATCTACGGGGAAATTTTATACGACGACTTCAATTACGTGCAAATAGTTATTCAAACCAGAACAAAAGGTAATCCATTATGTTTCGCTTCTAGCATCTTCCGGAGATAATTCTCGCTCGTTATACAGTCAGCTCGTTTTTCTTCTTCTCGTTTCACGTCGTGGAATAAAGGGGTCGAGCTTCCCTTGATTTTCTAACCCGATGTGGCGATGCACTCGGAGAACAGCAGGAAGTAGTTAGAGCGCTGCGTGATGGCGTATCAGGGCTTCCTCCGCGGAAGCAATTTTCTAAGCCCTCTTCGATTACTTCGACTCGATCAACGAAATTTACTTTCATCTAGAAGAGTAGCACGGAGATAACAATGCCATAGATTCTATCCTTCTTTGGTTGCAAGCTTCAGTATACAGTATTCTTATCAATATTTCTAATAAATAAGTAGGTAGTTGTAACACCGATAAGGACAAACTTTTCATCGCAACACCTGCTCCGGTTTGACACTTTGCGATATACGTCGTCTCGTCGAGGGAAGATAGCTTTCACAAAAAAACCGAGTATTGTTGTGGTGCAGATTTGAATGGAGGATTGCGAAAGAAGTTGCAACGATACTATCGAGAAAATATCGGCTTAAATTTCAACCATTCCGCCTTTTCCTTCATACATTCTGTCTTCTTGTCGATTCTCCTTTTGACTATTCTAGAAAAATTCTCTTCGCTCGTTTTGTTTTTCGCGTGTCCTCGATTGTCGACTGAACACACAACGGTTTTTGTTTGTTGGTTGCACGCGCGACACGCGCGACACGCGTCTGGATATCAGAGAACGTAAATGGGATTGCACTCGAAAATATCGTAAAAGGAAGCGAAAACGCGAACGATCGATCGAGTAACGTTCGTCCCATGTGTATGCGTGTACGTGCGGATGCAGCATAATATCGTTCAAAAGATTCCTTCGTACGGTACATCGTGTTGGTATTCATTGCGATCGACGAAACATTCGAAACAACCGGAAATAATCCGACCGCACTGCTTTTATACTCTGTTCGTGTTACCCAACGAAACTAGAACTTCGCTTTTTGTCAATCCTTCTATGCTTTTGAGAAATATTCAATCGGAACGGGTGATACGATAGTTTGAGAAAATTCATGCTCTACGAAAAGAAAAAGGAAGAAAAAGTGTGAACGCACTTGATTATCCTTAGATGTATGTAGAATATGCATATAGCCTGTTACAGATTCGAACAGATATGGGATTTGAAAAGAACTTGTTCTGGATTTGAGGGAGATGAAAGTGATTGAATCGACTGGAAACACATTGCCAGTTGGAAATTCGCAATACTCGGCGGAAATTCGGAAGATAGTTGATTAACGGGTAGGAGTAGGAGCCTGTACGAGTGGTTACAGCAGATTCCCGGAATACTGACTGTAATCGGACGCAGGTGTACGACAAACGGTTCCTAATCGGGCGTCATTAGTGAAATTATTGGTTCATTAGGGATTCGATGATGCGGTATCTCAGTCTCCCAGCAAGATTGTAGCGAAGCCTAACTTGAAACTAGCCGCATATGAAATTTCTTCTGCTCGAAGGATTCTCGAGTCCATCTGACAGATTTGCGACGTTATTACGAGCGGTAACCGTTCACCCGTATTTGCCGGTGCTCCAGGCCACATTATGTTTGTCGTTGTATCAATATCGTGCTACGATATTCGACCAGCAACTGCTCGTTAGAAGCCAACCTCGATGTCTAGATTATCCTTGCGCTCTGTCACAGGACTGTCTCCGTTCGATCGAAGACGTTGCTCCCTCATCCCCATTCAATCGGCCCAGTAATTAATTATCTATACCGGTTAACGGATAATTCGACTCGAGAGATTGCCTAGAGCTCCTCTTTTGTCAATCGACCTTTGCTTTTCGAATTACTGTGTGGCATAACTATATTGTAAAACGTACAGCTGTTACCTCACCTCTACCATACCTCTATTTTCAACGTGCTGCTAGTGATTCTCAGACGAATAGTTAACGACTTTATTAGTAATAATATTATCATCGGTTTTTCAGGCTCTTCACTTGAACAGAATCTTCCTTGGCTTTCCATAGTAACCTACGCGAATCGAATAGAAATAGAAAGTTGAGAATAAAAAGAAGTGCCGGAAGAATAATTTACTAGTCGAAAACTTTTAAAAGAGTCGACGTATCGATGCGTTGTCGCGCGCTTCATATTTTCCATTTCTCTGTGCCGAAGCAGCGGAACGGAAAGGCTGAAATGGCATCTTTTATTAAAGCCCGAATATGTAAAGGTGCCTCCGTTGTAACAACCCCGAGAAATGGACGCGAACATTTTGCATAACCCGAAGATATGTTTCCCAGTCATGTTTGGTCCATAATTCATGCGGCGAACGATACAGACGCCTGACCGACGTAACTCGAACCTTTCTCACCGATTCTTAACGTGCGTTTACGCCTATACATACAACGACGAACGACTGACAATGAGTTTCTCGAAGGCCTATGAAAACTTGGATAATATTTCAGTTTCATTTACATCAAAATTCAATCATTTACCTCAAAATACATTCGAAATTCGTTTTAGGTATTTTATTAAGATGTTTCAGTACTTCATGAATGCGAAAGTTATTCCACAACAGTTTCCTAGCTATTTAATGTTTCCGATGAAAATTATTTACTTCCTATTTTTTTTCTTTTACGACAATAGTTTATTTAGTGGCAACGATAAATCCACAGGGTGGTGAAGAAGGAAATGAGCGAATTTTCGCTCGGGGAAGCTTTGACCGGATGTCTTTTTACATCTCCACTATCCAAGGTTTTTACCCCTTTCGATAGCAATCATGAAGTGTACATCACAGAAGTCGTAATTGCTTTCCTAAAAATTGCTGGGATACTAGATAGTATCTCCATTAGTTAAGAAAATTAGACTCAAGTCTACCGCTATGTATTTACTAATGTTTAATCTGTTACACAAACTGGCTTATCACTCGACCGGAACTTGGTTTTCTATTATCAGATTAATATAAAACCTTGAACCATAATAAGACGAGCAACCCTCTCCTTTTTAACGACGTTGATTATAAAACGAAGTTTCTCCATTACTTGTCATGCGGCGATACACAAGTTCCGCGAGTTTTACCATAATTTTCAATTACGATCATGGACGTGTAAAGGCTGATCGAAAATCACTTTGAAATTTTCAAGTATCCAAAGGAGTAAGGGATAAATTAGCATTTATCCAGAGGAGCTCAGATTGTTACAACTTCTCAGAAACTATACGCTTCGGAGATCCGAAGTTATATAGTATTTGCCTGAAAGTGCAGACTGCGTGCCGGTAACGAGTTTTTACGATGACTTTTATTAACCCCAACGGACTGGAATCTTTTCTTGAAAACCGCCTTCCTTTCCTTACCTCCATAATGTTTCCTTATCGAGTTATCAACTTGAATTTCGAAGCGCGCAAACATTTACTTTGTTAAACTGATCAACGGAACTAAACGAATTTAAATTTCGTTTGACAAGCGAAACATCTATTCGAATTTAAACGAAAAATAGTATCAGAGATCTGTGTAAGCGCAAGAAAACTAGTAGTGCAAGCGTACGATATCTCTGACCGCTTGAATAAAGATATTCGTACCTTATATCATAATTGTATAATGATATTATCAAATGCGTGTATTTCGAGTTCTTACAAGACTAGATCGTTATAACAGGAGCGTGTTTGATGATAGCGCACGAATCGGTTCCGTTTTAAATTACAATCGGTAAAGTGATCAAAGCTCGACGCCTCGTTTATTTTTCGTCTTTCTTTTCTTTGAATTATTCCCGATAGCATCGTTTTTATGGTCCAGTTGCGAGTTTTAACGATCCGAAGACCGCCAGGAAAAGTTTTCGTTCTTTTCTTACTCAGGAGCGGCCTTTCATCTTCCAGCAAAATCTTCGACACGCGAACACATGCAGGATGGATAACGTAAACTCACGCATTCATTTACCTTTTATACAACTACAAGTATTTACGAACTGGTTTATGCACTTTATTCTATCTTCGAAAAAATATAATGTAGGTAAAAAGAAGAGCGATACTCAATGAAAACGTATCGGAAAGTTGTAAATAAGTGTTGAAAGATGATTGCTGTTATTTCTAACACAGGTAATAGTTAAACTGATATATCACTACTGCACTGATAATAAGAAATATCACTCCATGGATAATACTGGTAGGAGAAAAGTAGATCATTGCTTTCAACCCAAAAAATCCTTGTTCCTCGTTACCTTTTTATCTGTTTTCCGCCTGAGTCCACGTTTCTGCTTTTTGAGCGCGAGACAAATAGCGAGCCGCTGATTTATTACTGAAATCCCAGGGCAGCCGAACGTTCGAGCTCGTATGGGTGCTAAATTAACCATTTCCACGGAGTGCCAGCCAAAAATGGTCGACACTCGATTTGCTCCGCTCGAGAACCGACGCCTCGATCGAACGTACGAATAGCTTGCTCGAATCCTTTTACAAACTCACGTTCTAATACCTAAAACGCGATCTCGGGAGAAAGGTTCTCGCGAAGAGACGTCTGTGAGAGAGTTTTAATATAATCTTCGAAAATTTCACGATGCTATTTTTGGATTACTTTCGCTCATTTAGAGTAGTTTAAAAATGTTTTTCGTGGTTTCGATATTACGTAGAATTTAATTAAGTATAACAATAGGAAATGCAATTGCGAAACAAATTTCGAAACAAAATCATTGAAATCATAGATATTCACGATTTCGTATAGACATGTAATCTCTCTTGAGGAATGTCAAATTTCATTCACTTCTTTTTCGCATTGAGATATGATATATGTATGTACGTACATTCAAATGAATGATATCGGAATAATTGTCAAGTATTCAGATGTTTCATCAAAGGGAGGTGGGAATATTCGTGGAATGATGCAACCGTTTATCGTCTGTTATATCGGCTATATCGATATAACAATAGATTTGTTAAAAGAGGAAAGATGTTATGTATCCTCAAAATGGAAATTACGAACGTCCATTATTTTGTCTTGCTACAACGTTTCACAAAATGAGAAGTGGCAAATTTCACGTTTATCGGACTTGCAATTAGACTTAATTATTGAATTTCAGAACTTTGAAATAATGTTCAACTTTTCCTCGATATTAAATAATTGTACCTCCATAAATTTAAAAGTACTAATGCTCCTACTCACGTTTCATATGCCTCGTATGCAAATACAACATGGCTTCACGACTAATTCCAAAATTAAGTTTCAAGCTAAAACTCTCATTTCATAGAAACAGTAACAGAGAATGCTTAATTAAAAAGAAAAATTATAGAACGTATTTGTTCCCATAGTTTTGAAGAATGAATTTAAGTACGGTGATGTCGGTATGACGAGTTGGAGGAGGCTAAAGTAAGGGAAAAACGATTTTGATCTTGAAGTGGAGCTTCCTTTGCGAGAAGAGTAATACATCAAGTCTGTTCGATTTCTCGACATCGTCGTTTCATGGAATTAGATGAGATCTTCGGATCTGGGGTAAATTCCTCGGAGCCTCTTACCATTTATGTGTGCACGAATGTGTATTGACTCGCGTGTACTGCTACGAATTTCATTGGGAAAACTGTTTTTGCGTTGCCTATCTATTTGGTCTTCTACGTCACAAGTAGTCAGTCTGAAGATTTATCGTTAAAAAAGCTTCGTTCGAGGGAACCGATGCAGACCATACGATGGTCAATCGATAAGAGAAAACTGGTAGTGGCGATGCGCTTGAGATCCACTTTTCAATTTCTTGCTCTCCATTCCACTCACATTAGAAATGTACCATTGCTTTTATCGGAACGACATTGCGAAATTTTAATTATTCATTCTTTTCTTCTGCTTAAATATTCCTCTGGCTATATTTATCAGATGAAAACAGCTATATTTATCATTGAAACATAGTTAAATAGATTGCAATGCAAACTTTTTACGCACTTATCCAGCTTGGTGTTGCTAGTGAACTTTTTTCAGAACGAATACTTACATATTCAACTGAATAGACTGAATTTCAAATGATATTGCATCCCTGAAGAGAGAAAAAGGAGCCAGGCGACATTTAATGACGTTTTTATTCAGACAGCCGAAAATGTACCTCGAAGATGGAGGCGTCAAGCTTGTAGTCCACGGTGGAGATACTCTCGCATTGTATGCAGCTGCACACGGTGCATAGACGGAGCACGTTATAGAATGCATCTAACGGATGCGCGGCTGGATGCATCCGATTTCATCTTCTTCTCGTTTCTACCCGAATAGTCGCTTCTGTAAATTCATGCTCCATTCGTTCCATTTCGTTATCTTTTCAGCTCCTCACTCTTCCATCTGACTTTCTTTGCGCATCTTTCGGAACAGCGAAAGATCACCGTCGCAGCATTGCGAAACAAGTAGTAGGTTTTCATTTTAGTAATGCATATGAAATTCACTGCTCGAGTGAGATTTTCATTTCTCTCTCATTCTTTTTCATAAATTTAGATATCCTATGAGCTCATGTTTTCAAAACATCTCTGGTTCGATGCTCACAATAATGCCTAACACAAGTTTTTCAATTTGGTTTCGCATGGTAGGTCAAAGGGAAAATTTGATAAAAAAAAAAGAGAAAAAAACAAAAAAGAAATCCCAAGAGAACCAAGAAAAGGCAAGTTCTTGTTAGCAAGGTTCAAGTGTAGAAAAGGTTAAACTCTTAATGGATTCTGGTGCCAGCTTCGGAGTAAAAGGGTAAACTTCGATTGCGTAACTTTTAAATAACATCGTTTTACACAGAACGGCGACCATGCTTACGTAAATATGGTACACCGAACTATCGTTTACTTTTTCAACTTTGACTCTTTCTTTCTAGATTCTTTTTTACACATATACAAAATCTAATCTTTTACGGTAAATTATACTCGTGGCATGATAATTACCTTTCCGAGAAAAATGAACACTCCTGAAAGATAACTCTTTAGACTTTAGATATTCTACCCTCTGTCGATGTCTAAGCATCTAATTACTGTTTCTCATTAGTTAAATATAATCAGCTGGTATTCAGCCGAAGTTTTAAATTTGACGCTTTGAAAGATGAAAGTCTTGCTAAAGTTTGGGACTGAATGAAGTTTGACGTCATTATTTAAGGAGAATAGCTTCTTAAGCCTTCAGTAGAAAGATCAAGCCTCGTGACCAGCTGACAACGAGGAATTGCTGAACTAGGAATTCTGTTTGGTCCATTAATCGTTTCTTCGCGCGACTACGACACACCAGTTTCCACCGACAACTTGCGCATGCAACAGACTTCGAACAAACAAAGTCATGTCAGTTTCCATAATAGGGTCGCTGTTAAATTTCGTAGTAATTTACAGGCACTTGCTAGGAAGCCATTAATAATCAGTCTCGTGGCTGGCCGAATACCACAATTTCAGTTTCGGTGTCTGAGGCGTGCCTGTAAATATTTGAGCGCGACGCGACGCGACGCGACGCGACGCGACGCGACGCGACGCGGTAGCGATTGTAGGAGCAGAAATCGAAGCTAGTGAGTTTAAGCTTTCTGCAGCCAGCACTCAGTTTCCCAAGCCAACACACGAAAATACGTCTAAATCTTTAACGCACGCGTCGACTCCGGAAATCGACTCGTTCTGCTATTAAGACCCTGCTTTGTGCAGCACAACTTCCTACTTCTGCTACAGTATAATGATGTACGGTTCGTTCGTACATTACGTATTTAAGCTACTGAACACCGCTGCTTCAAACACGAACCACTTTAACTAAGTCGTTTCAACTCGCCAAAATAATTCAATAAACTATTCCGCCTGTGATAGGTTTGTTTCTCTATGGCGTTCTAGCAGTTAAACAAAAGTACATATTCCTTTCACTTTGATCATCCGCAAAGGATACAGGTATTACTTTGTAATAACAAATTCTTAACAAAAATGCAAGCAGTCTCTCATGTTTTAAACGTTCAAATTTTCGTTTATAGTTGTCTACCAAAGGAAACGCTTGAATAGATGGTTATGTTGCCAGATTTCAGCGAGAGAAATAGAAGACGAAGAGGGGGGGAGAGAGAGAGAGAGAGAGAAATGACAATGCTGTGAAATATTGAAAGATGTTGAGGAAGCAGAACAGGCTACTGTAGTCTAGTAGAAGATGATTCAGTTAATTATGTCGAAACTATTGCTGGGTCTCTTAAAATGACTTGGTACGACCGGCAGATATTTGACAGTCCGCATAGAAAAGACAACATCCTTTGGGTCTTGACACAGTTCTTCGCGACACTGCTCTTTTACAGAGAGAATATCGGAATGGCCGCAGATTTCAGCTGTCCCTAGGCTAACAGTGAAGCCCGTCTTTTCTATGGAAATATCAAGCCATCTTGTTTTCGCGAAGACAAAATATCCTCGGAAAAGGATCGCGCGCACGGAGTCACTTTCCCTCGTGTGCGACGATAGAAAAACAGAGTCCATCTCGAATCATATTCTCATATTTCCAGGGAATAGTATATTTCGGAGTGTTCTTTTTCTTTAAACTTGTGCTTTAAAAGTAAATGATTACACATGCCACATAGGTACTTACATATTTAATTACGGATATAATGAGTGTTGTTCTAACAATATCCTTTAAACGTAATTGGAGTATAGTATATACCGATATGCATATCAAAATGTTTCATTGCATCCTAACGATATTCTAAAGGGAATACAAAATTGAAACTTGATTACCATATTTCGTGTTACAATAATGATAATCCCCTTTACACAGGCAGTTCCTAAATATGGAAATAGATTAAACTAGAAACACAAGTTTTAATAGCGATATCGAGAGTCATTGGACGTACAACTTCCCTACCTAATTTCATCTCTAAAAGAAAAACAATCATAAAGTGTATCAACGATTTTCAATGCAAGTATCTTCATTGAAATTGCAAAGTGGTTCTGAAAAACGTAGCGAACTAAGGATTGACAGGAGAATAATAGAAATATTTGTCCATGTCGTAGGAAAAATATCCAGTTATATTTAGGAAGAGAATGTTATGGCTAATGAATTACAGCGTAAACCGTATTACACAGGCTGTTTAACTTCAGCCAGTTATAAATGAAGCAACTTCTCAGCAAGTTAGTTTGGGGAGAGAAGCAGATTCTCAGCACTGCTGGAATAACTTCTTCTAAACGCCACTTTCAAAAGCAAACGAACAGTGAAAGATGAACCGTCCGTTAATTCTGATAGTGAGCAGATTTCAAGCGCGCCGACGACAGTGAAAATAACTCCTCGCTGCACTTTTGCGATATTAATGATTCGTTAAGAAAATTCTGTTTCTTTTACATTTCTTCGTTCATGCCTTCTAACTACCAAATTGCAGCAACAATATGATTAAAACATCTCTATTTACAAAAGTATTTACTGATGTGCTCATATTGAAAGTTGACGAGGTACACAGTTATGCTGTGCAATTTTCATTTGAATATTTCATAAATATGAGTTTATTCAAAGTGTAGTAGCCAAATTAAAATGCACAGCGGTTCGTTAACATCTAGTTAGCAAGGGTAAACGCTGAAAAACAGCACTCTGGTTAAATTATATCAGATCTTCCTTCTGGTTATAAAATTTGTTGCACATGAAAAATAAAAGGAAACGCAGGAGAAATAATAGTTATGCTTGTGCTGATTTTGCAAATTGAAAGATGAGAATGAAATTCATTGATATATTTCCCTTGGTTTTTCAGAGTTCAGAAAACAGTGTAGGGTTGTAGAAGAGACAGTAATTAGAAGATTAAATTGACTTATACGTAGATAGAAAATGAAGTTTCAAGCGTTTCCCGATTCATTGGAGCATACCGGTAGAGAAATGGAGCACCAAGATTTACAGTCGTACTACTTTCAGAGTTTCAATTATTGACGTACTGAACGAAAATTGATGAGCAGATTAGTAAATTACCTTTTGATTTAAAGTACCTATATTTAAGTTACTTTTCTGATTTTCCTAATTATTAACTTTCATTCTGAAAAAGAGGAACAACTTGTTCAAGAAGTCTTCTCAACCGATTTTCATACTTTTATTAGGATAATAAATCTGTTCAGAAGGGGAAGCATGTGAGAATAAAGGAAAGAAAATGGGAAAGAAGACAGAATCGATGTGTGGAGGAAATGGAGGGAGGGGAGACGGAATACTAAAGAATTAAGTGACTCAATTCTGAGCATCGTTTCGCGTCAGGGAGGCGTATCGTTTCCTTTCTGCTTTCTTCATCCCGCTGAATTATTAAGCGACTTTTTAACGAGGTGCATTCGCTGCTCGGGATATTAGCGTATCAAAATTCACGACACGCCGCGCAGTCGTCCGAGGCCGTATCTCGAACGCAAATCCTACAGAATGAAACGATCCCGTTAAAAAACGATCGTGGTGGCAGAAAATAATGCTCGGTTAGAATGAAGAGGGACGGGCAGCAACCAGAACCGCGGAGAATATCCTTCTCGACGAAACGTTCATGGACTTGGTGAACACTGAAACGAGATTAAAATTGTCTGGACATTATTCGAAGACTCTTTTCAAAGCTAAAAACTATGGGTAGTATTACAAGATCGAAATTGAGAAAACATAACTTCCAAAAAGGAGAAATGTAGATCCACGAAGTAGTCCTTAAATAAAATTCAAAATCTTTCGAACAATTCGGAGAACATTATTGGCATTTCTTAATTGATATGGAATAATGAAAGAATCCATTAAAGTTGTATGTATTAATAAGAAAATGTGCAGATTTGGTGAATAAACGGTTCTAATTATCGCCTGGAAATAGTGCAGGAATCGTGAAATAAAAGGGATCTGTTAAAATGCGATTACATGAAAAAAAAAAAAAGAAAAATGAGGAATGGGTGTCGCGAGGAAGCGGGGATAGACAGGAATGGACGCGGCTAAAATACCTTCCCTCGATGAAGCGTTAATAGCAGCATTGATACTAAGGCACGAATTAAACGACGCTGCCTGTTTCATCTCCGAGCGGAAATTAATTTCGCTCATCTCGCTACCTGCTGGACCGACTACAGATTGAGCGCATTTTAACGAGAACGCCACGTCTCGTTTTACGTTCCTTCTCGACAGATTAACGGGTAACGAAGCACGCCTATTCTTCTCCTATTTGGTTTTGCATTTTAAGTATGGCTAACAGTCACGTACGGCCCTTCACTCTCTCGCTCTTTCCCTTTCCTTCTATGACGATACAACGACTCACAGATGAGATGTCGATGAAAATTCCACAAAACAGTAAGGAAGTAATCTCTACGTCTAAGGAATTATTGGCTTTGCTATTTTCATATTAAAGATCAACATTTTATATTGGCATGTATTTGTTTGATATCTATCGGTGAAAAGTACCTAATTAATGCTAAAATTTCATAATGGAAACAGTAATGGCTCTGGCTACGTTATAAGCGCGAGCGTCAAAGTGTCAATCGATCGCGTCGACTAACGAAGGGTAATTAAAATATAATTAAGATAGCAGTTAATGATCTTGTTAAAGTGTGAATAATGACGCGATGAATAATCGTAGATGAGCAATTCCAGCTGAATTTTGGACAATTTTATAGCTCTTGTCTTCTGCTTCTGATTAGTGCAAGTACCTCACCGACGACACTCTAGGTAACATATTATTTCAAATTACTGCTACTTCGAAATTGATCTATTCGACGTGCAAACGATAGAGGAAATTCATGAATTATTTAATATTATTGTTACGAACCAAGCCCAATTTGAAGATCGATACTAGTGGCTGGTGAATGAAACGTTGGTTATCTTAGAGTACTAGAGAATTGGAAAGAGGAAATACATACCTTTATGTATGGCATACGACTATTTCAGCCAATGTGTCCTAATTATGGAAACGTATTTGGGAACATGTGTAACGTTACGAGCGGTGTTAGAGAAGAGGTGGTAACAATTCATAAAGTATAAGGACATCTTTTACGAAATATATCTCCTAAGATGAAGCATAAAGATAAGACGACGACTGTAACTACCCAGCAGGAGTCAGGAAAGTTTCGCTGTATAATGCAACGTACCGCGTGGATCTTATTTTACGACGGGAACTTACGGGACGCGATATGTTGGAAAATAATTCTTATCAAAATAATAAATGCATTAGTGTGTATCTTGCTATGAGGTGAACTGAACCCCCTTATGTCGCATACTGTTTTCATCAAACGTTACACCGGAAGTTGGACTTGCCTGCTTTATTCCAGCCACAGATTTTCGAGACAATGACTATTTTTTAAATGGCAGATTCATCCTCCAGCACACACGGCTATCAGAAAAACGGCCCTGAACAAATGAAGTTTCCACTCGTTAGCACTAGAAGGTCATCAAATGGGGGTAGAGGAATCCAGTTGTTATTCGTTCAGTTGCAAACTTCTGAAATACAGATTTGTAACACGAGAATCGCACCCGTATCAGTTGCATGCTGGTTACATGTAGGGTTTCTTGTTTCCTAATGAGAACCTAACAGTGACAGGAATAACACGACACTTCCAAGAGGAAAGTAACAGTTAACTCGCTGGAAGGTTAAATATTCCGCGACAAAAGCTATGAGCACAAAACAACATTTGTACGTCGTTCGCTTTCGAATAACAGTTTACTTAGCTTTTACTTTATTTTCTCAGCACGGCACATCGATTTCCGGTGTAACATAGGAGTTCGCGCACTGCGTAGAAAGCTACCGTCCTAGTGGTAAAATATGAGGAAACAGGGTAGGATAGGTCTCGAGATCCCGATGAAATTTGAAGGGGAAATCTGAGGTGGCAGTCGATATCGGGGGTGGCTTTCGAGGCGAAGGATAGGTTGGTGATGGAGCGGGTTACTTGATAATTCAAACGTTATCAGAAGAAGACACGCGCAGTGGTCGCGTCGCGCCAGTTGCGAGGAACGTGTTCCCTACTATACGAAAAGACGGCTTTTTCACAGCTAGAGCATCGCATAAATGATACATAAACATTAGCCTGGCAGTGTGTACAGAAGCGCGGGAAGCGCGATGCCAGCCGCTGTTTTACGTAACGAGATGCGAGACGAACTTAAGCAAACACATATAGAAATTGAAGCTTTCTTTCGCATACCTCATGCTTCCCTTCCTGTTCTCTAATTAACATCAACTAACGAGTCACAGTTCTTCTTCTCAGATTCAAGTAAATAACTGGCAAATGAATCGTTTAAATCAACCCCTCAGTCACCGAATTACTTCGACAAACCATCTTCCTCGAGCATGAAATATCATGAAATATCATGAAAAAATCACTTTCGATACACATATTACAGGCATGTATATGTCCCATAAGAGAGCGCAAAGAATTCCCTCCCTTACATCTTGATTTCAGAAATGTGTTTTTCCGCGTTAATGCACATACAAAGATGCACCTACTCTTGGGCAGCGTCGTTCTCATACTCGTCACCACTTCGTCGCTATATGGAAAAAACGAAAAGCGGCTAGCATGCATAAAGGATGCATTGACGTCTAGGTAGTTGTGTGGTTGTTTTTTGTTGCCGCTTCAGCACTCGTAGTGCAGCTATAGATTCTCACGAAAAGAACCACAACCCAACGTGTTATCTCGAAATAAAGAAAAAAAAGGAAAATTTCACTTGAATGCTTGTAGCTACGAAATTGTTTGCTGGAATGCGTCGCGATAAAATGCAATGCTTTTCCCAACTGTATTATGACGTCATTTCTAGCTTTTGCGACTAAAGTTTCTTGATCATTCGATACGCTGGCAGTTTCTGAAAAAGGATATGAATAGGCAAGCGTGGGTCACATTTCGATAAAAAGGGTCTAATGTGAAAACTTGTCGTACTTCGTAAGTATTTAGAACAGCCGATATAAGTAGATTAAATTACACGTAGAAAATCAAGTAACTGAAACGAAAGAGTGAAAGATATTTAAATATGTACGTCTTGTGTTAAGCAGAAGAACGTGTTGCTTAGCAAAACAGATTGTACTTATACGAAGCAACGCTTTCCGGCTTCTCGCCGACCCGTAAGGATAATGCGGCAGACGATAACAATAATTATTCGCCTCGTGGTGCTCGTAATTGCCGAGTGTAACTCATAATTCCATGATGTCTGCCGCATGTACGAAGTTTGTTGCTGCTACGGAAACTTACTCTGTACCACGGTTATTTCTTTAACTTTCCTTTTTCACTCCCAAGATGCTACGAATAAATGAACTTCTATCGAACGATACCTTCGCTTCTCCAATTTTCTTCGCATTTTCATCCTCGCTCTTCTGATAGGCCTTGCTCTCTATTTAGTTAGTATATCAACAAAACTCCATACTACCTTTATCCATGTCTCGTTTGGCTGGTTGCCGCTAGCGTTTCACGCGATAACACTGAGATTATTGCTCAGACGGTAAGAAGAACTTCCATTCGACCTTGCTTTATAGTTACGGGTAACGAAGAAAGTTGGTCAACACTGAACGTTTACGAGATGCTCTGTCGATGAAGATAAAGCGAAGCGTTGGAATTGTTGCGATATTGTCGAAATTTTGACTAGACACTAGATTACTCTTCATTAGTTTATCACGAACAAGTGCAATTGAAAGGATCGATCGATAACTAAGTTGTATAATTCGAGAGAGCATTTCAAATGTTTGTAGTTAATTGGCTCTTATGTGAAGCATGCACTGTCGAAAGATACTATCCCATTTGCCAAGTTATTAACTATGCCGTGGAATCGAAGTTTATTTAATTGTATCAATTATGCAAGAAACGTTCTCTGTCTTGCTGTCGGTGCCCGAGAAAGATCATCGTAGTTGAATCTAGGATTATCCGAAATCTGAGCAGCATACGTACAACTACTTCGTAAGTTTCGTCGAAGTCGGGTTCTGTTTATTCACCTAAGATCGTCTGCCTAACCTGGAGGATACCAGAATTTCGAGTCTTCCCGGAAGAAAGTTTAGCTCACGGACTATGTTATTACACCCTAACTCCTGAACACCGAACCGACTTCAATTCAAGTATAAACGTTTATTTTGAGAAGAAACAATTCTATTCCAGGAATTGACCGAAACAAAAGGAATGATAATTTCAACTGAAAATTTGAAATTTCAAAGTGAAAAAATGAAAATTTTCGATCGAAAGTTTGCAAATAACTCGCATTTGAAGAAGTAACTGTTCATTCTCGGTTGGCCGTTGCCTGTGCTGAATAGAGGTTTCATCTTTGTCCTCTCTAAAGAACAAAAAAAGGAATCGACGCGTTACTATAACCCTGGGTGAAACTTGTTATTATTAACTGCTACTTCTTTAATCAATCTTTTCGTATCTGAACGTAAAGGACTTACGTGAAGGGCGGTGAATTTGACTCGATGCAAAGGAGGAAAGGGCCAGAGAGATAATTGATACGACACTCGTATCGAGTTGGCGAAAATTCAAAAGGTTGAAGGAAGGAGAAGCGAGACGATGCGACGCGACGCGACGCAACGCGCGACGTCTTGGCCATCGAGCCTATCGACATAAAGGAGGATTTTCAATTAAGGCATAGCGGTTTCCGAGCGACTCGAGAGAGCGAACAGTGCGGTGTTTCCGTTGAGAGAGTAAAGGAGAGAGCGGTAAAAAGCTTAGCTTAACGCGGCGAGGGTGTAGATTAACTGACGCGTCCGTGGCTCGCACGCGGCTTGCTCGGGAATGGGAAAAGCTGCTTAGCCGTTGGAGAAGTCTGCAGCCTACACCCTCCTCTTTTGATTCGCGCAACTTTGCCCGAGGGTCTTGCACAATGCCAACTATAACTTATGCGCCATCCTCTCTCCCTTTCTCCACCTTCTCGTTTCCCTCCTTCAGTCGAGAGTAGTGGCTGCATTACTTTTTCATCCGTCTCAACCCTCTCGCGGTTTACCTTTGCATACATATACACTCGCGTGCCTTCACTGCGACGCCGCGCCGCGACGCGCCGCGACGCACCGTGTCTATTCGCTTTCCCTCCGCCAGAAGTACAGACTTTTTCAATGACATCGTTTCCTAAGCTGTCTCAACAGGAATGCACCTTGAAAATCTGTTTCACCCGTCGGCCGAGATGCACGGCGATGGCATTCAGTCGACATCTTCGTCAAATTTTCCATTTCTTATGATACCAGTTTCTTCAAATTGTGCTCGTCAATTTTCTTCCTATTAAAGGTAGAACAAAGAGTTACAGTTCACTGTTCCAGTGACAATATGCCTGTATGTGCATCCCGATTAAAAACTTTCAGGTATTCCGCAGAGGCGTGCGGTTGCAAACGCACCGCGTTTTCCGTACCAGTTCTTCCATTCGTATTCATACACGCTTTTTACCCGCTTTGTCTTTCTTTCCTCCTACATGGCGGGATCATGTTCCATTTTCTTGCTTCTTCCCTTTTTCCACTGAATTTCTTCATTATGTCCATCTTCCAACTTCTCTCATTTTTCTATAGAGCGAGTAGAGAAACCTACGTAATTTGTGACGTGTAATCAAATTTTTCACACAACTTTTACACCGAATATCGACAAATATTTTATTTTTTTATTTCAGCTATGAGTTAAATAGAGCTAAAGTCTTAAAAAACGTGAAAAAAGAGTTTGAAATAATGTTTACAAAAGAAAAAGAAAATGATGGGACGAATTTAACCGCCTGTTTGAAAAAAATAAATTATTTTAGTAACTGTGACTTCATATCGAGGAAATGATAGCTAGCTGTTTGGCTAACACGGTGAAATACATATTCTGGAGTACTCAAGCATTTATATCGTTTCATTTCCAGCAGCTAATACAGTATATCTGTTCCACCATCCTTTACAGTCAAAAACATAATTATATGAAAGAGTAAAACAGAGTTTTTTGCAAAAAAATTTCTATGCTGAAAACAGTAACAACGTTAACAGAGCTTTTTCAAGTCGGCGAACTGGTTTCCTTATTTTCGGTAAGATCTGCGTGTACTTGATCCGGCAGATCGACAAAATTCTGCTGTTAATTTGAATCTGGAACATGTTCGTAAGGAAACTTGCGATGAAATCGTGCTATCAGATAGCTCCGTTTTTGTTTCCTTTCTTGACGTCTCGCAAAACGAGAGGACTCAGTGGCAATTCAGCTCGGAATGAACAGATTTGTAGGAGAATATAAAAGAAATGGGAAGCCTTTTCCGCACAGTAATTTTGCTTTACGTATCGCACAAGCGATCCTTTGATACTCGCATTATGTAGGTTAAAAGTAGCACAAGTCGATTAAATGGCAATCCTTTTGGTAAACTGGTAAAAAAGTTAAGGAATGAAACTTTAGTGTATCAGTTTTGAATTGTTCGGAAGGTCGTTATTTAGATGAAAGGAGTTTTATGTTGTAGTACGAATCATGGAATACTTGGTGTACTCCTCGAATACTCTGTGAATTTATTGCCGACGCGACGCAACCGTTCCACCAATTCGTTTCGGTTCCGTTTCCTTACGTGCTTCCAGCGTAGCGATTACCGAATGCAGTGTTACACCGAATTGGCTGGCTGCTCCGTTGTAATTGAGAGATTAATCGTGTCAGTGACTATTCTATTTTCCCGAAGACACCATGGCAGAAGCGGCAGAGGAGAAGAAACAAAGTGGTCTAGCGTGTTAGGGACCTACGCGGAATAAAGATCGCTGGTAACAGAAACACGCAGCTTTTCTCTCCTCTAATTGGTAGGGGCATGCTCGAAACGAGTCTACATTGTTTGAAAGATACCGAAACGAGGCTACCAATGGAAAAGAGTCGTCAGTGAAGCTACGACAAAAAGACTAGGTTCTTATTCCTTAGGTCGTGTCGACTCTTGGCAAATCTTCTGGTCTACAGGACTTCTCCATTGTACCTCTTAAAGTCATGGGAATAACAGCCCTACCGGTGTATCCGGTGACTGTTCGAAGAATGGCTTTCATGGCAACAGCGTGTAAGCTAAAAAGGTAACGAGCATGGTACCATGATGGACGCATTGCGCGTCGTCTCTGCGGGACTACTGAAACAATTCTGTGAAGAAACGTTTTCTACAGTTGTTGTACAGAGACGATGAACGTGGTGCACTTAAAGCTCGAAAACAGCGAAATGCTTCACTTCTTCTTTAGTACTTAAAGTTCACATTACGAGAGTTACAATTGACCGATATGAAAATGTCTCGTGTTTCGGACGAATACCAGCTATCATCAAAGGGAACTTCACACAAATATCATAAGGTTGCAAAAAGTATGGTTCAGAATAAATCTATGTCCATCGCTTATGTATTTTATTGCTTCGGTTCACGCAAAAATCATTTTAAGGCAACGTATCAATTTTCGAGAAAATGAAATTGGCGTTGAGTCCATTAATTCTTAATTATTTTCACTTGAACACTCGATGTATGTGTACATCCAGGTTTAATGAAGACTGTTTCACACGCAATTGAAACTATTTCTGAAGAATTGAAGAGTAAATGACATTTTCATGCACTGTATTTCTTTATGCGTGTGTGTTATATTTCAATTTTAAATTTTGCTAAAATTTTAAGGAGCTATCCTACTGTGACACTCTGAAAGGAAGACAATCCTTAGAAGTTTGCTGTTGCAAAGACTATAGAACATATCATTTTGAAACTTAATGGAATCATTTATTAGCATCTTAAGAGTATTTTACAATTTTTTTAAGGAACTTTTTTCTGATGTCATATAGGGACGACTTTGAACTTCTCATACATATATCCACCTTTTTCACTTGAAAAAATTTTGAAATAATTTTAAGATGGTAATAAATAATCCTATTAAGATTCAAATTGATGTACTGTATAGTCTCCAAAAAAAATTCCTGAAGACCATCTTGCTTTCGGGCCGTTACAGTAAAATAGCCTCTTAAAATAAAAACTATAGTGTATTAATATTTGCATTAAATGTAAAAGTTCCAAGTGAATGCATAGAAATCTGAAAACAGTTAGAGAATGTAAATAAAATACCAAGCTTATAAAATTGAAATAGGAGTATAATTAAAAGGGGATTTAATCATCCAGTGATTGTGTCCATTGTCTCGCATCAACTGCGAAAGTGAAGTTTCAATTGTCAGACAATTGACAATGAATGAGACATGAATACTGAATACTGAATGTTCACTCGCACTTGTATCGACAGAAAGGTTAAAGAAAACACTCAACTCTTCTATAGGTTTATGGCCAGCAAAGGATCCCTTGAACTGCCCGTTTTCTAAGCTTCCGTTACTCATTAAGCCTTGGAAGCAGCTATGGTAGTTGAGTCTCTTGCACGATCTTAGTACTGGTGGATCATCTCGGATCATGAGGATCGTCAGTTCCTGTATCGGATAGCACGGTTCCGAAGAAAACTATGGAAAGGCGGACTAACTCCCGGGAAAGTGTATCACCTACCAGACACGAGGACAACAAATTCTATTTAAACCAACGACTTAACTTCGTGAAAGGATCAATTTCTACCGTCTATACGCTATCGTACGATATGGCACGAGGAAGCATAACGCAATTCATATTTTTCGATTTTTTCATGCGTGATATAAAGACGATAACACAGAGCAAAGTTCATTCTCTGAAAAGTGGAAGAATTTTCTGTGTGAAGTTGCCTGCGGAAAAGTCGTTCGTATGGAAGTTCACTCGTCAGAGGAAATATCTCGAATGAAAAGACACTTTTAAAGGTAGAACTCCGTTCGTAAAGATTTCGAGTTACGATCATTTTTCTCCTCGATCCCTGACCGATGGATGAAAGTCGCGGGGCCAAAAATAAGGTCGGCGGAAGGTAGAAAATGGTTTTTCATCGAATCTTCGAGGTCACGCGTTATTCCAGTGATAGAAACTAATCAACGGGGTGAGGGAGCGTGAACTTGAAGAAACCGATATGATTCACACTCGCGAAAATATCCTTCTGGAAATAAAAGGAGTCGACTGGATTTCGAGAGGCTAGATTTGATGTATTTTTGCCGAGACATTGTATTTCGTCGTAACCAATCGGTGTAAGCCACATTTTCTGCAGAAGCCATTCATATACACGTAAGTACCTGTACTTATATATTGTATATATATAATATACCTCATTCATTCGCGTTGTAATGCAACTGAATGCGTACTTTTGCCCATGTCTCTTTCAACCTGTCCTTTCTACCTTATGATCCTTCGCTTTCCACTCCATTCTTTTCGCCATTTCTTTTATTCCCTTTCATTCCTTAGTCTCCATTTTCGTCCGACACGCCGCGCCGTTTCTATTTCTCTGGTGCACAGGCAGCCAGCCAACGGACTCGTGGAACTCCGTTCCGCGGAACAGACGTTCCCCAATTATTATTACGAAGGCACAGTTCCAGCCACCACGTCCAATTATATCTTGCGGAACTAATCTGTAAGTTTCTTTGTTAAATTTCACGTTCGCAACTAGTAACAGGATTTTAGAAGCATATTTTCCCGCACCTCTCGTATCTACGGTCACGCGAACCAAGCTCCTCAGATAAAAGAGGAAGCCGAAGATAGCGCAAGTTATTGCTTCGTCACTGCGTTGATAGAAATATTAAGACCTGCCGTTTCCTACGATTAATATGTAGTAACCATTCTGTAATCGTAGATAGAGTTTAGGTACATATCTTGCAAGAGTTTCACACTACAATATAATATGAAACTATTGTATAATATGAAAGAAATTTGCTATAATACGTGATGTGAGCTGCGACGTAACAGTAACGTGTTCGCACCCTAAAATACTTCCAGAAAGATACACTTTATTCCGTTTTGTACAATGATATACTCGATATACTTGATAGAAAGGTCCAATAATTATTCTTAACGAATGATAGGCAGCGTCTTCTAGAAAAAATGTAGAGAAAGCAACCGCTGTGAAAGGCTAGAAGTTCACGACGGCAAGTTTCTTAGGTCACCGATACCTTCGACCTAAACATCGAAACTCATCGCTAAGGTACTCTATTTCGTTTAGTATTTTTATAAAGGAGGAAAAAATTGAAAAGGTCGATAAGCGGCGGAGTACGGTGCAGCGCGTTACGTAAGAAGAAACATGCGAGAGATATGTGTTCCTTGGCTTCACGCGAACGTAAGTAGATGTTCTCCGGCAAACTTTCACCCGGAATAGCATTCTCTTCTCTACAGGCGGCTTGCACGATTCTCACGAATATTTGCCATGCACTCCGTTCAACTGCAGCCATATTTATACATTCGATACTCTGAATACCAAAGTATTCGTCAAATGCATTTCCAGACGACTTTTTGAAGTCGTTTTTTTTAATTTACAGATATGTATATCTAGCGTTTATGCATTTACCTGCTTTCATTCCTCTTTCCTATTCTCCCTTTTTCATCATCAATAGGAGTCGAATTCCCTGTTGACAAATTTTTCCTGTTTTGCAATATCGCATTTCGACTTAGCAAATATGACATTGCTGTCCAAATCCATCGTCATTATCTCCAAACTAGTTTATTTTTTACATGAATAGGACACTAGTTTCATAATGCATCTCGCTGTGACATGAGCGTAGTGTTTATGTTGGAGTAAAATTTTCTACCTATCTCTATTTCGTCCTCGGTTCATGTATTTTTTAGTGAAAGCAATTTCTCATTATCTTATGAATTATTTAGATTGCCGTTTTCAAATTAAGCAACAATTGTTTGGAAAAGTTTGTAAACGTAAAAACTTATCTTGTACCGTGTTAAAGTGAGTATTTATCATTCCTCACGGAATATAAGTTCAACTTGAAACATTTTCTTATGACCTCGAACAGAGGAAACCATGTGAATGATCCACTGTAAGTATAAAGTGAAAGTGCGGGACCTAGATCAATGGATCCTTTTTGAAGAGAGTCGAATTTCAAAGATCCAAACAGGAATGGAAAGATGAAGTGTATAATAATATCTATTGGATATTTATGCAAATATTAAAAAAAAGAGGGAAGATGAAATAAGCGAAAGAATCTAGTAAAAGTGTGTAAAAGTGACACGAATGAGTATTCGAAATAAAGTTTCAGTCTTCTTTCGTTATATTGAAACTGTGAAAATACTTTCTCAAGAAGAAAGAAAAATTCTGTGGAATTTGAAGTTCCGCATAAATAGCCGCTAAGATAGAAAACGCCTGATCGTGGATACGGTGCTTTCATGAAAGCTATCCCAAAATTGAACAAGGCTTACGAAGAAAAAATTTAGGACGGAGAGATATCGAAAGAGAGCAGAGAAGGCAATCGTAGTAAATACAAAGCTCGAAAAATTATGCGGCCCGTCTGTGGCGAATGTTAAGCGGAACGAATTAAAGTAGCGCGTCTGAATCTTCCTTCTAAAATGCATAATTGATGGGTGGGAAAAAAGAAGGAAAAAGAGGAAGCGGCGTTCCTGCTTTCTACCTCTATGCAAACTTCTCGTCCAATTATTCGGTCAGCATTTTGAGCAATACCGTTGAACGTACTCGGTAAGAGCAGCATTCAAATTAACTCGTTAGATCCTAGCGTTATTATACGGCTACATTCGTAGCTCTGAACTAAAAAGGAGGAAAAAAGAACGATCGGACTTCCGTTTGTAAATGATGTCTTCTTTTTACGAAAGCGGAACTTCCTGTAGCGGAAATTACCTCGCATTTTAACAAATTAAGTCACGTCCGGTGTGAAATTTTTCTTTCGGTCCAATGTGAATGTAGGATTCGCTAAAAGTACATTCCAGATCCCAGTATAACCCAGGTAGATTTGTTTTCATTTCATTATTCAGATTCTACAAACCTCCTAATACGTTCGCAAAGACAAAGCAGATGACCCCTAGAACTGGATACACTGCCCTTTCTGTTTTACAAATTAAATAAATTTTTATTCAGTCTTTACCTTTTGAAGAACACATACCTAATATATGTATATTTGTATTCTAGTTTCTTAATTTACCATGTTATTGCTACAGGAAGAACTCCCTATATTTGAATATTATTATTATAGCAGTATATTATACGAAATGGTTGCACGTCCGTGGAACACCTATGGTACTTTCATAGGTACCACAGGGTGGGAGATCATTTACAGTTCCCGGTCGCTGACGAGGACGTGCCGTCTATAGGAGAAGAACGCGTATAGAAGGACAGTCGCGACAATAAAATAGAAAGCTAGTCGAAAGATCTTGACTATCTTGATATTGGCTTCGTCCACGCAATGTTTTCTAGTGCAGGCAGCCGCACACAGGACGTAACTCTCGATGTCGATTTCCGTGGCAAACGGAAATGTATCTTGGTCTTCTGGGGTGAGACGTTTCTGGAGCTGGTACACGCGATTTCTCTCTGCTGACCATGGTCTCGATGAAATTGACTCAAGGGATCGAAGTGCATTACGAACTCTCTCCTGCTCTTGCAGAAACCTGTGAAGAAGCAAAGGTTTTTACCTCGACGACTCATCTTTTTTCCCCTTTCGTCTAATACCCCACCACTTCTATTACACCCTACTCTTCGATTCGCATTTATTTCTTGCAATGGTAGATCCCCTCGTCCTGTTCTCCTCGTTTCTCCGCGAATGCGTTTTACCTCGCGAATATTTACTGCAAAGGTTAACTCACAACTTTTGAATTGGGGATGGGTCGAACGAGATCCTGACGTCGCTTCAAATTACGCGAGAACTTTGATTCAAAAGCTATCGATGACTTCGTCGTTTCAATTACAGAAAAACAAACTTCATTCAACATCTATTACTTAAAATTGAATTAACTTTCGTTAATAAGTTTCACGTCTTTTCGCGTTTCAATATTTTCTGCACTTTATATCTAAAATAGTGTATGTCCACTTTCGCGAATGTAGGTTAACAATCAGTTTAAGATATCATCCGTGATCATAGATTTCCGATGATCGGAAGTAAATGCAGAAGTTGTTGAATATCGTTTCACTGCCCGAGGTAATAAGGATTTCTATGCAGTAACCTCGAGATATTTGCTTCATCAGATTTACGATTTACTGAAGAGATACCGAATGAAATTTACGAGCAGATACTACTTCCTTGAATGCATCTCTTTTTACAATACGAACAGTAAAAGGCATAAACTACATAGGTACACGTGAAAATTAGGTCTTTTCGTGACGATAACCCGTTGTATTTGATGATAACGAATGTGCCAAGTCGAAGGATTTGAATAAGTCGAACGTAAATGTCTAGTACCGCTTTAGCAATATCCTCCGAAACTGTTGGCTTGGTCCAGGAATCGCGTACAAGTTGAAATTATAACGAACAGTTCTCCATAGCAAAAGAAACGTATTTCAATGAGAGAGAGAGAGAGAGAGAGAGAGAGAGAGAGAGAGAGAGAGAGAAGCTGTCACGAATTTTCGTAAAGTTTCACAAGTCGCTGCAGAACCAAACTCGCGATTTTTAAAAGCAATCAGAGACCAAGTCCGTAAGTTTCCTCGCGAGAAAAACGAGTTCCCTTTCGGCTGTTTGTCTTTTTGTCTCCCTTTCCCTCTGGTACTCTGCCTGTCCCGTCGAATACCGTGGAAAACCTGTTTACTTTGGTATTCGGCTAAATCGTAGTTTCAGATAACTTTTACTTTTTTACGATTGCATCGCATTTGCCAAGTGTGCCGCGGTCTTTTCCACGGCGTTGCCGTCTGCAACTGAGTGCATCCGGTGCGCTTCCACGAACACTGTGATCAAACTTTTCTGAAAATCTTCTTCAATGGTTCTTTCCGGGAAGTTCAGCCACGGATTTCTCCGTCCTCCTCATCCTCGGGATAACTCAACTCCTTCTCTTGCAAATTCTTCCTCGAGGATTGCTTTCGAATAACTGTCTCGAGGTTTAAGCCGTCGCGTCGCAACGCGGAAATTGACTAGAAATTGTGAATGGACTAAACCCTCGGAATCTAATGAATAGCCACGAAAAATCCCACAATCACGAAAATCAACTCTTCTGACTGAGATTTTCCGATTGATGCGAATTCAATCCTTCCTTGAGTACGCTATTCAGTCTACCCTTTCACCAATCGGTGTATCAACACACTCCCTTTAATGCTATATCGTAAATTTTCAGTTCTTTATACCTCTTCTTCGCTCCGCACAAGCCGAGGATCGTGTCGCAAAACATGGATGGCAAACATTCAAAGAGCAGTACCAGAATCCAATGCACATATGCCACGGTCGTCATCCCGCGCAGCCCAAAACTCGGGTATGTAAACTTTCGATTGCCTCGTCCACCCTTCTTAACCAGGTCGCCCCACGTACATCCGATCGGTACCGCATTGTACACCACAGTCCTCCTTGCGTCCTTCCTACAACAGTCAAAAATCCAATCATATTTTTTTCAAAGCGACACGTAAGGCTATTACGTGGAATTCGTAAAGCATTCCACCCGTATCGTTCAATTGTTTCATCATTGGCGTAAATAAAAGCTGATCCCTTAGCTTAAAGGGTAGATTCTTCAACGCGAACACGGCGTACGGAATACGTGACGAATTTAAAACTCCATTTCGTCATGGAGGATCACTCTGTGGTAGTTGTACTCCACCTTCTACAACGGGAAGCTTTCTCTTGGAAAAAGCAACGCGATGTAAAGCGGCAGATGCGAAGCAGCAGGACAACAATTCGTTCTTTCCTTATCGTCGCAATGTTATCGTCAGCTACCATTTTGCCGATGTAAAAAGCGAAGATATACACATTTCAAACGCTTTACCCTCCGAATGAAACAATTTGCATTTTTCTCGCAGCAAAGAGAACGAGCCTCCTCCTACACTGGATTTATTTCTTGAATCGTTTCTCTATAGACCAAAAATTACGCAACGCACACAAACTACCGATTCGCTAACAAAATGTTTGCTGACGAGCTGGGCTGTGGAATTGTGTTGACTTTTAGAAAACTTTGCAAAAGAGGGGGCAAGACGGTGAACTTTTGTTTAGATTGAAGCACGATGAATTCGGCAGTGAAAGCTAAAGGAACAAGCGGAAGTAGAAAATTGTGATTATGACTCTTTTCACATTAACAAGAGATACAATTCGCTTCGAATTTCTACGTAGATAATTGCGAGGCTTTTCGTTCTCATACCGCACGTTTTTAATGTTCCAATTGTCTGCAATTGTTTTTACTGTGTTATGCCGTAACATGTAAAACGCGCAAGTTTCTGAGTATAATTCTTCGGAACGATAGCCAAGGCTATTTGAACCAGTAAACCGCTTTAATGCGACTGCTCGATGTTGCTTGCCCCAAACATTACGCGTTTAAGCTGTTACCTTTACCTGGCCCTTTCAAAACAGGCTCACATGCTCTCATGAAACGAAACCGCGTTCATTTAGCGTTAACTTTAATTGCGACGTTTCATAGCTGTAACAGCTGAATAGGTAGCTATAGGCGCAAAGACTCGCGATTTTCCCCTCTTTACCACCTTAAACGATCCACGGTGAACTGAACGTACCATTCAACGCACAGTTCCTTTAGATATTATCTAACGCTCCCTTCATGGATATTTCTTTAATGGTCCTTTACCGTAAATATTCCCTTCCTGTCTGTTTAACCTTACGAGTTTGCCAATTTACGTAAGATCGCGTAAGATACTTACCGTGTAATCTTCTCTCTTATGTCAATTAACTTTCTCTGCTTTTAATGTGCTCAACCGAACGTAGCGAGGGAGAAATTGTTTTATAACAGACTTGCTAACTGTTACGTTTAGTCCACTAGAGGAAAGAACATTTCTGAACGCTTGGCTGCTCGAAATTTATCGACATTTCTTCACGTTTAACGTTTTCTTGCGTTTATTTATTATTCTCTCGTAAACAATCTCGCATGAGTCACTCTTATGTAATTCCTAGATTTCCTTTCGCGGGATCAACGACGCATATTCATACAGTGAGAAGTATATTTCTTTCCTCCTATTTCTAATGTAAGAAATAAAGGTCGAAATAAAGGTCTGCACTTCTATAGTAGAAAATTACATTTAAACGGTACGGGCCGTGACGAACGTTTTTTGCCAGCTCACCTGATCGGCAAGCAAGCTCGTTGGAAAGGTAAGTTGAAATGTCATAGGTAAGAGAAAAATGAGTAGAAACTTACAGAGTAGATCGGTCCCAAGCAGCGACGATGAGAGTGTTGACCGCACAATCGACTGGAATGATTTCTGCTTGAAAGTCAGAGTTGCCCAGAGTGAGGCCCGCCCCCACAATGAAGGCAGTTGATCCTTTGAGGCTGTCGACAAAACCGGGCATAGGATCGCGGTAAGCAGGAGCAACCAGCGGAATCCGCACCAGGGCGATCGGTCCATCAGGTATGCGTTCGTTCTGCACCACCTCGTTGATCTGACCCTTATGTCGGAAAATCGTCGAGATAGCGGCCGCTACCTCCAATCGAGGTAACTCTTGGCAAAATTCAAAGACCGCGTCGTGCGGACCAGCAGCGTGAAGCACCACGCTGACCCGCTGCAACAGTTCCTTGTCCTCCTTCTTCATGCCGAGTCCATCGTACAGTAAATTACCTTCCAATGCTTTCACGCGAGAAATCGCGTTCGGCTCCTGTTGCCGTAACCTCTCGAACCTGCAGCAAACGAATAGGAAACACGTCGTTTGTCGGGTTGGACCTCGGCCAGCTTTAACTCGAGTATCAAATTCGCCAACGCTACGAATTATAGAGTCGTTTCAGTTCATAGAGTTCAGAGAGCGCAGAGACCGTGTTCAAATTATTAGCAGTGAAATTCAGTGAACCTAACAATTCTTCCTACCTATACAGAATTCGGAAGTATTATTTTCCAAATTGTAAGACGTCCTTCGTTACCTAGTATCGTGTTCCTTTTCATTTTAGCACCGTGACAAATTGCCAGAAGTAAACGCTTCTCAATAACGACTAAGGGCGTTTCAGGCAAACCTTTACCACACCATTACAAACAATCACCGCTCAACTATCCACGTCGTAAGAAAAAATCTACTATTTCATCGACGAATGGTCGAGACCACTTGATACTCAAGGTAGATAACTTGGAAATCACATGAAAAAAAAAAAGGATTTACCGAGGATCGATCAAACGCAGAGGTTTCTCTGAAAAATGTCAAGTTGATAGACGAAAGTTCTCTTTTCCTAATTGCAGCGGAAAAGCCGACGACACGGCGAGAAAAGCGTACTAATGAAAATAAATTTCCTCGCACGAGTCTAGATACTTGGCCGCTCGTTGCCGCGGTTTAGTTTTGCCTCGCGTGTCTTACGATGCAACCGGGATCGTTACGGTGGACGATCACGTAACACCAGCAATCCAGTTTATACGTCTACGGGTGTGTATATACCGTAGCTGTACTTTCCTCGAGATTGTTGCGCTTCGTGCTTTCGAATCAAAACACTAGAAAAAGGAAATGTCGCAACCCTTCAGTCGAGTAAACGAGAAGTCCATAAATTAGGCTGCAGTAAATGGTTCATTGCACGATTCATTCAATTACAAGAGTTTTTAATACTATTCAGTGAAATTACCTTCAAATTATCTTCATTCATTTTTATTTTTCGTTATACGTAACGAATGAATTTGTATTTGAATCGCATACTTTAAGTAGTAAATAGATTTGTTCAGGCCTTAGGGGTAACTAAGGAACTCTCAATGGATAGCTACACCGCA
Organism: Calliopsis andreniformis; assembly: GCF_051401765.1. Taxonomy (NCBI): domain Eukaryota; kingdom Metazoa; phylum Arthropoda; class Insecta; order Hymenoptera; family Andrenidae; genus Calliopsis; species Calliopsis andreniformis. The sequence goes on from NC_135064.1 coordinate 29,171,799, forward strand.
TACGCCGGTGAGTCTAATGAACTCCTGATTAGAATGGAATGCTTCACTATCTGACGAATAGCTGATTAAAGTCAGACACAGTAACTAACGAATATGCAACGCAATATGCAACCGCTAGCTGATTGCGGTACCATGATACGTACGAGAACGAACGATCGAACGAATGAGAAATACAGATGAATCAAGAATAGAAGAAACAAACTTGTTTATTACAGAAATTTCCATATCGAACTACCTGCAGCTCTTTGTTGCATGTGCGTTGACTTCGATACGAGCCAATACTAAATGCTAATATTTTCTTCCATTTCTTCTATGGAATGATTTCTACCGCTATCATCGGTACTAAATATATTTTCGAAATGTCCTGAGAATTCACTTTTACGATTATGACTTGACCACAAGAGTATTCTATTTATTTGTCTCAATTATTTATGCAAACCTATACATCTTTTGCAGATTTGATTATCAATAAGAAAACATTTATGCACTACACATACATTCCGTATTCGTATAATTACTCCATATATTTTAATATCGTTAACGAACAGTGCAAAGCTATGAATTACGGTTAAATTTCAATTGAAATATCTCCAGTTTACACGTTGACCATTAGTTCGAATGGAAAATTTCACTTGCAAATATTATTATTACTAATTATTCTTTCCAATAAGTTTGTATTTATGAAGTGCAGCACTTGAATATTTGTGCACTGTTTAATACTGTGAGGTGTCTCTCAAATTGAACCGAATAAAAGGATCGACTCGCATCGATCGAATAGCAACCGCAATGTTCGAATGGAATTCCGGGGAGAGCACAAAAGACGTTCATACCGAGGCGATAGGAAGATCTGCTTGATCCTGTCCTCTTTATTGAATCCATTCCGGGATCTGATCACCGCGTACACTTTGACGTCGGGGAAGGAACGAAGGATCTTCTCGATCAGCGTCTGACCCACCTCACTGGTGGCTCCTGTTAGCAGGAGATCGCGGCCCGCGTACCAATCGCACAGAGACATGCTCATTGACTGACTGATGGAAAAAGAAAGCAGGCTGCTCCACGCTGTAGCCCACTCACCGATCGCTATGCTACCGGCTCCCTTTTACCATTCCAACGTCATCGCGTACTAGCGTTGGATCAGGGAAAATCGACCCAAGCGCCCCTATAGTGTCTGCGGTCTTGCAAAATCGAGGAAATTGATTCCTGAGGTCGATGCTCCGCTGACGCGCGAACAAACTGCTCCTTGCCAGGGCGTGCTTTCTCTCTTCGGAAATTTTCATTCCACAGATTTGATAGGAACTCCCGATGCGTCGATTCGTTCGAGAGTTCGCAACCAACAACCCCGAAACAATACTTTTCTCGAACATCGTCGAGGGAAGTAGCTTTATTCTTTCGCGTTCTTTCTCACCGCTGGAACTACCAGCAATCGTTTCTCCAGTTTATTTGCAAATTTAACGAGTACTTAAGAATTTCCAAAATTCTTACTTCTCTTTAAAGGGAATAAGAATTCTTTTGGAAATGTATAATGTAAAATGAGTAATTTTGTACTAAGAAACGCGAACTAGAAAGTCAGAAATATTAAAGTGGTACACCGCCGAATTTGTTCGCTATATTTGGCGGACTAATGTAGAAGGAAAATGAAACAGTGATTAATTTGCATTGAAACAAGGAGAAGAGACCAGTGCACGTGTGGCATCAGAAAGCAACATCAATGTACCGTGCGTATCGATGTCGCGAAGTTGAATAAAACCTAAGAACGTTCGTATCTGTTGACTTTTTACCTTTCCTACTAGTCAACGCACGATTTCTCCATAACATTCCCGTCAACCATCCTTTTCCTTCTTCTCCATTTATTTCCATTCATGAATATGTATATTTTTCCCGCGTACCCGAGCGTGTTTTGCCTCGTAGCAGTCTGTTCGCTATACCCCAGACCGCGCTAGTTATGCGTTGTTTGCAAATGTAAAACCGAACCAATTTGAAAGAAACTGCGCAACCAACGGTATGAAAGATGCGTCGACGTTCTGATGGACATTCGTTATCAACGAACGTCGATACCCATCTCTTCCTGCCTATCGATGACATTGTTTACTTTCGTCAGCAAAGCGCTTCACTCTACCACTCATTTTTCTGACATCTTTTTCGATATCGACGGGCTTTAATTTCACCACTGATCCGACCACTCGCGTAAAAACTCGGACGAAAAATAATGGAAATATTAGGAAGTATTAACTAGAAAAGATTTGAGAATCTTGTAAATAACAGTCACTTATAAATGCTCGCGTCGCAAATTATAAATAGAATGATATCGATCGAACTAGAATCGGTATCGCAATTACCGTAAGCGCTTTCAGGATTTGCAATTCTGATGGCGCGCCCGAGTCGATATCGATTGCTACTTAATAGAACCTAGCTGTCCGAATTTGGACTGAACGAGATTAGAAAATTTCTACTCTTACTTGTGATCAGATACTCGACCGAAAGTCGATTAAATAGATGGACTATACCTATATGAAGAAAAAGTTTCGAAAAGTAAACCAGGATGCGGCATTAGAGAGCAATTAACGAGTCAGCTCGACGTGACCAGGCACGAACGTAACCAACTATTTCAGTCTACTATCGATTACGAAACACGAGCGTGCAATTTCGAAACTACGTCATAGTTGCGTGTATTAACGCGTTAAAAGAGAGGCGAGAAACGATCGTGTTCAATTTTTCAGGATTCATTTCAGCGACGCGACATTCAGGCTTGCGTCGAAATTATTGCTTCGGTTGACGTGACGGTCTGCGAGGTAATTAACGTAAATTAATAACCGTTTCGATGCAACACAAAATTACTGTGCATATTATGTAACCGGAGGAAATATCGTAACTGGACGGCATAATGGGATTCTGTGACATGCCACAAAAGCGAGACAGTTCATGTCAGGGCGCGTACACACAGGAGCAAACATTTTTAATCGTCGTTTGTCCCTGGTAATTCCATTCAAATGAAAAAACGAATAATAGTCATCCATTTGTGTATCTGAATTAATCATTTTTTGGTACATTCTTTAGATTAGCAAATAATTGAAAAAACATCTATAGAGGTATGTGCAGATATTGATAAGAAATATGACAACGAGTATGCGTGAAAAGGAATCGCAAAAGAAATGAAGATGGAAAGGGAACCAAGTTGCACGCAACATTTGAATTTGTAATCGAATCCAATTGAAACTGTTTAACAGGAAAAATCGTACAAATTACTACCTTTGTACGACGATGTCGCGTGTACACTGTACGAAGATGTGATTATGGGCTGTGTAGTAACGGACAACTGAAAACACGTCGCGTTCCAATTTAACCAACACAATGTGTTTTTCTCAATACTTTTGATCATATAAGTGGTTTTCAGGTCAGGTCGAGAGTGTGATTGGTATTTTCAAAACTGTAAATCCAATTGTGCGAGAGAGCTAGTCGATTCATTGACTGAGGTATATGTAGCTATTATATTGCGGTTTCAAAAGTTCAATATATTAGGATTTGTAAATTACGAATCGAACAATTGTAAAGATTAGTGCACACGTATATATGCGTGCGAAACCAAGCAGGTTTTGCGATTACTGTTACATTTCGTCCGCAATATCTCGATGAAATCGACCCTTGGTCTTTAATATCTGAAACTCCATGGATTTAGTGTTTCGTAACGTTGAATGTATACGCATACATAATGCTCTTCTCAGTTCTTTTCCGCTAATAAAACCTACTTTATTCTACGAAAGAGCCAAGGAAACAATCAAAGTTTTAACAAGCTAAGAAGAATGTTAAAGTTATGTGGTTAAAATGAAAAATGAAAAAGGAGCTTTTCGAAAACATAGACATCAGTCGAGATTTGAATTTGTAAGAAGCTCGGAAAAGGCTTTCCCAAGATTATATCTTTTTATAAAAAGGGAGGTCTGCACAGAACACGGAAGAACAAATTACCAGTGAGTTTAAGAATTTCCCCTGAAATAAACTGTACTGTAGTAAAGGTGAAAAAAGGGTACTACATTGAATTAAAGTCAAGGCGAAAGTATGGCGTGAATTTTTCCAAAGCCGACCAACATTTCGTTCTAGCTCAGGATAAATTTTCCATCGAGAATGGTTTACGATGCAAAATGACCGACTCTCTTTCAAGCTGCTCTCGACGAGGGCGCTCAAAGGCCGGAAAAGGGCTAATAGCGTACAAAAGTAACGACGTCCTTAAAGCCGCCTACGCATCGTCAGCCTAATTCCTTAAAGTGCTCTCCCGGTACGTTAAGTCACTTTGCCACGTGCTATGACGCGCGTCCCTTTTTCCACGTTAGATGTGATTTTCAATGTTTCAAAGAAGACAATTATTCAATTTATTTTCGCGAATACTTGTCCGATTCTGCTACATTGCAAGATAGAAAAGCAACAAGTTATCGGTTCATCGATCACCTTCTCGTAACTCTAACGAGATTAAAGTTCTGTAGCCTACAGGATTTTTTTGCTTCTTCTTTGCTATCCCCATTCATGGCCATTATGCTAAATATTGCGAGCCATGGGAGAGTATTGTTTGAACTGTCGAGATGGGTTACTCGCAACGGCAAACGAGAAATGCATGGAATCGCGCGATTATACGGCAAGATTAAAATTTGAATTGTGACGGGTAGAAATTTCAACGTTCCACGACCCATTCTAAGTATCTGCCGCTTTCTAAATGGCATTAATGCAGTTTACGAAGCCGAAACACGTTATCGTGTATACGCTAACAATAAACATTCGTTCTTACCTTAGGTAATCTATTTGCACAAATAGCCGCTAATTTCGTTTGCTTCGATATGACGTGGGATGAATTGCAAACATTACAGTACATAGATATTGATTTGTTGATGAACGGTGAACGGTTAACTGGAATTAATATTTAGACTCTATGTACCGTGTTAGTATGAGTAATATAGGTACTTTGACGAGTCTCCGCGCACCCAGTCTACGTCGTACGACAGATTATACAACAAAACTTTGTATCGTTAAATCGTTTCGATAACAATTAGTGTGCAAATTGTATGAATTGAGGTAATTACCTACACGTTCTGAGTATGTAAATAAGGAGATCGAGATAAATAAACTTCAACTTAAAGCTGTACAATTAGCTGCTATGACTGTAGACATTAAATTATTTGAAATGATAAAAAGTATCGTTAGAATGATTCTAGGATCGATCGCGGGACGACTTCCTAACGACCTTGTGACCGTATCGACGATGATCTCGATGACGCTCCTCGTCTCCGTGACGTTAGACTCGGCCTTGACTTCTGACAATACCTCTTCTAGAGCAGAGTTGACGACGCATGCTCTTCGCTCTGAGTCGTAAACGTAACCGAATTTACAAACGCACTCGTAACCAGCTGGCATATTGATGCAAGTCTCTCCCTCTTCTGACGAACAATCGTGTTCACCACGAGCACATTCGTTCTCATCGACGCAAAGACCATATCTACTTGACCATTCATAACCATGTTCGTAGCATTCACAGCTGATGTTTATCTGATTCGACACTAGACTGAGAAAATCGTGATTGTTTTGTCGAACTAATATGCATCTTCTGTGCGCTGCAAAAAATTAGAATAATCATGCCAATTAATAATGCAAAGCTGTAACAAATGTCAGAGGATGAATTGCATTTGATTTTAGTAATGTCACTTTTAAAGAAAGGAAGACAAATATTTTTCTTAGCAGTTCCTTTAAAAAGGACCAAATGATTACGGTGATTTGTACATACCCGCAGAATTACCAGCATAGCAAGGATTCAATTCTGATTGATAGCAGTCGGTTAAATATCGTACATGTTTCATAGGACAACAGTGGTCAGGGCAGAAGCTATAAAGGGCACAGGCATACGGTTCAGTGTCATCAGCTCGAGCATCGTGGTTGTGACCTCCGTACTCGATTTGACAATCTGCGTGATTACCACAGGGTTCTCCGAAAATGCTTAATTCTGGTACACCGAGCATCGTATACCAGCACATATAATAACTGACGGTGGTGCGCCACTGAAATCGTTCTATCGAAAGAACCATTCAAATTGTTTCCCTAGTTAAAGTCAATTGTCTCACTAACACAGATCCCAATGCATAAAGAAAGATGGATGCTCTTTACGATGAAAAGTTAGGAAAAAATAATTTCTATGAAAAAAGTTGAGACGTTCTGACGTAGAAGAGATAGAAATGATGAAGGGAGACATCTTCTCGAATATTGATCGTTAACTTTTTTTTCTTGATTAAAAGGTTTGCCCGAGGGAAAATTAGGCACTTGCCTATAGGACCCTGAAAAGGAACCATGGTCAGATTGTCACGTCTCTGAGCCGTCTGACATTCCTTCTGAACGGCCATGATCTGCTTGGTATTGTTCATGACATCCCATTTCTGCTCATTCATAATAGTGACTGTGTCGTCTTCTCGCTTCAGGGCAGTGAGTTTAATGATCCTTTCGAGATATTTCAGACACGTGACAAAGCTCGAATCGCAATGCCTGCACACATAAAAACCTCGACATAGTGGAATTTCACATTGGGATTCGTATTTCGATGTCCGTTACCGCGGCATTCCGAATACTTTAAGTGATCACAATTTCGCTGAATTAATGTTAGAAGTTGCCTTGCGAAAGTTGAGATGTTTCCCGTTATACGGTTTAAATGATCGAATTTCCAATAATAGATCATTCGGTTCGGACAGTTGATTTAGGAGAACAGTAATGAGGCAGTTGCTATTACTAGTGTTAAAGTTAACTAAAAAGCCACCTAATAACATACTCGGCGAGAACTTGTCGAAGTACTACATGCTCCACAATTTAGTCGGAAAATTCTCTAGCGTACGTAGAATCGATTCAGGTGTCGACTGTAAACGGTCTATTGTAAACGAATTAATTAAAGAGAAACCGAGGTCCGCGCATGCAGAACGCGTTTTGCTTTGTACGACAATATTGTCTGACGTATTGTCACAACATTATCGATATTTGCCGTAATAGCCAAACTGTAAATTCCTACAAATCGATACATCGAATCGTTCCAGCCCGCTACCTGGTTTTAATACCTACGCACTTCCCAATGCAAAGACCTTAACGGTGGTCTAGGAAATTCCTCGTAAAGTCTAGTAGGCGAATCCTCGAGCCTGTTGTAATAACGCCGATCGTAGTCCTGGAATTTGTGCGCTCGGATATAATAGGCGACATCACGGATAACCTTGTTCGCGTCCCAGTTCGCGTCCCAGTCCTCCGTTGCTTCCTCCACGTCCGGCACGTCGGTTATTTTTATGTCGGGATCCATAACCTGTTCCGTCATTGGTACGTTCCCAATTTCCTCCTCTTCGTCCCTCTCAGTTTTCTCTTCGACCGTCTCCGTCGTCGGTACCGTAGACGGCAACGTTAGCTTCTCCGTCGAGCAAGATACGCGAAGAACGTACAGATGAAAAAACGCCTGCAAAATTATTTTCATTATTTCCGCCGTCCACGTTATGTTGATTCTCCTCTTTTCACATAATCTAATCCAGTTCGTTCGACGTAAATACTGTTCTTTGGAGAGTTTCTTTGATTAGTTTTGTAAACCGCTGACAACGTCCAAGAGTCGAAAATTGCAAAAACTCTGAACAGTTTAGAGAAGTTTCTAGACAGTCTGAAAGCAGGAACAGATATTCCAGACGAAAATGGCTATTTCAGGTAATTCTGATGCTCGATGTTTAAAACGGATCGAAAATATCGAAGTTTCGAATCGACGACGTCGAAACCTATTTGGTTGAGTCTTGTTCGACATCGCAAAGGTAGTCAGTTCTTGCGGACGTATTTCGTTCTTTTCTCAGATTGGCGAGCAAATGTTGACCTAGTTTCAGCTTCGGATTGGACGTTACTCGCTCTTCTGAAACTGCTGACTAGAATACGCGATGAGCTAAAAGTTAGAATGGTTGTTGCGCCACGCCGCCTTTCTCCCACGAAAAGGAGGACCATTGACCATCGAAATTTCATACTGAACGTACAATCTCTGTATCTTCAAATGTATCATCTTCATATACTAAATGTTTCACTTGTGTCGCGTGAAAAGCGTCTTCCTTCGCTTACTACATTATTCTATTATCTTCCTTTGCAAGTTTAATAACTCGAGGGGAAATTCTATGGAAGAAATAACTTACAACTGCAAAGTAAGATAAAGATAAATTGAAAATTCGCTGTTCCCGAAAGTGAGGACATTTGTTAGAGTCATGAGAATAAATCCAAAGACGCGTTTCTGCGCAATGTGCTGGGTGAAGCGTACCTCTTTCGAGCATCGCAGCAATCGAATCACTGTTTAATTGGCAATTCGAGATAAGATTGAAATACAGCGCGCAATCGATGCGAAAGGAAACGCTATCTTGGCGTCGCGTCGTGTCGCGTCGTGTCGCGTCGTGTCGCGTCGCATCGCCGAGATCGATCTAATGGGACAGTGCAAAACCACATCGAAAATTCGATACCACCGATTCTAGTTGATTCCAGTTGTGCCATAGGACAATAACCTGGAACGAGAGAAGCGGTTTCGCTAGGAATTGCATTGAAAGAGGAAGTCACCTTTCTCGGTGCACCGGGAAGTTTTCGAAATTGCCTCCATGAGTAATAAATAATTTGTAAATGGTGCTGAACGGGTGATGAGTACGCGAGGCAAGCGTGGGACAAGGGGAAGAAAAGGGGAGGTGAATTGCTGCAGAACATAATCGAGAAAGGGACGGAAGGGAAGCAAAGCACGGATGACACGGTTCTTTGAGCGTTCGTGGAAATAAGAAAAGAAGGAGGGAGCGTATAACCGGTCGTCGCAATAGCGAAATCCATTTGACGATTGGAAGCTTCCGCGCGCCTTTGATACACTTCATCCCGCGAAACGATGAACCATAATGGAGAGTGCACCATTTCCGTCAAATGCAAGCTCGCACGAGCCCTGCGCCTAAGGATCCTCCCGAAAGGTTGACATCCTGCAAGAACAGAACTCCATTTTAAGAGTGTTCCATTTAAGTCCTGGCCGCGGCCGGGAGGGTATGTTTCTCTCGAGAAGATTTCCAGCGAAAGATTGAAATGAGACGAAATGAGACAAAACGAAGACAGAAATCGTCGAGCAGGTTCTTATGCGAATTATATTCTCGTCGCTTGGGAAATTTACAAATTAATGGATTTTAACAACCTTAAGAAATATATTATAATTGAAGGAAATTTCTTTCCCGTTAGGATACGACTGATACCCCGCGAATGAAAAAATAAAGCGTGCTATCAACACTTGGCAACAAAGTTCAAATTCAATTGCAAGATGACTCGCAATTGAACGCAGCAGGTGACCGGAGGAGAGTCAAACTAGAAGGAAGGAGTCATTCAAAGCTCTTGTGAAACCTATTTTTCATCATTCCTTTCAACTTCAGACGCGACGAATTGTCGTGAAAAAATATATATCCCCTTTCCATTTTTCAACAGTTCAACTGTCTCGCGTTTAAACATTGGATCATTAATTCCTTCCTTTAGCAATGCAAAAGTTTTTACATTCATACATATTATATGTATATTATCTACACGCAGTGATATAGATGTGTGAAGAACATGTTACACGAGTAAAGTTCAGCGAATGGAAAGGAAAGGTACATCTAGCAGAAAGAAACGTCTGAATAGAATTTATTGATCGTTGCGCTAACGCGTTTCGAAAGAAAATTACGTAGATCAAGGTGGCATCAGAACGTGGGATTTGCGGTTCGCGCGTCGCTGAGACGACGACGCTGAAATTTCCGAATGCTCTCCAACTCTAATCCGTTTTAAAAGATACCTGTAGCGGTATATGTACCAGCCATTGAATTTCAAATCGGTCGATGAACATTCACCGAACTTTGACAGTGAGCACAACTTCGCGTTTTCCCTTTGGTGTTTCGAAACTTTTTAAATATCTTAACTCGCGGCGCAAGATCGTGGTTAGAAAACATGAAGACGAAAAGAGAAGGTGGGAAGAGGAAATCGTTGATTTCGAATAACATCGACGAAAACTTCGAATCAAGAATTACTCTATAATGTAAAACTTTAAGGAAAGTATATTTTGCGAAAGAATTTAATTAGAAGAATCGATTTTCTTGTAAATATATATCTAGATAACGAAGAGATTAAAATTGTATTCATGATAAGTTTAATCAACTATATAATACTATGAATGCAGCTTTAAGTAAACTATGACTAGCAAAGACTGCTGTATATCACAAAGATAACCCCTACAATTTCGCGATCCCCTTGTATTGTAAGTAATAAAGCATTTCTTTTGAGTTGAGAAAAGCAGACAATTCGTTGAAACGCGTAGTACAAGGAGGTGTACCAGCATAGGATGCTCCCATAAAAATGTAGACAAAAGAAACGGAGTATTGCGCGTTCATTGTAGTATAAACGAATAGAGTGCTCAAGCATATCTTGTCACAGTAGACTGAATTAGTCGGATGATAGAGGGTCGCTTTAAAGAAGTCTCTGCACAAAGCCTGCTGATAAGTAACAGAGAAAGCCACAAAGAAGAAAACCAGACGTAAAAAGCTATCGTCTGAAACTTGAAAGGCGAAGAACTTTAATTGCTTTCGAATATCGACGAGTGTCGCGAGACGTTCTCTAATTTGAAAGTCAATCGCGAAATATGAAAGGTGCAAGCAACGGCTGATATTATTTATTCGAGCTGTAGACGAGCAAACTCGAGATCGGAAAAGCATTCGCGTCCTTGTAACTTAGGTTAAGGACCATGGAAAAACGTCGATCGATGTTACATAGTCTAATGTTGCTTTCAACGAACTTTTCAAGTGGTAAATCGATTGGAGTACCTACAGTTTCTGTCGAATTCATAACACTCGGTTTTGTTAAAGCAGGTAGTTCGAGAAAAACACTATGCACTCCTTGTGTTCCCCTTACAAACTTCTTTCGGTGAATAATTTTTTAGCAATTAAACCATTATCATCCGCCATATTTCGATAGGAAGCACATACATACCATTTTGTCAGTATTTATATTGTAGGAAGAAGGAACAGCACTAAAGCTTTGAAGATAGCGCCAAATTTGAATTATGAAAAGGAGTGTAAGTTTTAAGATTAATTGTGATACATTAGTGTCCTTCTGGTATCGTTGGCGGATTTGCAAGCGTTTTCTTTGTCGACAGCGCGAATGGTGAGGGCGGAAGTCGTTGCCGCCGATATTACCGAAGCTGCCCGCAGGCGCAGCCGAAGAAAAACAAAGAACGACGATAGATCCATTATCGGGAAAACTTACCACTCGTCGAACAATTCTAGGTACATCTGTGCATTTTCATTGTTTTTCAGACCAGTTGCTGCTACAAGCCGCCACTCCTCTATTTGCACCTCGAAAAATTGCGCGTTTTAACGAATTTAATGCAAATCAAAATTGCTTAGTCAAAGCACATTGTAACCGGCAAAATTTTGTTCCAGAGCATTCAAAATAACTCGCTCTATCAATCTAACAGAGGTTGTTAATCTTCGTCGAAGCTTCTTACCAACTACAAAAACATTTTTCTGGAAAGAAAGCACATAACAGGCCGATAAGGACTTTTTCCTGGTGTGTTACTCGATAAATAATTTCTCTAATTTTGATTGCTTTTATAAGAATACCATAAGAGACACGGCATTAACGTTACATTATGACTAGAAAGTGACATATAATGACTCTGGAAGCACCTGTGCTGCACGTTACATATTGTCCTGACAATCAGGAGAAATTGTTGATACTAATATTTGTCGGAAAATAAGTGGATCAATGCAAATATGATTAGAAGAACGTGGGACTATATCTGAAAGTCAATGGGGAAGTAAAAGTGAGGATGCAGAGTCTCGTAAATGAAAAGAAGTTGCGGAGCTGTGCAAGAGAGAATTGACTGTTCATTGGTAATCGTATCACGCAGTAAACGTTAGAGAGATCCGAGTTGGTCAACCGTGCTATCCGAAAACGTGGCCATAGAGTCTCGTTCGTGCTCGCGCGGTCACGACTCACGACTCACGACACCAGTCAGATATAGCCGCATGAGATGCAGAAGCTGTTGGCTGCGGACCGCTCGGCGGACAGGCATGACTTCTATGGGATGTCGCGCGTCCCTCTACTATTTTGTCGGATATTAATGGAGGCCGGGTTGATAAATGAGCTAGCCGTGGGAGGCACGCGAAAAGATAGGGGAGACTCTCTCTGGACTACCATCGTTTCACGACTACCGCCTCTAGGCTTTAAAGAGAAAAGCCAGTTTGTTCGTCTCCTCTCCTGTTACAGCGAAATATCAACTGTGTGTCGGATAAATCATGGATTCTGCCGCACGGTTGCCAACTCATGATCCTGTAATAATGCTAAGAAGGAAACGTACTTTAACGATCTCGCTGATTTTTCACCGCTTTCATCTTCACTGAGATTTACCTCCTACTACACATTCTACATTTAATAGTTCCTCTACTCTTTTCTTCGTATCCACCGCATACGTGTGATTCGTATGAATCTTGCCAAATGTCAATGTACTCAGGCAGTACCTGTTCCAAGCCACGCTCGTAAAATGCGTGAAGTTCGCGTCTACGTCGTTCAAACATTATCGAGCGAATCGAGCGATCGAAAGCCTGTTTCCACCAGTGACATAACTGCCCTGCTAAACATTTTTCTTTTTACCAGACCATTTATTTAATCCTGTACTGCCAATAGCTGCTCGACAATACGTACCACTGTGAAAATATTCCTTCATTTTTCGCGTTCATTAACCCTTGACATCTTTGCCGTTCGTTTGCTCCCGTTTTGTTTACTTATCCTGCTTTTTCCACTAAATTTCACTTCCCAATGATTGATTTTCAGTTGCGTGTCATACATTACTGTAGGAGTATTGTGAATACGATATTGATTAACAAATGCAGTATATTCTGATTTTTAATTTATCCAACCTGCAAATCATTCTATTCACGCGTATTCAAATATAAGCGAATGTGGAAAATTGCGCCCATAAACGACAACAAACAACCGGATTGAGACCATAAGAAGCTTATGGAATTTGCGGTAACTCTTTCATACAATTTGTTGGACATATAAAAATTGATGGCCGACGTAAGGAGCGTACGCGAAGCAAGTAAACCGTGTCCCAAAAGCTTTACCCCTGATATTGCGAGAACTTCAAACAATCAAAACAGAGTAGATATTTGAAAAGACTATTTAACGAGCGGCAGGATTTGCCTTTTATTCAAAAGAAGAAACATCTGCTAGCAATTTATTCGTCCTTTCTAAATAAATGTACCTGTTTGTAGGAAAGCTGCGCGCGCGAAATAACGCAGCAATAGGTACCCATACATATATGTTTGTTCAGAATTCGAGCTAGCAACTGCAGTGTGCAAGGGAATGCGCGAGATAACGAATAAGGACGATAGAAAACAATGCATTCATGAATCGCATATATGGAACGAAAAAATAAAGTGCAAAAATTGAAGTGCAACGTTTTTTATTCGCAAAGTCCGCTTCGTTTGCGTGTGTCGAATGCTCGTGCACGTGCTACGGCTGTAATAGAAATTGACGCGTAGTTGTAGAGCGTAGTTGTGAATTGGGAAAACGCACACATCGCGTGAACTAACTAATTACGCGTGTATCGAGTAACAAGACAAATCCGTTTATTGATTCGAAGTACTGAGAGATTCTGAATTAATCAGTCGAACTCGAGAAATCAATTTCCTCTCTACCTTTCTCTTCGATGAGCAACCAACAAACGTTCCCTATATTCATATTTGGGGGGAAGGAAGCGAACGAAAATGAAGGAAGAAGCTTTCGCTCGTTCATTAACAACTGCAAGGTCGGCTTCATGAACGTATTAATTAATGCGTAAACGAGAATCGATTCCATCCGGGGATTGAAACTTGAATTTATTGAAGTTGTGGTTGCCACCATCACGGACTTTCATCGTTAATTATAACGCAGTGATTTTTTGAATAATGTACATCGAACGCGAGTCGTTCCACTTGTTAATCGTGGCCTCTCTCATCAACGTCGACCAGTCAATACAGAATGTCGATAATTAACGACGCATTTTAAGCAATTTTTCCGTCGGCTGGATGAGCCAAACATCCCAGCGAAATAATCACAGCACTTTTTTCTTATCTACGTATATAAGCATGCCGCCTCGTTATGCTATTTTAGTTGTGCTATTTTATTATTGAATGGAACGTTGATTAGAAATATGCACATCGAACGGAACCCTAAATTGCAGAAATTGAAATCAACATCAAAAATCTCTTTCATATTATAATTCTACCTGTAAATTACTACTTGTAGGTCACTCTTGTTGTTTGATAATTATGGTGTCAGAGACTAAAAGCGCCGTTAATGCCTCTTCAATGAATTCTCTTGAGACACTCGTCCCTAAGGGTTACCATATTCTAGCTATTGAATGAATCAAGGCGCTTGCCTCTGTCAATTGCCAATTTAACATAGAATTCCTCCCTTCTAGTGAAACCAATAGCATAGTATACAATTAGATTTCATTGTTTAAATAAAAACTGTTAAAGGACAAAGGAAATCGAGCGGTCAATAGTTTCTCACTATTTGTCTAACCAAGGGATCATATCAATAATCTCGGATTAAAACGTTTGCAGAAGAACGGTAGGGATTTCGGTTGATTGGAACCTCAAATCGGATTATATAGGTACCTGATACCGGATGTTAGTGAAAATCAAGGAAGCATAAAAGAAGCGTCGAAAAAACATTCGTCTCATTTACTAGGCGCAAAAGAAATGGAAATTTGAGAGAGGAATCTCCGTAGCATCGACTAGGTTCGTGGATGGCGACCAAGTTTGCTATATCTACTTCGATTTCCAACTATTCGCAGAAATTCTCCGTCAGCATGTTGGCGCAGCTCCGGGGAATACTAATCAAGTTTTCAGGTGGTTCCTAATGGGGAAGGCGGAGGGGCAGAGAACTTAATTCCAACTTCAATTAATATCTACGGAATACCGTGCTTAACAATTTCGAAATTCCAATATGTTGAGTGTCCCCTTTGTTCGACGCGAGCCGATTGTGTATCGGTTGACTTTTCGGTAATTCAACTTAGCTTAAACCGATTAAATAAGAAAAGACAACACATTATGTAATATTTTCCTATTAAGAGTCAATCCATTCATCCGTTATCCGTTTATTTGAAAAAGATATTGTCTCTGTTAGAAAAAAAAGTGTCTACTTTGAAAAAATGAAGCGAATATTAGCAGTGAAAAGCAGAAGAGAGCTTGACGTTTCGTTAAGCAAAGTCACGTTCTTCGACGTAGGTTGTGTCGTTGCAGACACTTATTCAAGGATCACATGCTAGCGGGCAAAGGAAAACGCCATTCGTTGGATTTAACGAAAGTCTTAATCGAGAACCGGTTGGTTGTCTCGAAGACTGGTGGTTCGTGGCGAAAAGGAACGCTCCTATTAGAGGGGATCGCGCGATTACGCGACACTGTCGCGGGCAACGTTTTCCAGGACGATGGCATCAACCCGCTCCAATTTGGTCGTTCAGGAAGGAGTGCGGCACAGTAATACCCTGGACAAGCTGGAATCGTGCTTGTCAGCTAGGTTACCGCGAATAATGGATGTGACGGTAACTCACGTTAATGAAGCGCACCATTTACATCTCCTCCACCTTCCTGCGTTACCACTACTGCACGCTTCACCCCGCCACGCCACCTTTGATAGCTGCGGAAACGTTTCCTCCATGGTTCCTGCGTTCCATTCGGCAAACGCCCCTGCCCACCTACTATCTTCGGAACAACGGATGCGATTGGCAACTACAATTATTTCCAGCTGCATGTATCCTTCTTAGATCACAGGGACCAAGTATGGAAGCCATGTAACATGCTCATTATTACATGCAAAGACAATCGTTAGATGTCTACTGTAGGATATACAAAAGAATGATCGATCTGTCGGTGAAGGGCATAAAAATCAGAGTCTTAATAATACCTCACTTTAGAAATACGTGAAATCTTCCACACCTAATGATGACGTCAGGTGTCGCAGAACATTATTGCCCGTAATAAATCTGCCAAAAATCGAGAATGAGAAGCTTCTTTCAATGGAAACAAGCGGAGAACATGAGCCAGGGGTAACCTGCGGCCGCCAGGAAACCGTGAACAAGGAATGGGTGGATGCAACTTCTGACCTCTTTTCGTTTCGGAAGGTCTCCGGAAAGAATGGGAACAAATCGCACAAGTTCCTCTTCGTTCGTTCGTCTCGCAAAGGATGCGAGAAAACTCACAGCCTAGTTCGAAGTTAATGACGTCTCAGACCGAAATGGAATTCTATAGACGTAGTGCTTAAGATGACAAGTGGTTCGAAGGAAAAATCCAGTAATTCCAGATCCATTAATAGAGCCCCTGTTATCGATCTATTTTCATGCGTTGTTACTTAAATCGTTCATTTGTCTCGAATGGGATAGATCCTTCGTTTCCCTTCGAGACACGATCAACTGAACAGTACATTATTGATCGTCAAACATGGCAGGAAGAACTCGAAAGTAAAGTAAGGGCAGAGGTTAACCCAACGCTTAGCCGCATCCAACCGATCCCTAACCCGGATCAGGGGAACACGCAGAACATCTAAAATATATAGAACATCTAGGTAAACCTGGATAGACCTACCCATATGTCACCTAGACGTAGCTAACACATAGAACCGTTGTGAATCTAGGTAAACCTAACTCATATCCGAGGTAAACGTTGCTGTTCCATACATACATGTATATTCGTATTTCCATCGAAGCTTAATCAAAATGGTCCGCTAAAGGCTGTTAAAGCATTACGTCCTTTTAAACCGATCCATGTAAAACTCTGTAACCGGTAGGTTAATTGAAAAGTGCGTACAGTCCATGGTCTGTGAAATTTTCATTGAAATTCAGGTTCATGGAAACTTTCGATATTGTATCTCGAATAAATTATAGCCTAAAACTTCCGAATTTGCCGACACAATATGTGCTCCAGTTAAACTACGAATAAGTACATAATTGAGACGCGAACTAATCATACCACGGTTCTATACCGTGTTATGCACTGCACGTTCTAAGAACTGTGAATACCATGAAACAATATAGGTCTGGGTTAGCGCATACCTTTTGCTCGGCGGTACTCCTCTCGAGAGTAAAAATGGTAAGGAAACAGATTATTCCCAGTGGTAGGCGTGCGTGTTTAAACGAACTACCGAATAAGTAATCAAGCTAACGCGAATTCATTATCGGAACGTACTAGTAGCTGCTGGCGAGAGGATGTACCGTTAAATGCGAAAACGATCAGTTCCTATGGAATGAATTACCTTCGTAAATCAGGAGATTTAGCCGTGGCAAGATTCCATGGGGAAGTATCGAGCGTTTCAAGACACATACACGTATACACACATCGGTGCAATGTTCGCGTCTTGCGTAATTCGTAACTACCGGAAGCCGTCGGTCGGGGCCGCTCGATCGCGAAATTATTTCGCAATCAGTGCCCGGGCCAAGATTAATTCGAGCAACGGCTCGACTGCAGTCCCGAACCATGCCACTAACAGCCATGAAAACAGAGGAGCCGCGTCGAACAAAGCGACGTGCGGCGAGAGTGAGAGGCTGATGAGAAGCGGAAACGCGTGGAGACGCCTACCGACCAGCATCGTGATGTATGTGTTTTAATTCCGCGACCAAAGCCGTCCTTTATTTATTGGCTTTCGTTACAGGATATTGCGGTAGACTTTGTCACTCTGCACCGCTCCCTTGCCAATACCTTCGCTGTTTTCCAACCCTATTTTTTTTATATTCAAATACGTTCCGCGCGTACTGCTTTCTGTCCTTACTTTTTCTATCGAAATCTATCCAACTTTTTCCCACTGCTATTTCTAACATTCCAACTTCCGTCTTATGTATACCCTCGCCTATTTTTGCTCTTTAGGATGCTACGGATTATGAAACCACTTGAAAATCAAATAGCTAGAAGAATTCTAGCCAGGGAAATCTTGAATCTCTGCATTCGACATTCAACGTCACAAATTGGTTCGATTATATGATTATATGATTCATTCTGTGCAAATTCCAAATAGTTATGATTACCTGTTTTCGATCGTCTTTTGTCATCTTCATACACTTTATTGCATTTTCACCTATTTAACTTCATGTATGTGTACCTCCATATATGTATTATTTTTCGTGGTATTTGATCGTTTCTTTTATCCAGCTCGCTCCTTCTGGCGTTACCATCGTCGTCGCGAATTTCCTTCCTTGTCGTGCGTCCGTTTCACTCGGCACGCGAAATTTGTCGCGCGTCCAATAAATTCGCCCGTATGTGCATACGGGTTAACCAAGTAATACGATTGTTCGCGGCGAAAACATTGGCGTCGTTTCCTCTTCTCGTCTTTTTCTCTTTTCCTCTTTTCCTCTTTTCCTCTTTTCCTCTTTCCCTCTCTTCCTCTTTTCCCATCCTCTCTGCCTCCGACCTCTACCCCAGCTCTTTCCTCGCTGCACAATCTCCTGCACTTCGTGGCTATTTGTCTTTCTGTGGCAATTTTTTGCGGAATGAAGATATCGTGGGAGGCACGGGCGCATTTGCGAACTCAGTGCTAGCATTCTCACGATCTACAGACCTCCTAGAGTGGCGCAATCATACGAAAAACTGTCATTAATGGATATTTTTACACATATCGATACTATTAGAGGTTTAATTAAAATCACGCATTTCAGTCGACAACGATAAGGTTATTGCATGTGTAGATTTTTCAAGAATTTTAAAGAAAAAAGAACCAAAAAGAGGCTAAAATATAGGTAGCTACAGTACCTTAGTTTAAATTTCTAGTGAGCTCTTTTTGCCCAACTTCCTGAAAGTGTTTTCACGAAAGACAATAGTAGACAGGAATGTTTAGGGGCGGAAATAAGAGGCTTCTAAACGCGATTAACATAATAATATTCAAGCGACGTTTCAAGGAGACGGAGGTTGATGGCACCACCAAGTAATTTGCTTTACCACTTAAATTTAAGTGCCCTCCGATGTATAATCAGACGAATTTTATTAGCGTCGAGTGTCGCGCAGGGAGCCTGAAAATCGACCGTGCTTCGTTCGATTATGTTTAATGAGGAACTGTGCAAATTACATTTGAAAACAAAACCTATACCTAAATTCTTGCTTCGTTAGAAGAAACTGTCGAGTAACTATAATCGTTAGGTAAGTAGAACGTATTTCCATTTCCTTTATGGAAGATCATTTCCTACGAATAGCTAGGTATTGTAAGATTTTATAACGTTAGAATATTGGTTCACGCAAGCGTAAGTAAACGTTTCAGAATTACTTAAAGCGTAGAATCTATAATCGGAGCTGGTCTATTCTATTCGAAACGATATCCAATAGCGTTTCTTCGCTTCAGTAGCTCTCTAATGTAATTCCATTATGATTTCCCACATTTCCAACGGACGAATTTCATTTCGAGCCATTCCTTCATGTTCCCTGAAATCTCAAGTCGTCAGAAATTCAGTAGGCAGGAAAGCTTCGGTTCTGCGTTTGTTAACTTTTTGCGTTACTGATTGCACTTCTCTTTCTTTGAACCATGTTCTTTTTTTTAATAAATCTTATCTAACTTAAAATGTACCTATAATTTGCTTGAAGAAAGTGACTCAATAGAGGAAGAGTGAGTCTTTAAGGTGACCAAGGAGGCTGCTAGAGGTGCAGTTTCGACTAGACGTATACGGTGACCGTATAAATCACGTCCATGCACGAGATGAAGCTCAGCGGCACGACTGACCGCCCGTTTTCTGATTTACGACCCGAACTTCGTCCCTGGTCTTATCTTCGTAGATATTTTCGCCTGCGAAAAACCGTCCACGCCAGGTACATAAAGTACGATAGCAGCGACAAAGAATTTATAGTGCTGATTAACATTTTAACGATCTGTCTTTCGCGACTCATCCTCTTTTGCCGTTATGTCTGTATGTAGATCATTTTCCCCAAGATTAGACTTTCACCACTTTTACCACTTATTGAGCATGATCTTAGCCCCGAATATGCACACTCACTTTTTCCCTAATTCACTAAGTTATGCTACTAAGACCACTAATACCAGAGAAAATCGTGTGGTAATTTACAAAACCCTAACCCAGACCTATCTAAGTGCTGTTTCGTTTTCTATGGCTTATGACTATTAGCAATTGATTAGAAGCGCAATATACCAATGGTATAAATACACGTGCGCGTACTTGCTCTCGAATCGTTACTCAATTTAATAAATACATGGGCGAAATAGTCTGTAACGGGGAAACGGAGGAGATTAATGAAAATGTTAATCACAGAAACGCGATTGTGGCAGCGGTAGTAGGTGGAGTCGTCTTTCACCAGGATGCTGAATCTCGTCCATTAACCGGGATCGTGCGATTAAACGGCAGCTTTGTGAAAACGTTTCTTTCGACAATGCCTTCGTCATTTCTACGGTTATTGCGTTAAACTCAGAGAGCGCAGCTGCGTTATATGTATTACGGGGAATACGACGACGGAAAAGAAGCTTTACGTCAGAGGTTTACGTAGTAAGTCGTTACGTAGTCGGGCCTCTGATAGCATCTGACATCGATTTCATGGACAGTCAGAATACTCTGAATAAATACGTCGCGTCGGCTGCGTAATTAATCGGGCGTAATTTAATAACGGCATAGGACATATTTTTAAAGCTTTCCGAAGCATCGCCAACAACTGCGCTTTTCTCCTTCGCCGCTTGCATCGCGCGTCACCCATTTCCAACGCGCTCGTTCTCGCTTTGCTTTCATAATTTATTGAGGCATTTAGTAGAATAAATCGCTAAAATTCCAGAAACTCGAATGATTTGTTCTTCTGCTGTTTTATATGATATTTTATAAAATGTGGGGATAGTTTTATGCGAAGGAAAAATGGAAGTCCATAACTAGGATAGAAAACGTCCTCTCAAAAAGCAAGTTATGGCCATATCTTGTGAACTATCGAAATGATAGACTCTGGCGAATAGCGTGGTATAGCCGCCCTTGCCGTGAGTATATTACTTCCGGGATATTTGAGAGTAATGTATCGAGCAGTTTTACCGCGAATGCAGGGTCGCTCGTGGAAACGGTACACTAGCTCGTAATGAAGGTCGTTTTATACATACAGTAATACAGTATACAGTAGGTCGAGCATCATGATGGGAATACATAGGTTGAACCTTTCAGACAAAGTAAATCAGAAAGGGGGATAAATCCTTTCCGCTGAGAGCTTCTCCGAACTAAACAATTTCGAAAATGAATAGGAGTATCGTCGAGTACGCTTAATTAAGATGTATGTACGTAAGAGTTAGAAAAAGGTGGGATGTCAGTTTCATGATAGTAACGATATAAAAATATAAAAGAAACTCGTCTATTATCTATTACATTAATAAAGGTTAAAAAACTATTTTATTTTTGGTACAAATTGGAAAATAAAACCTTTCAGGCTTTCAACAATAAAATGTCGTATTAGAAAAGATACTCATTCTTTGATCGTGACGAGCTACTTTTGGGTTTTCACTCGATTGTTCCGGTGATCTCAAATGGGATAGAGACTACTGACGTGAAATGGGAGATCATACGACAGCAAATGTCGAAGAAAGTTGCTGGTGGAACATTCTGCTTTTACGTAGAGGATATCATTTAAGGAAAATTGAAGCATTCGGAGACTCTCGCAAACATTTGTGGAAGAAAACATTTAGCAATAATCGACTTTTTGTTCGGCCACTGGAACAAAAGGTATCGTATACACAGGGAGAAGAAAATAACTGCTCTCTTTTATCTTATCTGATCTTCTAGCAATCCATAAAGCTTTAAATAAGTCGCAACATTATACCGTATGACATTCCAACATTCGGAACAATTTATTTCAAAATACAGGTGATTTCTAAACAGATCAATTTTCCATGTAAAAGTTGAAATGTTGAAAAAAAACGGCATTGATAAGCTGCAAAAATGCTGAAATTGGATGCATTTTGGCCAGGGATTTGTCCGAAAATGTACCAACTTGAATACTTTGAAGTAGGTACGTATAAGAGGAAACAGTTCGATGCAATAAAACTTTCGATATCTCCTAAGGGGTTCGAGCTCCATGTAACATCTCTGGCAACCCTCGTGTACACGGCTCATGAATATTTAATCCCCGACAGCGGCGAATCGAATGTTAACAGCGTGCGAAAACCGACAGGAACGCTGTATCAATGCATAAACAGTTAGAATGGTAACGCCAGAACGCCTCCGATTTGGTCGATTTCAGAAAACCCAAATTGAATATCTCCTTTAAACCTTTACTAACCCCGAAAGCTTGTGACTTTCGCGATTGAAAAAGTTTTCGTTCGAGAACATTTTTCTACAGCAAAATGTACTTTATCGTATCAATAGAAAGTATTAAAACTGTGATAACGAGCAGCGTGCCCGCTGTTCACGACCGGAATAAATGAAAAACCTCTTGATTACTAGAATTTTGAAGAAATGAAAAAAGTAGAATACATGTGATATGTGCGAACAGAAAGAAAAAACTAATCAATACGCTAAACTGTTGCATAGTAAGAACGAAGACTTTCCAGGATTGGCAATAAGATGCATTTTAGAGTTGCTAACTCCAATTGAATTCTATCTTAATTTTCACGAACTGATTCAACGGAGAGAGAAAATTTGTCGAAGTACAGAAAGGCTTTACCAATATACAGTAGTCTCTATGGACCGCGATGTCCTGAGGTGACCGCATTTCAAACGATACGTCGATGCAGTAACAGTAACAGCAGCAGCAGCAGCGTCACGCGGTCCGCCTGAAAAGGGCGGACATTTCGTTGTTCCCCAAAATTGATTTCCCAGCGTAGCGTACGTGGTCGCTCCTTTCAATGCAGCGGAGGAACGAGAAGGCGGTGAAGAAAAAGATGGAAAATCGGTTGCTGGGTGGCACGTCAGAGAGAAACGGTGAAAGCACGGGAGTGAAAGGGAAGAACAGTTACCTCGTTCCCCATAAATAACAAACAGATTGGACATTATCCAGAATCAATGCCGGCGAATAACCTGGTCACGAAAAGGAACGGGGTAGGAGGAACGAGAGTGCTATTATTTCTGGATTCCGCGCGATGCGTCGCATCGCGTCGCGATCGAGTGAGCAAGCGTGTAAACGAGCAGTGGCAGGAAAAAGGGGGAAAAGAGAGGGGCATAAGGAGGAATATAATTGGTTCGTCAATAGCGTTGCTCGACCGTCAATCGAGTCGGAACTTAATTTCGACCTCGATCCCTCCGAGTTCCTTTGACTAGTCGCCTTTCGTTGAGATTGGCCCGAATTGAACGGCCAGGAAACTTCTACCGGGAGGAGCTTCCGATACCAAAGAGGAGTCAGTCGATCATTTAATCGACTACTACGATA
The DNA here is from genome assembly GCF_051401765.1 of Calliopsis andreniformis. Taxonomy (NCBI): domain Eukaryota; kingdom Metazoa; phylum Arthropoda; class Insecta; order Hymenoptera; family Andrenidae; genus Calliopsis; species Calliopsis andreniformis. The sequence goes on from NC_135064.1 coordinate 29,195,162, forward strand.
CATCCCTCTCCCCCCGTCTCTTAACTTTACGATTCCCTGCAATCTTGAAACTCCCTTCAGCTTTTGGAAAATGCTGTTCCTCAAGTTTCTTCTGTCCGTCTTATTCCACTGAAACGTTCACGTATACATACGTCTCTACTTTATGAGACTGGAAGTTGAAATTGCAGAAATAACATAGGAAAATACAAACCGAATTTTAAAGGAAGGAAGGTTCCAACTTTCCGCCAAATCTATTTAATGTTTCAATTCACGGATAGTATTCTCCTTTACTATTCCACTGCAAGCATCACAGTTTGCTATTATGCCTACCGTAATTACTTTTGTAGGTAGAAAAATTAGATAGAAAATTAGCTTCTTGTTTTGTCACGATTCCCAAGATTACCTAAATATAATTCTTACGTAAATGCTACGTATAGTTTACTGGATGAAATAAAAAGTTGTATTAGTATCATTGTTCTGCATGCCGATACAAAATGATTTGCTGCGCCAGAGTAAATCGATGCCCTTGTTTCAAGAGATCGAATTACTTTCCTATTGCGTCGCATAGTTTGGTTACGAACTAATTAACAAACAATTAAAATTAATTACACGCGGAAGCGAACCAAAGTTATCCGCATGTAGACAGACACGATGCGCGACTGTTACGAATCGTGGAACGTAAATCAGGGAATGAAAAGGGCAAAAAGTTACAATTATCTACGGTTTAATTTGCTATTTTTTTGTGCACTTAAAAATTCTATTCAAACTGCATCGCGATTGCAGATTGATAACTGTTGGCGATTTAAAAAAAGTCAAAGTAGCGCAGTAGGTAATAAAAGTACGAAACGTTATTAGATTTGTGATATTCCACGTAAAGTAAACTGTAAACCGAAATGAACTTTCAGTGATTGCAATTAGCAAAGATATTTCGGCAACGTATTGTTGTCCAATGCATTTTTAGAAGGCATACGCTGCTCAATTTAGGAGAAAATAATATGCATCTTTCGCGGGAAATATTTGGTGAAAACGAGGTGCAGCGATGCGGTATCTAGGTTCAAAGTCGCGTCTCTTCGACAAATGCCATAGCATCGTCTCAGAAAGTATCGTAGATGAGAAAAGAGGGTACGCGAAGAGGTCGGAGGAATTCTGGGACGTTCCAGCCGGCGATGTCCCCAGGTTATGTTTCGTCGTACAAGGAAAGAAGCTTATCCCAAAGATGCATACCTATCCCGACAAGCAAGCACACCTTGCGTACTTAACATATAAAATAGTATTTGTTTTTCAACTCTATCGTGATAAGGGCTGAATTATATTAGCGAGATATACCTATGTCGTTGCGAGCTTAGACCGCGTGCACCGTTGAACCAAGCCGTCTGCTAGATGGTGGCCAGAAATTTCTTCCTATTTTAAGCCAGAAATGAAGGTTCTTACGAGCGCGGCTGTTCGCGACACAAGTCACTTTAATTCGCCGGTCAAAAGCCAGTAATGGCCATTTACATTGTAGCCCTGTCATGCGGTCGTGTTACTCCGCTATTAGCCTCAAGTCTCCATTAATTATCTCTGGTGAAATACTATGGCCCTGCAGCTGGTCTGACCTCGACCAAGTCGACACGTTTCTGTGAAATACATCCAGGTATTTAGGCATTTCGAATAATTAACCACGTGGCCAATCTGCTCTCGATTCGCTCGATTCGCTCGATTCGCTCGATTCGCTCGATTACGTACCGTATGGTTCAATTTCAATGACTCCGAATCTGCGTTGAATTACTAATATTGTCATCGAATCGGATCGGTAAACGATTTCTATCTAATATTTTCAAATTTGCAAATTCTTCCAGGGAGGGAGAAAAATTCTGCATCTTACGCCAAAAAGACGAGAATCAATGAAACATCTTTTGCTCCAAAATACTTTTGTATACAGTGCATAATACGTATTTGTTCGTTATTGACCAAACGTCCCGCAAATACGTTCAATTCACATATAGAAAAATAAATATGCGTTTCGAGGCTGAAGTGGCATAAACGCGTACATGAATTTCAAAACACCCGCGGGATAGCATTCTCTTCGGGGACATCGCGCGAATTATCGTGATACTAATTGCTGTCTTTTTCATGTGCACTCAAGAGATCCCAGACTTATGAATTTGAAAAATACACCAATCCTCTGATTGTGTTTAACGATGCGTCAACTGTCCCCGCGACAGACAAGGTGTCTACCTCGACTTTACGTAATAATATTAATATTCGCCCTCTCTCCCTCTTTAGCCTAGACGCACACGATCGACAATTTTGTCGGCCTAACTAAAGGCTGATTACAGACTGGATTATCCATCTTTTTCTACCTAATCGATAAGAAGACAATCGATAATGATAGAGCTGGATTAAATATCAAAATCGCATTCCATCGACCGCTAAAATTAACGCCTACAGAATTAGAATTTACATTAGATTACAATTGAATTCGATTGTGTTCGCATTAAATAACAGCAGGGATGGTCCACGGGTTAATTGGATTACACGATTCACCGGAAATACGTATATAAATATACGGGCATGCAGATAACGCTCGAAAAGTGCCGTTCAACGACAACTTCGATTTCACGCGATAATAAAGGAGATTATGGAAATACCGGGCATAATAGTCAAATTTATCGAGCCTCAAAATGTGGTAATTCGGCTGTACAGTTCTCCAAATCCCGATTAACTTAATTACCAAGCATAAATTATAGACGCCAACATTTAATAGCGATTGGAATTTCATTTTCCTTAGAAAAGAAGTTACCACGGATAATCCTGCCGATTGCCAGCACTAACCAAGTTAGGGGACTAAATAAATCACTTTATATATATAATGATAATAATTTCATCTATATATATATATATATCAAACAATAATGGCTCGGATAATTAATTATCAGTAATTGCTGATGATCTGTTTGTTCGAAAGAGACGCTGCCGTTTAGCATAAAACGAAACGATGAATAGCTCACACGGTGTTAAAAGTAATAATTCACCTATGTTGGTGAATTCCGTTACGAATAATTTCTCGAAAAAGAAAAAAAAGAAAGGTACACACAGGTTAAAACTGTTCCACATTCCAGCTACGGCAAGGATCAGAGCGTCGTGTCTGGCGTTAGATCTATTCAAGCGAGTATCGACGTCATTTGGCTCACAGCTGATCTCACCGCAACTTCCATCCACGGGAAATAACGAACTGCGGCAGTTTTCCTCTCAGAAAACCACCGGACCTGTGTGATTTTTTAATAAACACAATCGAGGTGATTATCGAAAGTCTTTCGGAACTATTTTCTAACGAAGACCAGCAGCCGAGTACATTACAGGTCAAATCCTCTTGTGGATTGGAACGAGCTTTATTCCCGTTCTTTACCAGAATGTTTAAAAGCAGCTTTGAGTAATTGAATGAGAAATACTGCCTTTCCTTTTCCCGTTCGACTAATACGTTTTCACGACTTCGTAATAGTATCGGTTATTTGGAAAAATCTAAATACGTTTCAAATGGAAGTGAAACCCGTGTCTTCTTCTCTTTTATTTTTACGTTTTACTTCTTTTAAAGGAAATATATGTAAATAATTAGATCGAGAGGTTTTTTTGGAAACACCCTAAATTCAAATGAAAATTTGTATACTAGTTACATTAACGAACCAAGAATTATCGTCCTACTGTTGCTAAAGCGATGCAGGTTTCTTTTAAATAACTACGAACGTAATAAGCATTTGAATAATATAAATTGTTCGACGAGGTGCCGAGTTGTTTCGAGCTGTGGCGTCGAAATATAACATTACATCTTTTGTTTTGTTCATCGATCGTATCTGAATCCTTACAATTATTGAATGTTGAAGGACCATCGGTCAATCTTGATTCGAGAGAGATTGTTAAATCTTCGCGGCGATGTAGTTACGACGCGTAATTACCGGCCGTTTCCAGGTTCTGCGTTCAATCCACTTGTGCCGTGGCCACAACCACGTTTTCCACGCTCAGCTGCTTGATACACTACGAAATTGATTACTGTTTCCCCTTCTCTTCCTAGACTATGCCGAACCTTCGCTGAAACAGTGCTTGTTTATTTCATGCCTTACAGGATACTCACAATTCAGAGATTAGAATGGTTTCGTTTAATCTCGGCAAACTTCCAGCTTTCGCTTTCTCTATTTCTATGCGTCAATTTCTTCATTTTCTCTCTTTCGCGGTACATAGATTACAATTATTGCGAAAACAGACCTACAACGAGTTTTCTTCTACATTAGCAGGGAATTCGTGCAAACATCATTCAGACGCAGAATTGTAAAGTAGATAGGTTCAGCTTGGAAATTGATTTTCGGTTGTGACATCGCAACCAATAAAGCTCGCCACCAAGTTGCAGTTGCGATGCAGGATTCGCATCCGGATGATCCTCACAGTCCAAACGGCGGGGTTACGCTCGTAAAAGAAGGAACAGAGACGGAGAAAGCCGACAGCCAGGAACTTTCGACGTAAGTTAAGGCCTGTCTTAAAAATGTTCCCCGCCAACGGGCCAAGAAGTTCAGAACGTGAGGAGAAATCACGACTACTCTCGCCCCGTCGATCACTCCGCCGAAAATAGTTACGCGCAATTCCGCGATAAAGTAAATTGTACGTCGGGATAGACCAATTTCATCGTCACGGCCACCAACCTGACTTAGCATTCTGCCTCACAATTTCCGCCTCCTTTTTGCCATCAAATTAATTTATTCGACATCAACCCTCTAAACGATCGCGAAGTGAAACTTAAAACCTTAAATACTCCGATTGATGCAATGAAACATTTCGTGATTCATTCTCTCTAGTAAACCGTGGATAAATGGTTTTGAATTACACCTTTCCAACGGACGTCTTTTTTCCCTAGTAAAAAAAAAGAAAGTAGGTATCGACGATTGGAATGAAGGATATTCCGCGTGTTTACGAATAAATCTCGACATTTCTCTCGTTGAATAAAACGAATTACGCGATATCAGGGGACAAAAATCCAGACACTCGAGTGTCGGCAGAGCGAACATGTGCAAATGAAAAATAGCGGCAAGTCTCTCGAAAGAAATGCGTGTTAGCTCGAAGTTTGCCAGTGGCAGTAATTTGCATATAAACCATATTTTACCGTGGCTACAGGCGTCACGCGTCATTCGGTATTGTTTTAATACGAGAGATGTCATCCGAACTAGCGTCCGACATAACGAAACCTGCTCGCGTACAAAACAGATGGCCCGCGCGTTGCAACTGCGCCAACTGCAATTGCAACGAAGAAAATAGAACGGCCCGTGAAACGCCTCCCTGCCTGCCCGCCAGACTGCTCCGATTTAATTTCTTATAGCTTCGTATTACATGCCTCGGGAAAAATAATGCTCCTGCCTGTGCATCATTTATCTACCCCCGCAAAGCGTCTCGCGAGATTCTACCGACATTCGTTCCTTTGATAAAGATACGTGCTGCGATCTACCAAGCATTCCTGTCGCTCAAACATCCCTCTGATTTTGCCTTATTTCCTTCGTTCCTGTTGCATCGACATCGTTCCTGCTGATGAAGTAAGCCCGCTCATACTTTTTATTGGATACGTCAACAAAATAATAGAAAAATTAGACCTCTAAAAATGATAAATTATGACCTCCCCTTCATACCGTCACAGACTTTCTACGAAAAGAATAAATCCCGAGTCGTTCGAGACAAGTTGAATAAAAGCATATATCTTCCCATTGGAATGTACATTTACTGAAAAATCGAGTGAGCAGAGAGGAAAGGGAGTAGAGTCTAGAACAGTGTGAACCATCGTTTAGATCCCATTACCAGTCGGTGTAGATAGTTCCGTTGCTGGTTTAAGAAAGCTCTGGCTCCCAGCGTTTCCCCTTAGTCGTTGATAAATTAAAGCGGCGCGGCGCGGCGCGGCGCGGCGCGACGCGAAGCGTCTGCCGTGACTGAGTCGGCTTTTCCCCCTTTTATTTATGCAACCTCTTTACACCGAGATGTATTATTTCATGACAACGTCAACCGTTGAGTTCCTCTTTCTTCTCGCACGATTTATTCGCCGCTGATGCTAAGAAGCTTGCGACACACTCGCAACGCCGGATTTCCCGCGACGCGACTCGTCGCTTCACAATGCGACGATTTTTCCTCCTTGCCAGGAGCTATCCCTCTGTTTCAAGCGTTTCCCTTGTCCTTGCTGTCTCGGTTTCAACATCGATACAATTGCCTTTCAAGGTAAGCAATCGAGTACAAAGGTACGGTTCTCCGATCTGATCACATTAATTGTAATTCTAAGTACGCATTGGTAGTAATAACGATGAAGACTTGTTGTATATATATGGATCTTGAGGAAAATTTGTCAACTTAAAGGATAAACGAAATCTCTGACTAAATGTTAACATTTTTAATAAATGTATGGAATTTATCGAATTCCAGGTGGAACGTCGCAGTACTATAATGTACCTATCTCTCTGAGAAAATTTCAACAATGCTGATAATATAAAGCATATTAACAACTTCATAACCTATTATCTGTGCACTAAATAATCCCAGTTTCTTTGTGACTTTCCATCTTCTCATATATCTAATTAATTCCTTACTTTGTGAATCTTCTAATCCGCCTAACTGGTCCACGTTACAGGAAATGTTAATTTCATACTGCCGTTCAGGTCAACTAGCAGTAAGTTCTACCATTCGTTTCGCATTAAAAAATACACAACCTTTGATATTAGGAACTTCATCAGTGCCTTTCTTTTTATCGCTGTGATATTTGAAAGTGGGTGTGCAATTATTCGTGTAATACTGAGGGTTTTACTTTCAGTATAGTAGCTACTGAACAGAGCTCGTCGCTACTTTGCAGAGATTAATGCCCGAGGGATATAATTGAAGATGTGGAAAATTAAGATTGCACCTTTGACCTCGTTCAACCCGTAGCCTCGGTTAACAATCTTCTGTAATTTTCTTTTCCTTCCCGACCAGGAATTCTAATGAATTCGTTCTTCAAAAAAGGAGCCACAGATCTCTTACAATCGATCAATAACTTCAATAACTTCGCTAAAAAGCCAAATGTTTATTACTGGGAATTCTAAACAAGACATTTTTTCTTTATAAAAATATGTCTGATATGGCGTTTAAAAAGAAAATTACTGTTAATCAATTGATCAATTGATCGATAGTAAAATCAAAGGACGATGCTTATTACAATTTCGAGAAGAGTCAGTATTCTTCGCGAAAAGGAGGTTGAGGAAAAGCTCGAATGGACATTTAAATTAGTTGAAGTCTGAAAGAAGCCTTAGTGCACACGGCATCATAAAGTACTGGCTTAAACTTCAATTCTAAGAAAAACTGACATTTTTCACTCGGAATTGATTAAATTGTGCCAAGAACTCTAATCTTTTCAATTTTATGTATTATCAGCTTAGAAACTGTAGAAAACCGTCAAGAACAACATTCATGTTAAATTCAGAAATCGGAGTCAGTCGATTGAAAACAGTCACACGTCTTCGATTAATTCACTTCTTGTTCCGTTTCCCACGAAACAATTGTGAAACTCGGTGAAAGATTGATGTTCGTTTACGCTGCGAATGGTGCATAAAAGAAGAATTTCGTCTAAACGATAACGAGTAGTTTGCAAAAACTCGGAGCTTTTTCTTGCTATTGCTTGAATACAAATGGAGGAGAGCGTTGTACCATGAAGCATCGATTACTGCCGTTTTTCTCCTCTTCCCCTTGTTTCGGTGAAATTATGTTTGCTCGGTCAGTTTTTCTTCTCTCGATCGTTAGCTCGACTTAGAGGGTGTCCTTAAAAGGTTTGACCCAACTTTTCAAACATATTCTGCCCACGTTGAAAAGTGTAAGAACTTCATATTTCACGTATCTTCCTGGGAGAGACCTATTTCCTCCAAATTGGGAACTATTCTCCAGTTTTCAACACAGAACATGTATCTGTTTTAATTATATTATTTGTGAAGGTTCTATTATCGAATTTTCACAAATATCCAGATCACTTTTCATCCTTTTTTACGCATTTCCTTAAGATTCACAGTACTTCGATTATTTAACTATATTTTTTATCCATCGTTTGAAAATGTTTAGAATAAAAACATACGCAAGCAATTATTTGAGGAAATGGTTCTGAAAGTATTAAGCTATGTAAATCCGACTACACACTCTATCAGGCGTTTTTGCCTGGAGCAGCCTCTCTACTTATTCCTCCTTGAATGATTTCAATGGAAAGGCTGAATAACTCTCGACGCGATCGAAGCACTTGGCAATCTTTAACGGGAATACGTCATTTCGCACTTCCACAGATGTTGCATTTCCTTTCTTCCGAAAACGTTGAAAAAATAGCATAAAGCTTTCAGTCGATATGCATGTCACTTCCGACACATCGGACATTCCTTGCTGACATTTCACTTTCTAATTTTCCGTTACATTCATTTTCAATATTATATTTTTCATTTCATTAGAAGTATCAATGTTTCATGTAACCATTTACATCGAATTTGCGGTGCCAATGAACTATCGACTTCATTTACATTATTGTTATCGGAACATATATATATATATATATATGTATGTGTATATGTATAAGTAACCTTCTGAAGCAGCAAATATTTGCTTCATTTGCTTCTGGGACTTGAATGACAACGGATCCGCTCCTAGGGGTCGCTACTAAAGTTGGGTAGGTACTACAGTTTACTACGACCTCTTGTCAATCTTATACATGTCCAGGGACTCTCTCATTCCTAACCCGCCCTAGTTCTTGTCTCTCATAACCAACTATCCTCTTCCTCCTTACAATTAGGTACTCCCTAGTCTAATCTCCTTCTCAGATCAAATAGGAAAAAAATGCTTATACTAATTTTACGATAACCCATGTCTCAAGACATGGAGATATGAAGAGTACATCGACAAAATGTGCAGCAACACTAACTACAACGATTAATAGCAATTAATTAGTAGCGTTAGGCGATTTCAGTAACGCGAAACGTTTTCATCGAAACAGGATTAACGCAAGGCATTAGCGAGATTACATTAGCCCTGCCCATGACGTTACAGTAGTATTGCAGCGGCTTACCGACACGAAAAAGTAAACGTTTCGACGCTGTAAAACCATTTTGTAAACCCGTGGACTGTTGTGTGCTGCGTGCATTTTTTCCCCATCTACTTAGTAAGTATTCGAGGGGTTTCTCTAAATACCTACACCAACAGGATTTTCTTCAGAATTGAAACGCGAGATTGCATTATTCTTAACATTATTAATTACTTTTTCATGTCACTGCATTCTTTTCAATCGATATTACGTGGATGTTGAAGAAACTCTACTCTGATTCACTTTGCGGTTCGCGAGTGTTTTTCAAGCAAATGACGAACGAAGCTAGGCACATCCAACATGATCTCGACATCTACGGAAACTTTTGAATACCCTCGAGAAGAGAAATCCGCGCATTATTTGTTTGAGTTGAGTAAAATATATGCGCAGAATATACGGAGATAGCCAGTAGGTTGTAGAAGTGAAGTCGTGCACGTAGGTAAGTGAGTCAGCGGAACGGTGGTCTCAGGAGGCCCTAACATGGACAATATCCACCGACAGCCTCTATTGACCGAGCTGCTGGAATTCTACAAGAGCAGAATATTCGCGCGAGTTTTCGCCATCGAGCTCGCCTCATGTCATTTCTCACGTGGCACAAATTTCAACCGTTCGTGGAAGCCCCGGATGGATAACACGGGACCGCTTTGCGATAAGAAACGACCACCTTTCGCATCGTTCGCGAAACGTGTCGGTAGGATGGCTCGTCTCGACGAACATTTCCCACATTTAATCCGGAAAATCGCCTCACAGTTTCTTTCCAATTCCATCCTTCCCGCAGTCGCGTCGCTTTATTTTATTATAACGGAGCAGAGCTACTATTCTCTAGGGGATCATCCAAGAAAATATTTGTACAACTGCTGTGTGTTTAAGTAAATCACTGCTCTCGAGCCCACAATGTGCAACAATTGCATATGCAAACATAGGACACCGTCATAGCGGAATTAATTAACAATTTCCTGAGAGTATGGCAAGCAATCAAAACCATAATCTTCTGCGATAACATTTGTTCTCGACTGAATACGTGAATTTATATGAAATAAATAAAATTGAATTTTCTAGTCTTACGTATATGAATTGCATATCTTCAAAATTTCATAAAAGGGTATAGAATACATAGCTTCTTCGTTAAGAAGCTGTTTGTTACTCACGAAATTTCTTCAAATTACTCGTATTTCTTCTCAGCACGTACCTGTCATCTTAATCCTTACAATCCACGAGATACGGATAAATACTAACGATCTTGATAATAGTGGTTCGTTACAAGAGATGCGATCTGAAATTCCACTCGAGAAATTTACTGCTTTATGTGACGTGTATTCGTTAATCTGGTCACGCACAGATCCACCAGACTCTGGGTTTGTTGCCTGGAAATTCGGCTAACGAAGATACAACGAATCGCTAAGGTTGATATTTATGGTCTGCCAAATTCTATCTACCATCTTATCTCCTTTCCACGTCGCCGTAAGTGCCATTAGTGTAAAATAAATTCAATATTAAATTAGTTTTTAGACAACTAATGGAAAGTTCAGGATCAACTTGAAACCAGGTGAGAAATGTGCTTCTCCAAAGCGCGATAAGGGAAACGGTACTTTTTTCGTATCAGAATGAAAATTCTTCTTATTTCAAGCATGGAGCTCCTTTGTCCGTCGTTTGCAACAGAAGAAGTCTTTGCGTCGTTTCTTTCTAAACAAATATCGGCAACACTTGCTCGTATCGTGGGTAGCGTGTGCTCATAACAGGATGACTGATCATTGATGCAACCATCAGGACATTAGCTATTCTTGATAGTCATCATCGCTCAAGCTTATGCATTCGAGAGGTGATGTAACGTTGCACGCATCTCGTGGAGACGCACATCTGTGCCCAGCTCTTGATAACCCGTAAAACTCAACGTACATACGTACATGTATCGAATCCTCCGAAGCGCCATAAATCATGCAGGAAAGCACCCGTTTTAAAAACTCCACGTATCTGCTGTCTATCATCTACCTATAATTACGATCAGTTCAGTGACTCTCTCATTCTTCACTGTCGCCGTTATAGAGAATATTTTGAATAATCACCAGAAAAACTATATCGCCCTGTGCTAGTCACACGTTGAAATGAAAAAAGCTTCAGTTATGTATTCGTTGTAAAACAATTGCCGTGTAATAAATGTCGATAGAATAGAATTACTTGAACTGGAACGCGGAAGTGGTCGGAAAATTGACCAATGATCCGATGAAATATTTCATGAACTTCCCAAGATATTACAGCGCAATGGCAGGAGGAAAAGTTTCGACCAACTATACGAACATTACTTTTACGTAGCACTTATGAAGCAGACTGTACAATGGTAGGTACACCTGCCGCCTGCCGACATCTGCGCTATTGCCGTGTTCTTGTCTTCGCCGATATTGGCTACATCGAGTTCAAGCTACTTGGAATATTTAGAATTTTCTACGGGAACTAATTTTCCTCGGGCACGTCCTCGTTCTTACTGTGACGTGTGCGATTAAGTCCACTGATTCTGCGCGTGAAAAGTTGAATCGAGTAGGGAAGAAGAAGCTTCTTAAACCCTCTATGCCTTTCTAACAGTAAAATTCTAATGAGAACATTACAGTCCATTCATTATGAGAAATTGAAATTTCAGGCATCCTCGAGAAAGGCTGCAGACCGAATTCAGAAAGGAAATTCTACGAGCATCAAGTGGAGGATGACTCTCAAAATGGGTCAGAGACAACGGGTCTCTCGCAGTTGCAGACAGTATCGAGCATATGTCGGTGCACATTGCAATCGGCCAGGCCGATATACGATTCGCAGAGCGCAGCGTTGCGCAGCAGCGCGCAGCAGCGCGCAGGAGGTTGCACACATAGCACGAAAGGTGCAATTACACGGAGATATTCCGCACGCCGGGCTAAACGACGACCTCTATATGTATACGGCTAACTGCCTAGGAAGATCACGCGTACTTCCACCAGCCTCTATGCAAACGATACAAAGCACGACCTAGCTATTTGCGAACAGGACGCCGCATGTACGGTGACTGCGCAACGGAATATTCATAATTTTGGGTCATGCTTTAGGGCTCGGTTAACTCTTTCGGCGAGCGGCCCCTCCAAACTCTTTATACTCGTTCTTCGCACACGTTATGTACCTGTAAATGCATATTGTATGCCCTGTCATATTCGTGCATTCAAATGTAGGAGAAGAGACTTTTTTATATCGCAATGAAAGTCAACGTTTAATGGAAGATGTCTCATGAAATTTAACACTCTGGATAAATATTTTTCAAAAATTCCAACTGTTAGGTTTCCAATACTTGGGGAACCCTTTTTAAAGGCTCTGGCTACCTCTATGTAGCCTCTTTTATTTCGTAGTCAGGCTGCGATCTTGTGTTAACCCTTATGCGTGAATGCGAAGAACACATACGCGTCTAAGTGTGAGATAAACACAGAGAACGTCGGTTGGATGCATACATATCTGCATATGTATACATATGTATAGTGACGTTAGGTATGTATAGAAAACGTGCAAAGCAACCAGGATGGTGCAATCGTGCCCTGAACAAATGGAAGATACACGGCCGCGTGCTTTGAGGTTTATATTAGTGTACACGTACATATATTTATAGTATTATATATCTACGTATAATCTGTTCCCGCATAAACAAACATTGCATATATGCTTCGAAAGTCAAGAATATAACTTAACTAATTTGCTGCAGCTTTTATTCGTCGTGGGAATTATTACTCGATCGTTGCACTTAAAAACAGGTTGATTGAAGAAGTAGCGTCTGAACGCTGACAACGTTTGTTTTTCGGTAAATTTAACGAAAACTAGGATTACAGCAACTTTAGTTAAAGTTAAATGCGTTTTCATTGCATTTTCGGAGAAACGCAAACTATACGAGGTAAAATTCGTTCTGCACTTTCGAGGGTAGTTGACTTTTATTGTCCATTTTAGTTGGAACTGCACGCGTATCGGTCGATTAAAGTACACCCACCTGATTTATCTTTTATTCCAATTCTGCTCTCAACGTCGTGAATTTAAATTCGTCGAATCCACTCGTCGTAAAGGTTCTCCAATAAATTTCCACCCAGTCACGTTTAAAGTTGAGATTACGAGAGATATTGTTGATTAAATTTCACGGCGAGATATAACGTTAATTGAAGAAATTGTATAAGATAATATGATCTTGTCGTAATTTCCCTTAATTGCGATGTCATTTGAAAGGCTACTCAAATAGAAGGTAATTAATGTAGGTAAATGTGATTTGATGTACTTAATAAATAAATGGACTACATCGTTCGGTTGTTGAAACATTTCTTTAAACAATACTCGTCGAAAAGTTTGAACGTCGTGGATGATTAATGATTTGCCTGTACCACTAGCGTTGTCTAGTCTTGTACGAGGTGTAGTAAACTATCGGAAATTTCCAATAAACGATTGGAAACAATATTGCACTAACTTCGGCTCGTTATTAAATGAATATAATAAAAGAAAAAGTAAATAGCAGCGGAATAAGAAAAGAAAGCGAACCATTACCGATATGTAGGGGGAATGTTTCACTTGAACGTCACTAACCACCTTCCACAGGCTTGTATGCAAAAGCTGAAAGAAGAAACGAAATAGGGAGGGGATTCATAGGTGCAGGATTGAAGGCGGAAAATGGCCGGATATCTCCAATTATGCGACCACTCGAGTCGTTCGTGTCCAACATAACCGTTTTCCGAAAGTGCCGTCTCAGCATTCCCTCCGTAATTCTGACCGTAAATGTACACACATAGACCTAACGTAGCACGTTCCTGCCGGATCCGATACCGGCTCGCGAAACTTTACCCTCAAGTTGAAGGGAAGGGGGCTATTAGCCCGCATCAGAGTCGCTTCCGGTGTTGCACTTAATGCAATTACTGGCAAAACTCGCGCGAAGAACGGCTTTGCCCGCTCAACCAGCCGAATGAATAAAGAAGCTTGCTTTCGAAACGGATCCCAAGCCTCTCTGTTCACAATGCGGTAACGAGCCTTGTTCCGCCGCGACCAACGATCGATTCCCGTCGTTAACTCATCCTAAAAGAGGCTCACGCTCACTAATAGGTGTTGGGATTTTCCCTACTTACATTAGCATACAGTTCAAGTAACTGGCTATTGTCCAACTTTTCGTCTTCGTACAATTTTCAAGTATACGAAGGAGGTATTCTTAATAGTTAAAATTACCTAAGCTTTCGAAAAACCTACTTGCGAAACCATCGAATTTTATTTAATCTATTAGACGAATAACAGAAAGGTACTTACGCAAAAATTACTCATATTAACATAAAAAACATATAACTTCGGAAGATAGGAAAGGACACATAGACATATAAGTATACATATTTCATATTCATGGTAATTGGCTGACTCGAACCCGCGACGTCGAGTATAGTTTGTAATTAATTCATTGGATTAAATTTTACTTCACGTATCAAGTATGCATTACGCGTATCCTCGCCTTATGCCCTCCACGCTCAGCATTCTCCTTGTACAATTTATGCACCTTCGATCCTTCTCTCCCTTTCGTCTTTATTAATCCTGAAGGTGAATATTCTCTTATCCGACTTGCTGCTTTTGACTTTGATACAATTACGTATCCATCGAACGCATGCGAAAGTTTTCAAGCGTACTTTCGGAGTGTTAAAAGTCGGTGGAACGTAATTAGCAAACTTTGTTTTCGCCAACTTTCGTATTGAAGATCGGTAATTTCTAACGATGCGACTAAAGGTGCGGAAACGGAAAGGGTGTGACGGGTCAGTAAATAACGGAGGAACTAAATGTCAGTTCACGAGTCATTTGCACTTCATTCAAATAATTCATTTTCTTATGAGTCTTCTCATACCGTCAGTAAGTGAACTCAAAGCAGATATTCGAGCGGTTTCGTTAAAAACAGAAATGCGGCAGCAGCGCACCAGGACACGCTATGTTCGTGAAGCCTAGCCATTATCATCCGAGTTAAGCGAAACATCAATTACACAAATATCGCTTGTTGCGTGAATCTTATTTTCAAGAGTCTCCGGCGATAAGGTACCCATTGTAAAAGGAAACAAAGGAAACTGAAAATCTCGAGACCAACGCGATACCTATTAAAACAGTAGGTATTGGAGTGGAACACGAAGTTAAGACGTTCTGTTTCACAGACTCCGACGCAACGTGTACTTGTATAGATATTTGATACGCGATTCGTAAATGAAATCAGGGTAGTGACTAGGGAACCGTGGCAGTTCCCAGCCTCTTTCTCGCTACTCCCTCCGCGGGAGGTCCCCGAGAGAAATACGGCAAGAGAGCAAATTACGGAAGTTCGTTGCACGATGTTGAAGTTTCCCTCGAAACGTCGGATTCGTCGTGCACCTACGGATCAGATACTCCTAGGAAATATTCTAGCACAGAGAGACTAACGTTTCTAGATCCCCCTGTGCATCCTCCCCTGACGCATCGGTGCCGTGTTATATGCCCAAAAAAACGCTATTTATATATATTTGGATCCCTTCAAGGGTCATCGATCCCGATGAGAATGCATTTATAGGCGCAAATTATTCGACCCACTAAACAGTATGGTAGGTTTACATTAGTTTTGCGAATTCGAATAATTGAAATGTCTCATTGGAAAAAGTTTCAATTCAAAATTGTCTCTTTTCACCACTGCTAATGTGAAGACAAAGCAATATCGATTCTAGCTCTGTCAGAAAATTCAGATAATGTTGAAAAGTGGGAAATTCGAACTGCTTTGCGAATCATAACGTTGAAGGTTGAGTGCGTACTCTTCATCTCGGCGAAACGTTCCAAAGGGATGTAAATCGATCGTTGTGCCGTAGCTAGGTAGTAGGATTCGTCGAAGGCCGCATTCTCTGAATTTCCCCAAGAAACCCACGTTGTTACATGGTTCAATTTAGCGAAGACGTAAAAGTTCAAGAATACTTTGGTAGTTGTTTTATTTCAACGTACTACCAATATATTTCATACAGATACTATACGATATTAGAGAGAAACTCAGTTTACATAAGAGGACGTTTAATCAAAAAACTAGCGTCTAATTTTCAGGGCAATATAGTTTAAGAGCGCCTTTTGCCTTCGTAGACATTGCTAATTAATACAGTGACTGCTTGCCTGAAGAGTTGCCTGCCCTATCGATGTACCGTTCAGAAAAGCTCTGGTAATTAAAACCGATGCCATAACCTTCATTCACACGCGTTTTAAAGATTTCCAGAAAGAATGGATACCAGGATTTCCATTAAAATGAGCAGGAATTTGTATCGATCAGTTTTTGTATCGTGAAAGAAAAGAAGTTACGAGAAATTCATTGTGAAATCTCTCTCTATACATGTACAATCGTTCATATGTTCCTCTTTGTTGTATTATTTACTATATACTCATAATAGAATTGAAAGTCATAAATCATTTTACACCTTCGTTTCTCATTTTAATCTTGGTTGAACGAATATCGTCTGCGATTTTCCTCTATCTAAAGGAGGTTGACAAAATGGATTCAGCATCGTCGACGCGCGAGCGCTTGCTTCGTTAAAAGTTAAGTAGAATTTCCATAACGGAACATATTGAGTTTCCACTTCGCGAATAATTTATTTTTGAAAATAATTTCTGGCCCTTCTTTACTCGAGCGTCGCGCATTAAGGAAGTTTCAGGCGAAACTTTGCCAATGGCTGTATACAAATTTCGGTATGCTGTCAAAACTACTTCTTCGAGCTATTTTTGTCAACCTTCATAAATCGCTTTAAGAAGTTTAACACCCCGACTACTTTCACCCGGTAGATTTCATGTTAAATAGTTACATCGTTCACAGGCGTCGAATACTTTCCATGCAAGCTAACCGATTCAAATCGCCATAGGATCGAAGTCGTTTCACGTTTCTCTATCTTGTGATATTGTGCTGAAACCTGGCAGAGCAACTTCCTTCTTTTCTTCTCTGATGCATTTCTCATGAAAAGAGGTCGTTACAGTGTCAGTGCCAAGCGGGAATAAATAACAGACATCGAACTTCTTTCACGATGATGTAAGATTGATACGAGAAAATATCGTGATGGCAAAAATACATCAACTTTTTCACAGCTTTAATATCTGGCTTCACAGATTCAATGGTGCTTTCGACAGGATGTTTCACCAGCGTCTCCATGTCGACCCCTTACTAAAGGCAATACATATCCCAGACTTCCAATATTTATCTTATTTACAATGACACGACCCGTAACAATCTTCTTACGCGATTTTTCTGTTCAGCTACCTTTATACGCAACAAAAGAGCCAGCACTTCGATATTTCTTTCCAGACATTTTTCCGTCCAACAGAGGAACGTCTTTTCTAATACCTGTCCTTTTCAGGCTTGTTACTCCATGGTTCGCTATTCTAGAATTACGACTTTCTAACATGATAGATATGTAATTACTTTCCAAAGATTCTCACCCTTCAGTATCCTACATTTATGTATTCGGGCGTCGCTAACATATTTCTCAAAGGATCGAGAAGAAAATCGAAAGGAAGGACGGCAAGGACTCAAGTGCAGCTCGTAAAGTTGGCTGCTATAAAATTCAACCTGTTTGCCGGTGAGCCGTCATAAATAAATCATGCGACCATGTAAATCAAGCGAGACCAGAATGTTCCCGTTAGTAAGCGTATGTATTCTTTCCACGCCGATCGACCACGTGTACTTTTACCAACATAATCCGCGAATCGACTACGCATGAGCTTCGGCAAAGCATCCACAGGAAACCAGCAAAATCGTATACCGAAACACGTTATCAAGAATACTAAAGCAAACTTTATATGCGAATATTAGTTACCTCTTCGCCATGTCGATCAACTCCTGATAAACTCGATCAAGCCGGTCCATCGATAACTACTTTTCTAGTCCCTTTTGCTACGAATAAATATACAACAAATAAGATGATTACATTGACATAGGTTACACATCTGGTAACAAGATGGCCTGTAATACGTTTAAGGAACATAAAGTAGGGGACGAGCTAGTCAAGAAGGATATTTTTCGTGGAAGCCGTAAGTCTCTGCCGTATGAACCAATAACTACGACAGGAAACTACGGATTTATCGGTTTACTCAACATTACATACTGCTCTCCAGTTGGAAAGCATTTTTTACTACCAAGATATCATAAATCTAGCACACATTTTTTCACCTAATCTTCTTTCTCGACACTTTACGGTTACTACCTAAGAAGCTGATGCGTTTTCATAATGGACGAATACTGGATCGAAATGTTGTTAGGTTTTCTTTCATTAGAAAAATTTGTACATTGTCGATTCATAGACAGCAGTTGCAAATAGAGTAGCTTATGCCGAAATAAGGTAGCCCAGAGTTGAAGGATGCAATCCCCCTTGTGAGTGTAGAATGGAACAAGGAGGTCTCAGCGTTAAATGACTAATATCGCTGAATGTGGGTCACCGATAAGGGAGTAAAACCTAACGAGCAAAACGTTGGGACTATCTCGCACTAAATATTCACTAAAATGAATGACTGTTCACAGACGATAGGAAAAGTCCTTGAAAAAAGCATAAATTCAACTTTCTCGCCCGAAATGCACGAAATTGATTGCTCCAACTATTTTCAAATATGATCGAATTAGAGTTGCAAATTGCCGCAAAGTGCGAGCGTCCTAAATTAAAATTTAACGCGAGCGTGGCATTCGAGTGACCTCGATAAAAAATTGAGCTTTCGTAAGTTGCCTATATGACGCGACGCGTTGCCTACACGTAGGTGTAACCTCGTTTCTGGGGTCTCTTATAATATATCAAAGGAATCGGAAGCAGAACCGTGATAAAGGGCAAGCGTTTCGCTGTACCTACATATTCGTTCTAACGATACTATTTATAAAAAAGAGGGAAAGATGAAAAAATGTGTTACACTATCGAAATCGAGAATTAGATGAAAGCATGAAAGGAATTGCTGGTTAGAAGAATGCAAAGCACTTTGCGTAAAGAATGATCTTTTGCTTAGAACGTTTCGGGTCGATTCGTGAAATGGTGGGAAGGAGGTAAAAGGTTTGCTGACAGAAGAGGGGTAACTTGTCGCTAGAGTTCTTCAAACGGTACTGCTGAACTTATTTTGAAGCTCTGCTGGAAGAGGAGCTGGGTAGTCGAAGCTCGTTCCGATCCATACGGTTTACGCCAACACGACAAGATTCAGAGAGAGAGAGAGAGAGAGAGAGAGAGAGAGAGAGAGAGAGAAACGCGGTGGATAGTTCTATCGAGCATCGGTTATCAAACTCTCGGCGTAAAAGTTTAACAGAGCCGGCACGCGAGAGCCGATTTCGATCGACGAAATGGCCGCTCGTGTTCGTTCGCTTTAACGGCCACTGCCAGATCTTGTTTTCCGCCTATAAAAAAAGATGGAATCCGTTCGACCAAGTCGACGGAAACGGAGCAGAGATGGATACCGTTAAAGACTGATCCGATCGGTCGGAGGCAAAAGACGATAAGCAAACTTCTCAGAGAACTAAGCTTTGGCGGTTCTATTTGCTTTGAACCAATAGAAAGACGTTCCGGTCGCTACTGCACCTATAATGTGAAGCAAAGGGGAATTTTCGTTTACTTTAACTTACAATTAATAAGCTCGTTGCCAATATCTGGAATTACAGAAAACAACTAGCTAGTAGATTGAAAGATTCACTTTGAGAGCCAAACATCTAGCGTTCACATCTGAATAGCAAGAAAAGACAAAAGAACAGGGAGAGATGGGAAGCAGGGTTGTCGGTGGAAAACTATCAACGGCCTAGACAGCTAGGGAGATTGGCGTGAAAGTCGTAAAGCCCGTTTCGAACTGTTCGTTTGTTCTCCGATTGGCGAGTTCGACGATGCTTTCCTCCCTGAAGGTAGAGAGAACGCGTTGTCCTTTCTCCTTCTTCCCCGCTAACGATCCCGAGCTCGCGATCGATTTGCACGGCCAGCGACCGCTCCTAGATTGGCTACGACCAATTTTCCTCCGCGTTTTTTATTTTGCCTTTGGAAACCGCCCGGTAATCCCATTTCGGGTTAAAGCGGGTATGAAATCGATGGACCCGTATAGAACAATGATAGAACGATTATCGAACGTTTGTAACGAAATTAATACAATTGCTCAGTTGGAACGTTGCGTTCTTCTACGCAATTCGTTATTACCGAACGAGCTCGGTTTCAACACCATGTTTCGACAGTAAAACCTTTTCAACGATTCTTCTTTTTTATCAGACGTACCACATATTCAGCTATCTCTAATTTCCAAGCAATGAAAAGAAAAAGAAAGCGCAATGCCATGAATTTCAAAGTAAAATAGAAATTTGAATTGAATCGTAGACGATCCTCTTTCCAATACGACCGATATGTATAACGGACAAAGCTGTTCTTATGCTTGACCAATGTATTGGCTCAACGACAGGTTATCTTTTCCAATGATAATAAATGAATGTAGGCCACTGGATATGGGCTACTAAACTTTGAATCACCACTCATTCGCTTTCTACTTCGTACCATTTTACTGTGTACGTTTAGCGAAGAAAATTCTTGCACGAATGCATATACAGATTACTACCATTTCACGAATGAATGCACTTAATTTAACATCTATGAAATCACGTTTGAAAAATAGTATATCTTGAACAGTACGTAATTGCAACACGATTCATACACCAAACAGCGTTAGCTGAATATTTGAATATGCGCAGAATAAGCAGAAAGTAGGGGGTAAGCAATACTTGTCACTGATCCGATTATACATATTTCCTGATGCTGTTTGAACATTTGCCAACATTCATTTTCCAACCGCGTGATAGAATCGAACAAGGACAGAAACGCAATGCGCATTGTAAACTGGAGGAAAATTGAAGACCCTGCCCGAGTTGAAACTAGGAGCGTTAGTCAAGCTTCACTTTGCACCGTATATTTTGTTCCGTAACTACGTTTGAGCAGAGTGTAATTGCAGCACGTCCCGTAACCGCGTTGGCTTCGAGTCGAAATCAAAATGCATACTGCAACTGCAGCAGCAAGGTGGAATAGTGCTCGCGCACCATGCCGCTCCCGCGCTCTTCAACAACTGGCATTGCTGAACCGAGCAGATATTTTAACGCTTTACCAACGCTCCACAAATTCCTCGCGTTTTCGTGACCGAACCGGAACAATTATTTCTGAAACGTCTTACTCTTGCAAGGAATCGAGGACGTCAGGATTTTTGAAGGCATTTCAAGCGAAAATAAATTGCATTCTCTTTCCTCTGCTACGCCACTTGGTTGCAGTAATGCGTTCAACGGTCTAACATTCGGACACATTCGTATACAGATTTTATAATATATAAGTGCACATATAGAACTAAAAAGCACATTACTCGATCCTAATTCTCTATTAAATGCATAGTTAAAATGCATATATGCAAAAAAATTAAAAAGATAACGATACTAAACATGAAACAAGAAAATATAGAAATATGTATCCTAATTACATGGAAGATATTTCTTGCTTTCAGAAGTAAATACTATGAGAAGCTTGTGTATAATGACTGGATAACACACTGTGTCCCTTAACTACTATCAACGCTTTATATATATTTATTTAGCGACTCCTCGTCGCTAAACACACCAATTCTTAAAACTCATTGGAAGGGGACAGAAAAGAGAGAGAGAGGAAAGTGAAGGATGTAACAGACGAAAAACAAATTTGAGAAAGAAGTTAGAACCGGCGGCGGAAGAGAATAATAAAAGAGAAAGTTGAGTGGCCCGCTCGGGCCTGGCGCAGAACGGTCAACCAGACCCCAGCAACGCCTTGGAAAATAACCATAAGATAGGAAAGCACAGAGAAAACTAAGAAAAGACTATCACCTAAATTTCGTATAAGTCTGGTCGCCAAATGTTCCTTCAAACAACCAGGCTCGTTCGCAACCATGAGAAATTCCAGCAAACATCTCACACTCGAACACTGGCAAAATCAAGGGTCAAGAGTACCATCAAGGGTACCAGAAAAACATCGATAAGTTAATGATTTCCGTCAACCGTCTCCCTAACGATCGTAACACAGAGGTAAGTGTGTTCCATAATCGAGTAGATAGAAAGAGTGAATAATTGATACAAGGAAAAAGAGAAAAAGAAAACGTACAAGTAAAATACGTATACATAGTCTGCAAGAACAAAGCTTCTAACGTTCCAAACATTGAAGAACGGCACGACGGTACATGGAACCTTGACGAGGCTATATTAAGGCAGAATTGAGAAATATCAGATAGAAAAAGGAGAAGTCAAAAAGAAGGGATATAGAGGGAATTTCTAGGTAAAGGGAAATGAGCAGTCGCTAAATTTTTCCGCGCTAAAAATTGTTGGAAGCAGCAGCTTAACGATATGACTTCTGCCAGTTCGTGGGACGTTTCCATAAGGTGAAACGTTTTGGATTTTTCAAACGCGGAAAGAAGCTCGACGAGAAATAAAAACCTCGAAATATTTCGCTGAAGCTTTAGAAGCAGTCTGCCAAGAACGGCTACTTGCTGCGATAACGTTATCAGGATATTTTCTTTCCTACTGCTTCGGAAAGTATTTCAAACCAGCTGCGACGAACCAATAATATTAAACTTTTCTGTTCTTTTTTTTTCTCTCTCTCTTATTGATCAAAAATATCGTTGTTAGAAAAGGTTAGTTTTGTGCGAATATATTGACTTAGGAAGCGCTGTGTAATCTTCGTTCATAGTGGTATACGTTCATTACATCAAAATGTCTCGAGCATGATCCAGCTCTATGCACCATAGTCCTTTTTGCTAGAGGGGATCGTCGATCAATGTCATATCTGGTATTCGTGTACAATGTACAATGTTCTTGCAAAACATTAGCTATCCCGCGAAAATTGAATATCGAGGAGAAATGAATGAATTGGAGGTGATTAAAATCAGTGACACCAACGTTTAATGTCGATAACGTTAGCAGAGAGAAGATCCTTAATTGTCTCGGAGAAGAGAAATGGTCGATATTTACTGGTAGCGGAAACGAGGTCAACAGAATCGGATAAGGAAGAAAAATCTTCCGAAGTAATTACATTACATGGTACATCGAAATGTCTCCGTTTACGGCATGTCATTTCCAGAAATGACAGTTATGTTTCAAACAACGAACAGCTCGCTATAAAAACGTATCTACGGTATAAAACTCTCCACATCTTAACTTGAAGCAACTTTATAATATTTCGCACTAGTAAAACAAGCGACGTGGGATAATCGCAAAGTAATAGATTAGCAAGCCGAAGAATGTGCGAGTAGAACCTCAAACTTTTTCCATTTCTAATAACGGTTTTACACGAAGTTTCAAGAACGATGAATAATAACGGGAATGGATCCAGCCCCTAGGTCAGAGCGTGAATACCTTTTGATCCACTTCGCATCCCAGGGGTTGAAAAACTCGATCACTGACAATGGACCATCTCACTGAATCTATCGTTCACTCGCACAAATATGTACCAGAAAGGGGAAACATAGAACAGAAGGGAGCCATGAGAATTGAATGGAACAGAGAGATAGAACGATGAGGGTACAAAGCCTATACGATACGAAAATAAAGGAAGACAAGTATTAAATGTTATTCGCAACACGTACACCGTACAATCTAATTCTATAGCTGCGCAACAAAGTCACGAAAAAGGGTTAGACATATGTAACGATATGGATCGGAAATTTGTATACGAAGCAATTTACTCTTTTTCGATACTGGTCATTTCATTCATGCGCAGGAATTTGAATTATAGCTAGAAAAATAGTTTAACGAGCCGATGTAAACGGTCCGAATGATAAAGTAATCGCAAAGAAAAGGATAAAGGGAAGGAAGAAGAGTTGAGCTGACAGGAAAGCGAGGGGATATGTAAGCAAACCCGTGAAAGCTCGTTGGCGTCCGAGTGTTTGGCTGGCATAATAATGGAGGTACATAATCGCGTGTTTAGCGTCTCGTCATGAGGCCCGGTCCCGCAGGACCGGTGCACTGCGGCGATTCTCTATTCGGGAATGATAAATTGACAGTGAACGTGTACACCCGCCAATGGGAATGATCGTCCGTGTAAAATTACGTACCGCTAGTTCTGACCGCTTGGAACATCAACAACGCAAATGATCCAAACGTTCGAAGCATTTAAAACGAGTTAACAGGCTGCTCCGATTCGTTGCAAATTCAATTTCGTTATACGCGTTTGGGAAACAGGTTTACTTCAAGCGAATGACCGAATGCCCAGTCATGTTTTCATCGATCTTCGATCCCCGAATGCTGTTGCTCGATGCGCGAAAAACTTTAATTAACCAATACAAGCGCGTTTAGGCATCGATAAAAAACTTTCTATTCGACAAATAGGATTATTTCATTACAATATCTCGGAGCAAATCAAATATTGAATCGTTTTTAACATTTACGTTCGGCACATACCTACACGTACGTATACCTTGAGAAGGCTTGTTTCCGGTGAAAATGTAAATCGACGAAATAAATAACCATAGTTTATTAAATCTTCCAGGGAAAATCAGGCGAGGCGGTGATTTTGCAGAATCGAACGTGTAACACAGCGTATTGTTGAAGCGTATCGACAAATGCACGAATAACGTGCGCACGCGAATAGGCCGAAGTGCACATGACGCACCGTATTGTACTTTATTGTACGCCATTGTGTTGCAAATCCAAACAAACGGACGCCAAAGCGATTTGTTTATGAATGGAGCCTTACCGACCGTCATACATATTTATCTGCCGCAGCGATGTTCGCTATTATTAGTGCGTTGCTAACATTACCGTCCTTGCTAATAACGCCCCTCGTGACAGATTGACAGTTTTTGTCGCGAGAGTATACCCAACACTCGACGAATTCTGTCAGGACGCATACTCGTTTTGCGTACGAGCAAATTTAATCGAAGTCTACCGATGCGACGCGACGCGACGCGACGCGTCGCCATGCCATGCCACGCCACGCCGCGCCGCGCCACGCCACGCCACGCCGCGCCGTCCATGCACCCATCAAATACATTGTTTACGCAGAAGATAGAAAAATGGCTGCATCCTAACCTTACTTTCAATCTGACGCCTTCGACACGATGACACGAAACGAATCTTTCCATTTTCGCTTTCAATCGACTCTTAGACCGTTTGTCACAACCGTTTGTAACACAACATAAGACAATATTCTACAAGAATCTTTGAAACGTATCGAAAGACAGCAAAAACTATGTTTGGTTGTCAAGTCAAATAGAGAAAAAACAGGTTGTGTAGCGAAATTATTTTCGCGAAATTCCTTTAATTATCGCAAACTGTACAAAGCCAAGCTATCAAGACTTGTTGGCAGCATTCTATTTAATACTAATAACTATCTTTATAAAGCAAGAAATTACAGTTCGACTCACCAATGATGTCGATTCTTGACATCTCGACTTGACAAAATGGCGTTTGTATGTTCTACTTTGTTTCCAAACTTGTTCCATCGTACAAAAAACGAACTGCTGGAACAGCGATCGCGCATGCGTACTAATGCCCAGTACCAGTCACGTGATTATGAGATTAATATCTATAAACTTTTCAAATAGGTATACGTACGTACGTTTTTAAAGAGACTTTCAACTGTAACGTCAATTGAAAATGCAAATTATTTGTTAAATTTGCAAAATTCTATATATTTTTTAAATAAGACGTATTTTTATATTTCTTTTTATTTTTCTTTCCTATAAGAAATTAAGATTAAGTAGGTACCAATGTTCAGGAAACTTATATGCTATTACGTTATTGTTAAACTCTTCTGGGAACGGTATCTAAACAAAAATGCATTTCGTGAAACATCGTCTGAGGGATATCTTCACTGAAACCTGAAACTTCCAATCTAATATATGTATACAGGAGCAATGCTCAGTTGTTGCCGTCCATGGCTTCTCTTTGAGAACTTCACCCCTAGATCCTGTTCTGTGGTCAACTCGGCTAAGTTTCAACCCCACTTTCATTTAAATATCTGTACAGAGCCACGCGCAACAACAGACCACACTGGAATTCCACGATTGAGTAATTAGGTAGTTTACCCGCCTACAAATTAGCGATCTATATCTCTGTTTACATTCCAACACAACTTAGTGTTTATGTATAATTCAGTCTGGACCATTGGTTAGACGCAAACCCTAATTCTCAAAATAAACAATACCTGACGGAACTTCATTTGCTTATTTCCGAAAGTGTATAAGCACCTTATGGCGAAAGAAATTGGAATTTCATTTACTTTTTCACGCGCAGAGACCCTTCACTCTTGCGACCACCGCGACCGTCAAGATAAGACTGATCACTCATACAACAGTTTCTGGCTTCGCAAAAATAAGACGACAATTTGGTAAGAATATTTATGTGGAAGCTTGTTCCGTAGAAAAAAACTTCGGTATCGTTTACATACAGTGATACAATGTTTTTTCACCCTGAATACTGAGTATTGAGAGAAGCGGACTTCATATACGTAAACATTAGAAATAATTTCGAATTTCTTTACATTTCATTAATATATCGTCGAGTTCATATTCCATTTCTGGGTTAGTAAATATCTACCTCGGGTTGTGAGATGCAAAGCAAACCAAGGTATTTGTTTCTATGACGCCAAGTAGCTAGGAATTGCATTTAAATGAGGGGTTAATTGATTACCCTAAAGACAAGAAAATAGATGCAGCGTGGCGGAGAATGGATTCGATGTAACTAGGTATAATTACGTGCGTATGTAGTGCATAATACTAGCCGGTTTCTAGGCCGACATTAGAGTTTACTTGGTGTCCATAGCAGCGTCGTGTTACCTGTCTAGAGTTAATTAACTTAATTAATGGATTGGCCACGCCGTTGGAGTTTACTTAGCGTTGCCCAGCTAGGTAGCAAAGCCGGTAGCAAACATCAAAGATAAATCGTTCAAGTTCTGAGGGTGCCTATTGAGAAACGCTCCTTACGAATAAACAGCAGATTCTGTCACCAAAGTTTCAATCACATACTGCTTTGCCTCGAAGCACATGCTATTGTGACGAAGCAACAACTCTGTGCTGAGTCCTGATGTCAGCTTTCCATTTCAGATGTTAATCTCTAGAAAACAATTAATATCGGTTTACTTTCATTTTTTCTGCTTTGAAAATAATTCAGTATACATGTAAATTACGCAACAATAACACAGTCGCTATTATGAAACTTTCTATCCTTGTGTTCGGGGTAAGCTTCTGGTTCGCCTTACTATGTACGCTCATCCACAACAGACGTTACACGTAATGTACCATCATCTCTTTCAGAGGCGCCACCTCTAAAGCTTACTGAAATGGTCAAACGCGTATATGTATATACGCTGTATACATATTCAGAAGACACTGCATAGATATCTACATATATACGATGAATCTGCCGACGCGCGACACTTCCAAAATAGATACATACCTACATATACGAAAGTGTGTAATTTAGATCCAAGAATTGGAAGTTGTCGATTAATATTGGGATCAAAAGACTTCTTGAAAGCAGAGCAGAATTTTGAAATTTTTATCGTACTATTTTAAAATACACGATAACTGTGAAACATAAAGTATATACGTTTAAGAGAGTTAAAAACTGTTTTCTGTGAGCTTTCATAAAACGATATTTCATTCATGCCCGCTTTTCATAAGTACTCATAAGTTGGATAAGCCTTATCCAAAACTGCAAGCACTCATCTAACAATTATTGAAATTTAGAGTCGCTCGAGGATCCTATGATCACTGCGTCGTTTAAAAGAATAGGGAGAATTGCACGGGAGAGAAACGAGGTAATCGGTAACCCGATTTTTACGTAATTGTACGAGAGGAGCGGGGATCGGTCCGATCCCATGGCCGTGTATGTACATTCCTGGCGAAATTGCGTTCCCAGTGATCTCGCAGGATACACTGGAGGGTCGGACTTCTGAGGATTTTGTCCTAAGCGTGCCATAAATCGAAAGTTTTCTCTTCCCGTAATCGTACGGTAAATCGGATTATGAAATTGAATAGTCCCAGAGCTGGCAGCCTTTCTCTCTCTTTTTTCCTTTTGGTCGAAGGGAGAATTTTACCTTCTGTCTGTTCTGTTCAGACCTGCATCCTTCGCAGTTTATTTATCCTTGCCTCTTTGTGTACCTCCTACCGTCAATGAAACCACGATATTACGATAAACAAACACCGCACAAATAGAAAATGGTATCAAGTCGACACGAGGCAGCGATCTCATTCACCCTTCGTCGTAATCCCACCCATTAACTGGTTCGATCGTGAAAACTAATGTGCGTTTCGAGCCAAGCCAACTGTCACCTGAATCACAGATCAGGGAATTTCGGATACATGTTCATTTCACATGAACCGATCTTTCCCTCATGCCAACACTCTGCCAAATTCTATAAATGTATTTACTAATTGAGTCATGCTGTTTATGAAATTGTAATTAATTATCATTTCCCCTCTGTGATTCGTTCGATTTGTTTATACTGTAGTTATGCGATATTCAGCATTTTTCACTCTACAGTTTTCAAGAAAATAATGAATGCTGACAGTTATATATCTAATGAAAATTGTTACGTGCTAACGTATCGTCAATAACGTGTGACTGTATGAATTATTTACCTTCCCAGTGAAATCGATATTTGTCGTAATAAGTTGGCAAACAAGCCGTAGCAAATATTAATATTGGGTTTGCAACCCAATTATTCCCGCGTAGCAGTAGAGGGAAAAGTGTTTACCGCGATCGTGAGTTATTCCGCCGTAGTATCGGCATGCAATCCAACTACTAAAGGAACACAATTAAACTTTCAGGACAAATGGGCAGGATTATGCAAATGTTGCCACGACAGCGCCAACGGAAGGTACATTGTGCTGTCAATGCGAAAAAGTACTTCGAATTTCTGGTAATCTATGCATATGTGTGTACGTGACATGTGTGTACGCGAACTTCAATCGATGTCTCAGCAGCACTCACATTTCAATGAAGATAAAAGGTTTTAATCGTTGAGGTACTTGAAGAGGCGAGGAATTTTATCAGGTAAACTTTGACATAAAGAAGTTGTTGGAAGATGCAAGAGAATCGTCTGGACTGTCGACATTGTTCCATAAGCTTGGCTATACAGAGTCGGGATTAGCACTCATTGGAGGTATGCCGCGATTCGGGAAATCTATTACAATACCAAAGTAAGGCAATGAATGTTCGAACCGGAAGGGAAACGGAGCCGGAACGGGTCGATACGAGGCTTGTTTTGGTATTGATTTCCATTTCAAATCGGATGCAGTTGCAGTGCTTATCGGATACTGGTGTCTCAGGTCAGGTCAAGCTCTACGGCGATGTATTTGCATAGATACGATCTGATTGAAATAAGGTGAACACTCGACTCGATATTGCAAAGTATTTCCTCTTTAAATTCCATCGAGATCGCCCGATACCGCGCTCAGAAGAAACGATATACATACCTCCATCTTGGCAAATATCGCACCTTCGACGATAATCGCGTAACGCTTTATTTATCAGTTCAGAAAGCTTATCTCAACACCACAGTGCAACATTGTCTACAGCACATTTCCGGATAGAATGGAAAATTATCATACCACAATATCGTAATGGAACAAATATTTCAACTATCTTTCGGAGGAATATTACATTCATATGCTACATACACATAATTTCGAACCTTGCTGTTTTGTAGTTTGCAATCTTCATGAAACAATACTTATGTTATAATATATATTTTTCTATATTGTTCAGAATACTTAACGTTATAAATACGTATATCGCTCGTGCAAGATGTGTTTTTTTTCAGGTTTATGCTGAGTGAGCAACCTTCGTTTCTCATAAACGACGCAAAAAACTCATATAGATGCCAAAAATAATTAAGTTGCGCCGCATGTTTCCGATCGCGCGGTTAGAACGGTAAAAAATGTGTAACGCGTGGTGTACGTTGCTTTCGATACTTTATAGCGGACTTATATTTAAAATATAAAAAAACATAGATGGAAACTGGGACGCTCTCTAAAGAGGAAATTTATTAACGATCAAGCTTTTTCACCTGAAATTCTGTTAAGTAGACATACCTATGAATGTTAGCTTTCGACTGTCCAAAAAAATGTGGCTTGACCTTTTATCTGGCTTTGAGAGCCATTTCATTCCCAATTCATAGTGCCGCGATTAACGATTGAAATACAACAAACGACCAAAGTCATTGCGATACTTCAACTTTCCGTCTAAAGGTCAATTTATTAAATCAATTCGTATCGATCGG
This sequence comes from Calliopsis andreniformis, assembly GCF_051401765.1. Classification (NCBI taxonomy): domain Eukaryota; kingdom Metazoa; phylum Arthropoda; class Insecta; order Hymenoptera; family Andrenidae; genus Calliopsis; species Calliopsis andreniformis. Next base: position 29,225,438 of record NC_135064.1, read on the forward strand.
TAATAACGATAACTATATAACACTAACAATAACTGCAAATTGCTTCTTTCTTCGACTATTTTGTTAGTTTATCTCTGAAGCATACTCTCGAATTAGGTTGCTGGTGTAATATATCTATGCCTGCTGGCTAAATATTTTCCATTGAAGTGGACGTTTCCTAAATCACGTAAATAATTTCTTAAACCTTTATCCCGATTCGTTACTCTTACTCCAAAATCTTCTGAAGCTTTATGCGTTTTCTCAGTCGCTTCAGTTCATTACACAGTATACATATACTCTACCGTATCGGTATCTGGTCGAATCTAATCGGATTAATCCCCTTCAGCTTTAGCTTTATTTTCATCCAGTTTTACTCCGTGAGAAGAGGAATGAGTTTTGTCACAGTTTAAATCCATTTTATTGTGCTTACAATATCAGGATATTCCCTGTACATTAATACATAGGGAGAGTCGAGTGAGGGGCGAATAGTCGAATCTAGCACGCGCTTCTGGTCGTTTGCCGAAACAGCGATTTGCAGAAGCGAAGAATCATCGACTTTCCTTTTGCGTAGAACGCCGAATCTGGAATAATGGATGTTTTCGTCTACAAAGGCGAAAGCATCGCTTGAACGAAGCTACTGGCTCTCCTTCCAGTGGCGATTCTTGTGCGGTCATTACTACGTGTCCAGCATTCTCTGTTATGGTTGATCGCTTAATTAATCGTTAGCTCAAAATACACGGTAAGAAAATCTGAATATCTGATAAAACCCTCGTTTCTTAATATTTTACGGAAACGATGAAAAGTTATTGGCTCGCGTACGACGGGTCGACCGATATCTTCAATTCCGGGGAACCTAGAAGAGACCTGTTTATTCGCCAGTGAATAATAACGTTAACGTAAAATCCGTGCCTGACATAGAACTGAAGATCTCTTGATAGCTGAGAAGAATTTTCAAACCTAGACTAATATTAGGAATACCTATATTTAGATTCCGTTACATAAAACCTTCCAGTTTTCGACAAATTTCATCCCATGAAGGAGAGAAAATACGCGAGTTTGATGAAACTTGAACGATCAATGGACTGCATACTATGCGAGGCCACTTCTGAATCTCAATTTCAGGATAAAATCGGATTCTCTGTTGAAATATAGGTAAACGAACATGATGAAAAGATGTTGGTACGACTAGAGCATAGGGCATCTAGATAGTCTGAAACGAGATGAACTTCCTGAAAATAGTACGAAGAATTTCGGAGGTCCACGCTGGCAATAACAACGCAAGAAAAGTAGAACGAGAGCGTGCGACCGATTGCAAGTGACGGGCCAACGTACTTACCGGGCTCGTATCGAATTCCGATCGTTCATTCGCATTACGCAGAACTTTTTCTAAGCTTACCGAACAACAGCCTCTCCCATTTTTCACGAGAGTTATTTAAATACGAAAATTTGTAATTTCCATTTCAAGCAGGACACTCGATCATTTTCGAGTCAGCAGTCGTGATCCGCGAGTGAGTCGACCAGGGGCCCGAAGGATTAACGCAAACCGATCACCGATGGTTAAATCGGTTTCAACCTATAGCAAACTGCTGAAATATTGCTCGTACAGAAAACACGAATGCTCTACTTTCTTAGCAAGTATGGAATCTGTGGTATGAAATTTCCGATCGCATAATCGATAACTATCAGAAATTGATATTACTGGGTTCAGTTGAAAAGCAAGCAGGAGCTACTATCATTAAAACCAAAATGTAGGCTATGCAAAAAGTATTAATTATTGAAATACGACTAAACGTTTCAAATATTTTACATTTATTTTGGAAATATTTCATCTTTGTTGAAAATTAATTTCGCAGCTTTCACCAATGGATTTTACTACAAAATTCTACACGGCTTCAGTCTTATATTAAATGATGCGAGTATCTGAAATCTTCTGGCTTCTAAATTACCAATTTAGTTAAATGTCGTACTGTGTAGCAGATTTTTCGCAGATTTTTCGCAGATTTTTCGCAGATTTTCGCAGATTTTTATTCGTACTTATATCTCCCTTTGATCGGTGATTACGAAAAATAGGGATTAGTTTTTGTTTCGCATAGCAGATTGACTCTGGACAAAGTTGGAAAATCGTAACGTTCCGTTCGACGTACGCTTGCAAGCATATAAGCTTTTATTTATCGATTTAAACATATATGAAACGATTTGTTTAAATGTAAAATGTAAAAGGTAACGTGGTTTCGATAACAGATATGTATAACAGAAACCTGGAAATAGAAAGATAGGATCGTAAATAGGGGAAATAAAATAAGTAGAAGCGGGAAGAAAGTTCAAAGTAGATAGATTTATTAAATATTTGATAAATCCATTTTGCGGTGAAATTATTATCTTCCACAAAAATGCTGCAATGTTGAAGACAATTTAGGTTTTCTACGTTATTGGACTAGAACCATAAAGCAATCGACTTAATCGTCCCCGAAGGACGTTCGATCGTCAAGGAACATTAAGCACATCCGCAAAGAAACTCAACATCTCGAAGGATTTTACGTTGCAGGAAGTGACCCAATGATTTTGTTTTAAAAATTAAAGTAGTTACGATAAAGAACACATTTATCGAGGAGTTGCTTCATGCATGCGTATTCTGTAATGGTAAAAGAAATCGAATATGAAAAATAAATAAATACAGAAATATTTGTAAAGAGGAAATCAGTGAATAAGCAAGCAATTTAACGTATTCTCTTCATTATTTAATACGGTTGATTATGAGTCTAGCACTATTGTATGTTCATATTTAACAGGAAGATAGATACAGTTAAATATTTGATTGAAATATTTAAGAGGCAAAGATGATAGGAGATCGGGAAACATGATAAAGATAACGATATTTCCACATAAAGAGGTGCACACCTTGCAACTATTCTTTGGATAAACGTATATTCTGCGGACGTAGGTAGGTCAGAGGGAGGTTTCAGACGTTCCTGCGGGATCGTGTAACAAGGCTGGTTCCATAAAACGATCGATGTAATCGCTCCCGCTGGACAGGCAGAGTCGACCTAAAACGGCATGCAGCACCCTGCGAAGGGGCGGGCTAAGCCAAAAGATTCACCAGGGTGGAGAATAGGCGCCATCGCTTTTCACTGATGCACCCTCCACTCCCCGAACGCCACTTTCCTTGAAATATCGCCGTGACTAGGCGCAAATTCGTCTACCATAAATAATAATAGTAAAATTCCTACGACGTCATAGCTCGTTTCACTATCTCCGCTTCCAAGTTGATCTATTGTTGCATACTTGCTTTGCTACCTATGACGCTAGTCCACGTTATCAATCGCTTACAAAAGTTGACTTTAAGCGAAGGTCATTCTAGTTCCTTGCAATTTCAAGGATATGCATAGAACGTAAGCTCAATACTTCCAAAGTACCAAAACGTTGGAGTATGTTTTCAACATGGAATGTTATTGCAGGAAATTGGGACACACATGTTATTGGTTAATGAACACGGTATATTACATTAGTTGATACATCAACGTTACATATCAAAGCCATAATGCTTGCAAAATGGCTGCTTCACGAAGCATCGTATACCTACCATTTATCGCTCGGGTACCTCACCTTTTTCGCGTTTGCGCTTTTCGATAGGAACGATCATTTGGTTTGATATAGCCATAGAAAGTACAACAGGGACTGTCTACTATATGTATTCCATAACCCGTAACCCATGGTAAATTTCGGTCCAAGCGAATGAACCGCGAGGGGATGCATGCCTACATGCCATAACTTTTCCTCTTACGGAACTTTACTTCGGGGTATATTGGCGATACATATACGTAGTTATCCTGACTCTCGTAGAAGTCGGTCCAGAGTTATGTACCTACGTCTTTTTCTTTCGAGGTACGTTCAAATGCCGCATTCTCTTCAAACACACGCCAACTGAAAACTATATTCTCCTCAATTTAGTCTGTTCTGCACTTTCCCTCGGTTTCTCGTCTCGCTAGCAAACGCTCCTCCTACCCAAAATTCATTTTCCACCACGATAGATAATATAAAGGCTGTTGTAGGTGTTTAAACCAATGAATTCTACATTAGTACCGTATATGATGTTACAACCTTTAATAAATTTAGTTAGGTTCTGTCCTACAACAACAAACAGTTATCAGGTTTAGGTAAGTGTAAGAATGAAACTTAAAGTAGTACTTTTTTAAGACAAAACATATTCTTACACGTGTTTAATGACATGTAATAACAACATTAAAGATCAAATTGAGAAACCACCCAACCCGTTCAAAGGCTAAGTAGCAACTGACGATCAGGGTTGCTCGAAAACTCATTGGCGCGATGTAGTGGGGAGTGGAAAGGGAATAAGATAGAATCGTTGGTGGGGAATGGGACCTAATGATTGCCCAAACGACGCGTCCCCCCAGTCCCAGTTCTCTACCAACGTCCTAGATCGGCGACGTAGTCGAATTTTGTACGCCAATGAACGATTACTGGATTCCCAGTTAACGATATCGTGAATCGACGGATCGGGTCGTAAAACGTGGAGACTGTATTTTCAAAGACGAACAGTACAATTTGATAAGTCGATCTTTTCGAAAAAATAATGATCGTAGTTCCAATTTAAGCTATTGGAATTGTTAACCCTTCGAAACCTAACAGTTTGAGACTGTTAGAACGTCGAGCTACAGTTAGGTCAAAAATAATTTAGCTAAGCGTGGGTTAATAACAATGTCGTTCATCGTATGGTGTAAATTATTGACATAACGTGACGAAATATTCATAAGTACCTACGGAAGACAATAGGTACCGTCGAAGAGGGCAGAACCGTGGTCGAGCACGAGAGACGACACGTACATGACCGATATAACCGGATAAGTTGGGGCTTGGAATCAATAATAGTTTCAGAATAAGCTCTGGCGATGATAAAAAAGACCGATTGGATGGATGGGATGCAAAGATCCACCGACGCCTTTCCTTTGGTAGCGTTGAAGTGAACGCAAGCAGTGGTAGTGTATTATTTGTGGAATCTTTTGGTTATTCCTTACGTTCATTTACGAAATGTAGTGAAAATCGTAACTTGTTTTACAGTTCATATAACTTTTCAGTTCAACATTATTCCGACTGTGTAAGCTTTCACCAAATTTTAATTTTAATTCATTAATTAGAAGCAAATATTGTAATTTTGAAGTAATTTATAATTAACTATAACGGGTGTTAGATGTGCGCAAAATAGGATTAACAGTGGGGATACTTCTCCCGACACGCAGAATGGAACCGTGAAGCAGAGAAGGCTGATTAGGACGGTCGGCAAGAGAGTGTAAGGTGAGTGCTCAGAAAGATATTCTTTCTTTTTCTACTATTACAGCTGATACTATTATTACAAATAGATAGAAAGAATTTGTTTGATCAGCCGCTGTATTCAGAAAGGATTTTTCTTTACATAGATATGTACTTATTATTTACGTCTCCAATTTCAAAGTCAGACAAGTGTGTAAATATATAGATATACGTATAATTACGTTCGTATAAATAGGATATATGATTAGCGCGGCAATTTCAGTGTAGAGTAGTAGCTACGCGGACAAAGTGAAAAAAGGTTTAATCAACATTTGAACTGTGTGTCAAGAATGATTAGAGATGAAAAAGCAGGGCTATTCATCTTTACTGTTAGCCAAGAAATCATTGAGGAATTCTCTTTATCGTCTTAGCAACTTATCAAACGAGGGGTTCAAGTTTGCTGTCGTAAATTCAAAAAGGCCTCTCGAATTGCCTCGTTTCCATCAGCGCGCACGTACGAATCGTTTCGACGCGACGGATCGAGCGAATATTATTTTCATGAATTCCATCCCCGGAAGAATGTTAGTCCCGCGAGGCTATATATCTCTCTTCGAGGCCTCACTCTTTCTTATGGCTTGAACCTGGGAAACAGCCACCGACGGCGAGACTGAAAATTACTCGAAATCGATTAGCGCCATGGGACGGTACATTAATCATAGTGAGCAGGACGGATCCCGTGAAATACGCACCGCAAAAGTGAGAAGTTGTACATAGATAAATACAACCTGATGAAAGAAATATGCTGACGCCTCACGCGCCAACTCAACAGACAAGCTTTCAGTTTATTAAACCCTGTCTTACGCGACTTCCTCGTATCCTTCACGTTTGTTTATGCTCTGCGTTTATGTGAAAAGTTACCATCTAGGATAACATAGAAGGACAGGCATACATTAGTTGTTGATCAAAAGCTATCAATGGGTTTTAAAAAACTCGATGATTGATTTTTCTTACGCTACACGTATCTTAAAAAGGGTTTACTTATGGCACGTTTCGGAAAAAGATACGTAAACTTGCTCTCTTTGCTGCGAGTAATCTATGAAGCTATTACGCTGGTACATGTATACGTACAGTTTAATGGCCTAGGGCATTTGTATCCTTCAATGGTATGCTGTGAATGGTCCGTGAAGAATGTTAACTTTTGCGATTTTAATGTAAAGTAGAAAATACTATGTTCGAGATTGGAATAAATTCTCCATTCAAATTTACTACAATTTTAGTTTGACCGTACTGTTTCAAACTGTTATTTCTGAACAAAGAAAGGTATCGGAAATGAAAAAGACTAAATTGAAGTGCTAGGGTAATTAAATTGCCGCGTTTTAAGAAATCATAGCGGAAGGGAAAAGCCTAACATTTTCTATTACATTTCCGTGAAGGAGATTCTGGTCGATTAATCTTATAACACTAGTGTTCGAGAGGATTCAAGTTCCCTGTGTAATCTTTTCACTCGCGTTTCGCGTCAGTTCTTATTCGCTAGAAGGAAATTCATAAATTCCTTCCGTTCGATTCGCTCCTCTATAAATCTACTAACTACAGATTTTTCTTCGTCGAGTGAACGTTGATCAGGCATAAAATAAAAATTTCGGGAAGGGAGTAGAAAATTCATGGAGCTAGCTATAAATTACGATTTCTTCGAAGAAGATTCAATGCGGGAACTTAAATAACAAATCGATGAATGAGGAAACGATGACTTGGAAGAGTGAATTTACTTCGAAACGCTCGAAAACTCCAATGCCCCGATGAGAGTTTTATTCCTTGACTACAAAGAGCTTTGTAAATGATTGTTATTTTCTTAAACTAGATGTAGGTAGCAAATGTTTAGGTCATTTTTACTGGCCCGTTAGGTAAAAGCGCAGCACTATATAAACATTTGTCGTTACATCATAAATATGCATGTCAGTGAAAACATAGGAGAAACCTTCCAATCGATCATCTCAACATTTTATTCTGTCAAGCTCTGACCGTGTGCCGTGCGTTAAACTTTCACCTGTGCACTAGCATCGTTTTTATTTCGCTATATTTTCTGTGTAAATGGACCGCCATGCGAGTTTGCCTTCATTTATTTTTTTAACAATCGACGTGTTTGAATCGAAAACAAAGTAACTTTGCCCTTCGTATATTTTTCGTAAATACTTTTCTTATAAGGATCATGTTTTTATAACTTGGTAGGTATATGAAACTAATTCCTACACGATGTACAACAGAACTTAAAAATTTCATAAACTATATTTTCATTTTTTATCGTACGTTGTGTGGTTTTTACTAAAATACATTAATAAAATGAAGATTAAATAACTGATTTATAGGTGACATTAACGTTTCTTTTTTGTCAATCATCTTAGGAGAATTTGAGGGGCGGGAGATTGTCATTAACCTCTTTTTGCTTCATCTTTCGCTCTCTCCTTTCTTCGAGCGACACGAAAGCTGTTTGTGCCAGAAGTTGAAAGCTAGAAGCGTCAAACTCAATGGTTTTGGCGTCTTATAGCTTCATTTTAACGTTGAATTATTTATTGGCGCAAGTGCCGCTCATTTGCATCTTTATTTTTTAAACACGGACGTATGCTTCTGTGAAGAGTTGCTCAGTAATGAGCTTGTAGACTGTTCCAAACAAAGGATCTCTTTTTCCTCTCTCCCTCTCTTTTGTCAATTAACGCGTAGTCTAAGGATATTAAAAGGTATCCTATAATTTATTACATCATACTCTTCATCACAATAAATATTTATACGTTTTTCAAATTACAATATTATTAAAACAAATTATAACATTAGTAATTGTTCAAAGTTAAATAAATATGCGGAACCTGAAGGTTGAGTTATTCAAAAAGTTCTTCTGCATTTGCACAAAACTAATTGTAAGTCTTAAAAATGCTAAGCGTACCTTATAGAACGTACAGATATATCAAAAACGCAATATACTGAAATTATAAACAGCAATGCTCTCATAAAACGTAATCCTTTCAGTAATTATTACTCGACAATGATGAAAGGGATCGTGGACTCCGTACTAGATTGTTTGACGCAAACTCCATGAAAATAATTACCGAGGAGGATAAACAATTGAAACAAGCTACATTATTTTGATTGTTCTATGTAATGATCAAAAGCAAAACAGAGGAACTACTTCCGTTGGTCAAACGGAGATTCGACATACTGTTATTAAAACGTAGAAACGATTCAGAAGAATAATTAGACGCGTTCCATGTGCTCCTCGTAATTAATATCCGTTGCTTTGACGTTTTGGCACTTCCATTTAACGAGTAACGCTTCAGAAGATTGCATCGCAACATTTTGTCCGAAAGGATATCTCGAGCAGAGAATAAAGCTTATTGCACGACGTTTTGCTGCGAGAAAGAATAAAACTTGCAACGTTGACCTTCTTAAAAATCGTTCAAGTATTGCATTTGATAAAGTACGTAGGTATATTATTTTTCGATTACTTCCTCTATCTGTGCCTACTTGCTTGAATAAGATAAATGAGTGCCGTCCTACAGATATCTAGGAAAAAACAGTATCTTCGCAACTACTTAAGAAAAACATTATCGCAAGAGGTCTTGAACATTAAGTCCCTTTTAAACGCGATCTATAACCCCTGTCCTCATTTTACTTTTCCCCTTTCTCCCAGCGATTCACCTCGCTTCATCCCTTCACGTTTCACATCTTTGGTGAAACGATTTCTCTCACAGAAATGCTCTGACGTCTCAGTGAAATCGCGTAATTTTCCCGTCTGTGCTCCCCATTTCTCGAACTAACCGAATAATTCGCGTTTAGAGCAATTGCTCCCATCGGTTAGCGACTCCTTGCGATCTAAATTTAATCAAATCGTCACGCTGAGTGTGCCGAAATGAACAGAAATACACGAATCTCCGTGAGAATCCATTTTATCGGTAAATGTTCACATAAAGTGAAGAGTAACTTCCTGACTCTATCTGAATCTTTTGTACGAGCATACTCAAATACGTGAATTTGAAAGGTTACTTATACCTACTAATCTAGATCCAAGAGAAACATGCATGTAACTATTCATTTCTAGGGATTAAGATGTATGCGACAAAATAAATAAAATGATCTCGTTTTCCATGAAGTATGTTGAAAATTCTATGTAAAATGCAAGAAGGAAATTCAAATTTTCTGATGAATATAAATGTACTGCTAAACGATCCCAATCCATATAGAGGTCCACTCTACTCAATTAATTCTTCATCGAACTATAAACTCGTCATTCTTCTAGCCTTACTCAATGACTTAACGTAACATGATCGCATGATATTGTCAGTCTTGAATAACTTTAATACTTTGGTACGAAGAAATAAGACCTTGTGGTAATCTTGATGTGACTTTGATGCGACCTTTTTGTGACTACCATCGTTAGCGTGTTAGAACTTTCGAAAGCGCTGTAAAAGAAAAAGCCGTAGTGAATTAGCGTGCGAGAGGAGAATTTACCTACCCCTTTGTAATTAATTACTCACTTCTATGCGAGTATAACGTTTCTGTGAAAGGTCTGACGAATCTTAAGGGTCGCGTGAGAACGAAACGCGAGAAATCCGTTGGACAATAAAGCGAGAGCGTGAAATTTCGGATGACGGAACGTGACACGCATAAAAAGAGACGCTCGACTCCAAGCAAGGTAACGTTGAACAGTCTCGACGACACCGTCAACAAACCCGTGTGCAGAACGAATATTTGTTTCGAGCAGAAGCTAGGAAAGCAGCCAGCTAAATTACAAAGTCAACAGCCAGAGAACCATGCCCCGTGTAAGATCTTTTTTCCCTCTTTTTTCCCCTCTTTTTTCCCCTCTTTTTTCCCCTCTTTTTTCCCCTCTTTTTTCGGGCCAGTTCCCCTTTAGCAAGACACGTAAAAACGGAACATAGGAGCCCAGGAAGCCGCGCGCTGATGCAATTGCAAATAAAATCTACCTGCCCACCTTCGTAAACACATCGGACTATAATAGCCCCTCTTATCGTGGTTTCACCGTTTTTTCCCACCACGGAGATTCAGGTGTAATCCAAGGTTCAGCGGGGAACATAAAATCGTTACTTCTCGAACTCGGTGAAACATGTTCCTAGTATTTAACTGCAGCTTTACGTCGAAAATTATAGAAGATGTAGTTGTCAATGCTATCCATAGTTAGAAATTATTCTAACCAGTTAAAGATTTTATGGTCATATTTCAAGTTTGGAATAGCTCTTAATTGAATGGGCACGAAAATATTATTAAATATGTACATTACTATACTAGACGATGTAGGTACGATAGTAAACAGTGAATCTAATTTAGGGTGTTTATCACGAAGGACGAATCTTCGCTGAATCTCTTGCATACAAACAGAGTCTGACTACCTAAAATACGATAAAAGGGGGCCACCGGGGAATACTCTCCCCAGACATGACCGCTATGAATAAGAAACGACTTGTTAGTTTTCTATTTAACATCGTATTTGGAATAATTCGACGTTAAATTGAAATTCAGCACGTAATCGGTCTGACGAGATTTTTTACAGCCCTAACTTGGAAGCGGTGCTATACTTTTTGATTTAACATCGCCTCTCGCAGTTACTGATGAGTTGGCGGCAGTCCAGTCGGGTGAATGCTTTCTGGAGCATCTTGTCCCTATTGTACCAACCTGGAAGCAATCTCAATAGTTTTAAATCATTTCTCGCGCGAGCTCGCGCGAGCTCGCGGCTGGCAGTGCTTTGATCGTCCGTCTTGGAAGATCTTTAAAAACTCGTCAAAAGCACTTTGATGAAATTTTTCATTGAAAGAGGCGAAAGCCCAACGAATTCAGCTACGAACCGCAACTTCTCTACAAAATAGAATTAAGAGTGCTTTTTATTTTTCATTTACACTTGGATTATTTTTCTTTACGTTGTCATATATCGCAAGTATGTAGTATCCACTACTGTAACGTACTTTTACAAATGTTTTCACAGTAGCTCTTAATTAAGGAAATGAAGTATGTATAGCGTATGCGTATAGCAAAGAATGAAATATAAGAAAAAGATATTCCAATTTTATACTATTTTTAAATGTTCTTTATGATTCCCTGGTTCTTCTGTTAACTCAAGTTTGCTAGACTATAGTATACTCCTACTAGAAAACTTGGAACTCATTTCACCTTATGTTTGTTACATACATACGAACATATGTACATACTTGTAAAATAGTCAGCAGAAAGCAAAGATAAATAAGTTTGTTAAGGACCTGTTTCTTGACACGATTCATTTGAATACAGAACTTTAATTTCCTGAATGTCCGTCCATGTAATTAAAAATATTCATAGCGGACATCCTGGTTGCACTGCGAAAACATTTGAAGCTGGAAAAGGGGTCATTTTGTCGTGGCTTCTTCAGAATGTTTCACTTAAGTATGTAGCGTAATTTATTCTTATTGTTAGTCTTTCTACCTCAAGTACTAAACAATCCTTCGAAAAGCATGATTTGCTGTCAGCATTCGATAAAGGTCTACGAGAGACGATTTTGACAATTTATTAAATATCTACAGTAAGGTTGTGTTAGGTGGTACAAAGCAGAAATCAGCCAGGTATTCGATTCAATGCGGCGCTCCTCTGCTATTATCGTCACCAATTTATTAGCGTAGCAAGCAAGCCTTGACGGTGCATAGATCATCCCAAACATCGAAATTAAGCCAGCCTAACCAATTGCCCCGTTCGATCATCATGGAGACGGAATTTCGAAGCTCGACCTGGAATTCGTAGACCCAGCCCTTAAGACGGATATTACCATCCTCTGTATCGTCGATTGTAATTGCTGAAGCGTTACATTTCGTACTGACACGATAACAATAGCGGGTGTGATAAAACCCAACGATATTTAGAGAAGATTACAAGGGACGCAAACGAAAGGGAGTGAAACTTTTTGCGAGGCTTCTTGCTTGCAAATGGTAATAATTTGAAGAATTGAAATACTGCTCGTCGAACGTCGATTCATAAAATTAAAAGCCGCCAGAACGTGACGACGATTTTATGCTATACTGTCAAATTTACGATCCTATAAAAGCTTAATTGAATATTACACCGGAAAAGACACGAAAGCAAGGATGTAGCGACAAATTTATAACGAAATTTCTGCAATTTATAAAAATCTTTCGTTCGGCACAACGATTAAATTGAAGAGATAGGTAAGTACATACTAATACAACTAGCGACATTAGTCTTTTTTCAATATAACGAATAGCAATGTAGGTTATTACATAACGATAGAGCTTACCGAGAATCCAATTTTGGCCAGATAATATAATAGATTTTCGATGAGCAAATTTAGTGGGTAACTTATAGATAAAGATTCGAGAGAAAATTAAAACTGTTTCCTGCTGCGAAGGGATGCCATCGCGACGATCAACGAGCATCCGCCCGAATTCTGGTCAAGCACTAAAAAATCCTCGGCCGTTCGAATCCAGACACTGAAAAGTTCTAGAAATCAGAGATAAATACCGGAAATCTCTCAACCCCTGCACCAGTCAAGATTCCACTGACAATGAGATACGATGTCCATTTAGAATTTTACTGTGAATCGGAAATACCTGGTTTCACGTGAAGAAGGACGCTTTATGAAACTAAAGTACGATGTTCGTTTTCAGATTTAGACAGGGATAAAATGGCATCGTTACGAGTACCATTAGTATCGAGACATGAGATATTACCGAGTTGCTTTTCCGTATGCCAAACAATGATTATTTCAAATCCGTCGACTTTTCGTGGACGAATTGTAGTAAATTACCTACTTGGATAGTAAATAACGTCCTTGTACCACTAGAGTATAAGTACATTATCGAGCAGTTTACATTTTTCACCAAAGTATTTAACATATCAACGATAACCAAACCGTGGCTCACGAGCGGCATCTATAACCCTTAACTTTTGAAAATTCTCTGAAGAAAATTTTCAGGGAAAAACCTACTTTCATCTTCTCGCCACGCATTCGAGAGAATTCAATTCTGAGACAAGAAAGTACAGGCTTTGCTGTGTAAGATGATCCAAGACTCATCACTGCAATTTTTTTCGCAAAGTAACACCAGCTTTGAGAACGACAATTTTTTAGTGTTTGGTCAACAACGTAATGTATAGTAACTTCCGAAACATGTAAATACAGACTAAACTTATCGTTTATATTTGCATGAAAATTTATTCGTTATTTCTTATATCTTATATCATAAGGTAATTGATAGAAGAATTTAAAGAAAATAATAGGTTGCGAAGTTTAGATTCGATTATTTATAGTTGATAAGTGGAGTGACAGAAGATGAAAGTTGAACGGAGTGCGGTCTGGGTTAGGTCTGTCTCGTTAACGTAACATCAATATTTCTCGCAGCTCCCTTATCCGATGCCGACGAAATCCGATAAGAAAAACAAGCCAATTCGTCCGTCGACGCTTATAATACGCCCCAAAAGCCATTGTCTCGATGAAATAAAAAGCGAAGGAGACTTTTTCTATCAGGCCAGTGACAAACGTATCTCAGAAGCGTCTCATCAGCGAGCACGCTCGCTCTCCGTTCTTCGTTACTCATCGTGTGTCGCTCTCATTGTCAGTCTCGCTCCGTGTAATGTTTGCAAAAGCCTGTGGGCTTCTGGGCTTCTGGGCTTCTGGTCGTGCCGCGCCGCTCCTCGCCGCTCCTCGCCGCTCCTCGCCACGCCGGTACGAAGACGAGCCGAGCGGAGAGTCCTCGTCTAGCAGTCTCCTTCTCCACCCCCTGGGGTAGTCTACGTCTCTTTATTTCACGGCTACCTTAGAGATAAGAGCGCCACGGAATAACGGCTCTTTATTATATACGGTAATAGGCGAACTTCAAGCCTGGAACTTAACCGTACCGCCCATTTTCCGCTGGATAAGATGCTTCCTTTTCCTCGACGTTGCGAACCTTCATACCAGCCCCGCCTGCATTGGCTTTCGCCTCGTCTGCGCTTACCTTCGAGTATTCACTCGCGAATACGCGACCTACGTGCAATGTTAAAGCGATGTCGCGTTATTTGCTTCGGATATGTTTACGTGAAATTTTCAAGAGCTAACTAATTTCAAATGATACTAATTGGACTGTACATAGGACAGTCCTGTATATAGATATACGTTAGTGTACATGTAAACACACATACAGTCGATGATCCTTCGACTTTCGTGTCATGGAGCCATTGACTCAGAGAGAATACTTGCGATATTGTAAATCGTGTCCATCTGGCTATCGCGTCTTACCGCTAAATGTCCCGTTTAAGTGGAACCAAGGGAACAGATAATTTTCCTTCGCTCTGCTGTTCTTCGAGCAGTCACGATTAAGGAAAAATGTACCGACTACTCTGCACGAAGAAATAAGAGCCACTTGGACGTGATTCGCATCTCCTTGGAAAGGTGCTCGAGTAATTGTAAGAGCATCAAATACAGGCAAATCGCGTCTACTTTCTTACGTTAGGAAATGAACGATAAGAAAGCTTCTGTTGAGGTAAAAAGGAAACTAGTGATTGTCAAATCCTTGGACGCCATAGAACGTTTATGATAAGTCGTAAACTAGAATTTCAAGGATGGATCATTTATCGAGCTCCGATTGAAAATATACGCATAGTCACTGGGCAAATTCCTGGTTACTGTGCCAAGTGATTGTAATTAATATATTTTCAGAATAATTTCAAGTTGAAACTATTTCAAGTTTAAAAGGTAAACAATTACAGATAAGTAATACGATACCGTGCTTAGTCAGAGGAGACGTGTTCCCTCCATTGTGGTGCAATATTGTTTAGTGTCGTTGTAAATCTAAAGTCCGCAAATGTCGATTAATGTTATTTTTCACCGTTTATTGTTTCGAAGAAGAATATTTCTTACTATTTTTCTGATTTTAACTAAAGAAAGTGTACTAACGGTACTATATTGGACGGAACAATATTACGATTTCATTGAAAATCAGTCGAGCATCGGGTTAGTCTGAGGTATCGATACACAACTCGTCATTCTAAAGCTAAATGAAATAGACTCTGAAACAAGTAATTATGTTGAAAAAATGCATTTTGTAATTCATCCAAATACCTATCTCTGTAAAAATTTCCATTACAAAATATGTAAACACAAGTACAATAACTGAATAATAATCAGTGGGGATAATATTTGCAAACCGAATGAGATTCTTTTGCTGTTACTTTAACGAAATGTAAACGAAAATGGCAATGAATGACTCGTGAAGGTATTTAGTGATGCGCATGACACTTCTCCAGAGACCCCTTAAACTTCTCTTTCGTCAGGTAATTAAGCTTACCCTCTATAATGGAACGAGACTTCTCTAATGAATTAATTAACTGATACGAACTTAAGCACACCCACGAACTATGGGGACAGATATTGTTAAGCGACGAAGGGGCAGATTAGATGGAGAAGATTAAAACGGAAGCTACACTAATTTTCATCCTACGGCCCTTGTAATTAGAGCACGAAAATTGTATAAGTTAAGTTGCGTCTAATACTTCGATTTTTTAATACTTGGAATATTTGTTCATTTTAAATTCGAAAGCACTAAGTCAGACTGTCGACAATATCGTTCACAAATGATTGATAAGCTGAAAAAATTCTATTATAAATTATAACTTCACGGGCACAGTATTAACAAAAATGACTCGAAGTGAAGTTTCAAGTAAAAGAGATCGAACGGGTTTCAGACGACGTTAACGGACAATATTCCGAGGGATATTCGAACGATCCATCTTTAAATAAGAATAACGAAGTGGCCATTTTGACAGATAGAATTAATGAATTCCATTAACCAAGGGAGACGAAGTGGCACAAAATAGTACATATCTCGAATTGACTGTCGAAGAATGACGCGACGCGACGGTAGAGGAGGAAAATCCTCGAGGAGGTAAAAAGAAAGTGCAGGTCGCGGGAAGACGAGGTTAAATTAATGGAGATGGTTTTCTGCGAGTCTTGGAGAAAAATTCGTTGCGCGCGCAATTGTTTTTAAATAGCGAAGGAAATCCATCGTTCTATATTTTCTATGTAAAGTCGTTCGCTATTCCACTTCGCCATAACACTTGCTCAATATCGAAACTGTTGGATCAATGGCGGTTTCGAGTGCGTACGTAGTTCGCACAACGTTTCGACTACTCTGTGCCACTTGGAACGCGTTTCAAGTACCTCCTTTAAGAACCAAAGAGAAATGTTTGCGGAATTGTTCTCGCATTCAACCTGCAGAAAATTCCTTCGTAAAATCGAGGTCACTGTACGTTCGCGTGCTTTCGTGTTGGCAAAATGTCATGCAAAAACGTGTGCGAATTAATTTCGAAGAATTATTATACGACATTTTAATGAAAAAGTATTAATTATGAGAATTATTTAGGTATACATGCACTATCATCAAGCAACGTAAACGTGTTTCATTGAGTTCTTCTTTTAGATCGTCGAAAAACACATTTCTTGTGTGCTCGAAACGCTTTAGTAGTATTTTCCGAAACACCTCAGATTATGCAAGAATATTTTGAATATCTGACCCTGATAACAGCAGAGTGT
This sequence comes from Calliopsis andreniformis, assembly GCF_051401765.1. Classification (NCBI taxonomy): domain Eukaryota; kingdom Metazoa; phylum Arthropoda; class Insecta; order Hymenoptera; family Andrenidae; genus Calliopsis; species Calliopsis andreniformis. The sequence continues at coordinate 29,242,230 of NC_135064.1, forward strand.
CCAAGAAATATTCTGGTTTCTATCTCGACACAACTATTCTATCGATATGCTGTGCTGGCTATGGACATTTTATGCTTCACGCGAACTCGTATCTCATTCATATGAAAAGCATTGAACGACACTGAACTGCACGACTTCTCTCGGTTTCTGACACATTCGAACGATATCTCTACAAAACCAAATGGAATCTTACTCAATTTAGAAGTATCAACTAAACATTTCAATACATTGTTGCTGTGTGTGGAACGAGCAAAGTTATAGGTCAGGATACCGAATAAAAAAGATATTTCGACTATTTTCCCTTGAGCACAGCGAAGAATAGAACAGAATCGAAAAATTGTTTGCGTTATTATCGATCAGAATGTAGAAAGGAAAACCTTTAAATTGTACCGCGATGATTTTTGACAAAGCGAAAGCCTCTGTTAGACTTCACCGCTGTTCTCTGCGCCTATAATTCGGTGAAAGGGGCAAGCGCTATTGATCTTTCTCTTTTTATCTTTCTTCTATTCTCTGGGGCTCCTCCATTTCACTTTCCTCGTTTATCCACTAGAGAGAATCATGCAACTTGGGATGTCGTCGTATTCCCTCCCTTTATGACCGATGTCGCACTTTATGTCGCACGAAACGTTCAAAATAATTTTCGAAAACGTTTTCGTCTCGAATAGGATTGACCGATTTAGTATTTTATCAAGATTTTTCTGTGGAACATTCAGTGAAAGTACACGAATGCAAATAATCTATTGCATGTTGCAGTTCGATTATTAAATATCAACGAGAGAACTTTACTTTTCCAATAGTGTCGCTTATATTCTGCTTATATTCTGCTTATATTCTGCTTATATTCTGCTTATATTCTGCTTATATTCTGCTTATATTCTGCTTGTATAGTAGGTACAAAATGACGCGTGTTTACACTCGCCAGGGAATTTGTTTGATTTCGAACGAATCCGCATCATAATGAGGTTTACGATTGCTTTGATAGGAAGATTCCTTCATGAATGAAGCAGAAAGTTGAGCTAATTTTTCTTGAATACATAGTTGAAAGCAGATCCCGATGAGAGAGGTTTTGTGCTGGCACATCGCCGCGAATGCAATTCAAGAGCTCTTCGACAACTCTCAGATCTCTTCTTCCGTGAGTAAGCATAGAAATTGCGTAGAAAATTGAAGCAGCAGTTTTACATCCAATACGGAATTATACCCGTCGGTTTCTCTGAACAATCTGTGCCAGACCACAGTCGCCACTACAGCACAAGTTCAGCCGCGTTTCTATGTAGGACACCAACGGATACAAATGATTCCCTTCTACCTCTATAGCGGTTATCACGCATTTTGATCTACCGAATACGAATCGCTACACAGCGTGAACGTAAATAACGTACGTCAGAAGCGAAACACGCTCGTAAATAATCTCGCACTTCTCTACGATGATATATTTTTAATGCGTTAAATGCATCCGCGATCATTCGCTTCTACAAGTCACCAATAGAACGTATCTCGTATCGCGTGATTGAAACCACAATAGAGCGTACCGTTAGATCAGAGAATCAGAGTTAGAGTGTCTATCGTTCGCATAATTCAGTGTTGGAGTGGCTCGAATTATCAGTCGATGCTTGATCGACGATGAATCTTCCACGAGTCAGAAGCACGCTATCTTCTAATTCTCTTTGACGTACACGCCATTTTCTGCTCAGTGGAACTTCAGTCAGTCCGTCCACCGTTAGAAAACACGCGGAAAGAACGATCCACCCAACAGTTAACTTCCCACGAGACTGGAAAAGGTATCTAGTCTTGGTATTTTTCTAATGTGCTCAAAATCATGTCACTCGTGATATTTGAAAGAAACGAATGCTTTATTAGTCTTTATTATGATACGTGCGTTAATGTGGCACGACTACTTGACTCGAATATGAAACATTGAAAAGGATTTCACTAAGGAGTAGTAGTTTGTGCAGTGCATAAGATTCATAAAGATTTCCATAGAGTACACGCGACATTTTTTCCACCCACCTTCTCAGATACTTGTACCATTAAATCGTGAAATTGAAAGCTTAAAAACCGACATTTCCTGGATCGCCGACTCAATAATTGTCTTTGTCGTAAGTTAAGAGCGGATTCACGATTTTTTGCGTCTTTATCGAGTATCATCACCATTACGGCTACGAGGTAAAGATAGAAAGATCAGAAGAACGAGAAGTAGAAGCGTTTGAAGTGTGAAGGCACCGAGTGGCGAGGAGGAGGAGGAGGAGGAGGAGGAGGAGGAGGAGGAGAAGAAGAAGAGAAGCTGAAAAAGCGGCGAAAGAAGTAGTAGCCGAAGAAGGAAAAGGAGCAAGATTGAATGGACAATAGGAGAGGGGGAGGAAAACAGAAGGAGAGTAAGAAGAAAGAGAAAGGGGTAGAATAAGAGGAAAAGGGAGGTAGGTAGAAGGGTGGTGGCTGGTAAGGGTGGGCAAGCGGGTTGATATATAAGCAAGCTATAGAGACACGGACACAGGTAAGCGCGCACGCGCGCGGTCCCACACTGTCAGAGAAAGGAAACACGGACAGGGTTCGTATAGGTGGTATGGTGGCTAGGAACGGAGTTCGGAGAGGTTGCACGGGGCGGCTGCGTGCTCGAAGCCCGAGCGGCGCTCGCGCAATGTAGTCCCTCGGCTATCCTTGACGCGGGAGCATCGTCGTTTCGAAACAGCCGCGACCTTCTCCCGTCGCGCGCGCGTTCTCTCGAACGTCCGTGACCATTGACGCGCATCTCGGCATCCCTGAGTTACCCCGACGAACGTAGCGGCTGAATTTCGATGGACAAACCGTGCCGCGGCTCGCCGATACGACACTGACCTCGGCACCCATCGGTTTTCCTTTCCACCTATTCCCAGGGAAACTCGAGATCCAGATCGTGTGCCGCGCGTATCGAGCATCGCGACGATACAGATCGATTCGCGAGATGTGTGTTGTGACGTAATCGGTGAATTGTGATCCCTCGTTCCTGACCGGCCCAATTGACATGGGTCACACTCTAACCTGGACACGGAGGTTTACGCGCAGGCTGTTTACTGTCGTGAATCAGTTGGCTGGTTGACGAGACGGTGCCGAGACGGTGCCGAGACGGTGCCGAGAACGTTCACCGCGAAACGTGATATTCGAAGTAACACTGCCGATTCTAACCTACCTGCGAAGATTCCAAGGGTGGCGAAGAAGTAGTTGGTGAATCGTCGTCGGCACATCGCCCCAACATTCGAGTTGGACTTCCAGTGAACAATCGAGTAATCCGCATGAAAGGCTCGTAGTAACACAGTGCGTTCTCGGTGCTTCGTGACGGAAACTGGCTGACGTACGATTATCGTTCGTGGACCGATCGAACTTGGCACGAACTTCCTGTCGACGCTATTCACGCTGAATGAAACACCACGAGACGCGTAATCCACGATACCTAAATTTGCTCAGCTTCCTCGAAGAACTTCCCGAACTTTTCTCGGCAATTGATGACGACAAATAAGACATCAAGAAGAGACGCTTATCGTTCCTGCGATTACAACCATCGTCATCTTCTGAGAACAATTGTATCTATTAGGTGAGATGTTAGGTGAGAAATCCTTGCATCGCCCAGCAACTTTTTCAAGAAAATTTAGACATTTTCGAAGTTACTGCCAGTGAAAGCATCATCGAAGATTACCGGAGAAGTTGGGAAGTTGGCGAAAAATTAGACGCGATAAAACGTTTAAACGTACTCCCAAGATAGAATCGTTCCACGAGCATGCGATAGTCGCCGTGCGATCCCATGGGATGTTGAAGTTAAAAGGTGTTGGTGGATCAGAAACGATCTTCAGCCCTTGTTTACCCGAGCATTTCTACGGCACGGGTCTGCGTTTGGTGCTCGTGTCCCACCGTGAAAAATCTCTACCCACGCTTCTTCCCTTTTTCCGCCTACATTAAACCATTTTTCCGCCGAACGTGCTTTCTCCCCAGCCAGAATAAAAACAGGATATTCGTCGGGAGGAATTGGAAGAAAGGTTGGAATTGCGGCTGCAGATAGCGTGTAATTAAAATACCGCGAAAGGTGTTAGCGCGCTCAATCGAAGAGGCAATCGATTCGCGCGAGTGCGACAGAGGATGATGCAGGCTACTAGTCGACCATTAATCCGCGAGCAAAGCTAGTGAAAAGAGAGAAACGACGCAATTTGTGAAAATGCAGCGATAGAGTGATGTGCAGGGAGAGAAACCGCCAGAAAGAATGATCGATGGAACGTCTGGTGTATAAAGCAAATTACTTTAACGAGTCCCACCTAATGCATTGCGAACGAGTTTGCGGTCGTCACTGCAGCGACAGACACAAAAGCGTCCAACGACCACCCTCCTTCTCTCTGTCTAATCTTAGACAATTACAAACTAACCCCGTACTAGCACCAACGAAATATTCCTGCCATTAATTGCACTCATTAACGGCTAGTCCTGCCACAAAGCTACTCGCGTCACGCTATCTTTTTCTATGCGACTTTCGAATTTAGTTGTGTTTGGTGGAAAAGAAGAAGAGGAAGAAGAGGAAGAAGAGGAAGAAGAGGAAGAAGAGGAAGAAGAAGAAGAAGTGGAGGAAAGGCATCTTCAAATGTAGTGCACATAAGAAGATTTTTGTTGTTTTCAACGTGTTAGTGGTGGTAATAAGTAAATTAAATTCAACAGTGTCGTGTTGCCTAGATAACTGAACGATAGTAATTGTAAAATCTGCAGTTCAGTCGCTAAGAAGAAGAACGTAGACGGAATTCGATTAGAAATCGCGTGAAATGCCACGCTGTTCGAGGAACTGTAAACGCTAGCAAACTTTTCGTCGGACCGATGAGTGTTGCTCGACAAAACGGTTGAAATGCGTGTGAGATAGTATTGTATATCAATATGTGAAGGAACCTCGCCGGGGAAAAGCGATGTCTACTTCTCTTCCCATACTCGTCTGTTTTATCATTTCTTTTGGTAAGTTGAAACTCATAACGACTGCCTTGTTATCGCGTGATTCGATATTTCTCCTCGTGTAACAGCGTCGCTAAACTCTGACGAAACATGGTAAACTCTGTGCCGCAGAGTAATTGGAGAAATTTGTTATTAGATTAGTTGGTAATCAAAGAACCGGCTTCAGCTTTATTGCAAAAGTTCGTTGCGACAATGTCGCTGAAGTTGAAGGGAATTTCTTTAGAACATTTACGTTTAACGTTGAATTTATAAAAAGTAAGTATCTTTGGTTTTATACCAACACTCGTTCATCGTCTCAATCGGATTTTTCGCGTATTTATCAATAAGAATTCTCTCCATGTGAGATAATTAATTACCGAGCGAAGCTCGCACATCTTTCACTTTCATGCAATTTAACGATCTCTGCTACCAAGATAATGTAAGGGGAAAATACCTACGACGCAACGCGCGACATGGTTACACCCAGTTCACAAGCCAATGACCTATACGTAATTTCAAATTAAGTTAATAAATTAATCATTCCCATGAATTACTTGTAACTACTCCGAAGAATGTGATTGCATGCTTTGTCGATGCAGTACTCTACGTTTTACAGCGAAGAATAATTTTACATTGTTGCCGGTTTATACCCTGCTACAGTGTAGGTATGAAAGCTTTATTGAACCATCGCGATCTAATCTATTAAAATACATTTTTCATGATATTTACACTAGAAAAATGATTTTGAAAACGCAAAAATTGTACTGCGGTTTCGCTTCTTTTTTAATTGAGAGGAAAAATAATCATTGTAGTCCTCCCGATATACTTTTCTGTAAACATTTTTCCAAAAGTATTTTTCTATGTGTATATATTTTTGATTCGATGACGAGATGAGATAGAAAGCTTACGTTAACACAATTTAACGCTCAAATAATTCCTCATCCGTCCTCAGTCGAATCTCCTTTTCTTCGTACACCTGATGTCAGGATTTTCCCTAGAGGGTCTCTTCCGTGAAAAGTTACAATGGTTTCTCTTCGCGAGCAAACACTCGCCACAAACCTGGAAAGTCTGTATTATTGATTGCTTTGCATCTCCTCTATTGCAGGTTCCGTCGAACTCTTGCTTGACCAATTCTACTTTCAATATTTGCAACCTCTTCTCCTTAATGTAATGCAGTTGTTTGATATCGTTTGGGGAGACCTACTGTAGGGAAAAATTGGAAAGAATACATCTCGCTTGATATTTATTTGCCTGTTTAACTTGAAGCCAGATTTTCAAGCAGATTTCACCGACTTCGTAATGCCTGTTGCCTTAAATGAAGTTTTTTCACCTACACTCTTGGTTATTGTGCCGTAGTCTGTTTCTGCCAGGCGTTCGTTTTTGCAACAGAAACGATTCATCGTGACTGTTACACTTAAGAGACTTTTGTTGACGGTGACGACGAAGAAATCGGAGAAACCCCTTCTTACTCCGAACAAAATTGTAACAGTCTGGCTTTCAATAATTGATTTCGTTTCCTCGGCTCAGAATCAGTTTTCATTTTCGTTAATATTGTAAAATAATAGCGAAGTAGTAACCTACTTCGTGAATTCATTCATTGGTCATTGGTTAAACTGGCCATGTATTCGTCCCGAAGTTGTGTGAAATTCGGATTACTCACAGTTGAGAGGTTTTTATGGAAAAAAGGTAGCAGGTAAATTGCATTGGATTTGCTTTAGTTAAGCCGACCGAGTTGCTGGATTAAATAGCCAATCTAAAATTCGGAAGCTTGTAAAATGGTCGAACAGAAGCGCGAAACGGATGCTATTTGTCTTACGGTTTTCGACGTGTCCCGCACTGCCAAAAAACGGAAATTAGTACCGTAGAACGTTTACTCTAGCTACAACGTGCCCCCGTACAAGCCATTTACATTCTGCCGACGCTGCTACTCGTGTGAATTCGCAACGGTCCAACCGTTCGCGTTTTGCTTTCTTCTGGCTGTCTAAGCGAACGATATACCATACCCTTGGTTGCTCTTTGTTTCGGAGATAAGGCGTTCCCAATTCGAAGTGGGATTCTTGATTCGATCTTTCCTTCTGCGTCGCGGGTAAAGCTGGACCATCCCTTATACGCTTTACCCTGATTTAATGTAATTGAACTGAACCTAAGGAAGACACCTGCGTTACAGGCGAACAAACCTTTATCTGTAGTACGTTCGTTATTCGGGATTTCCATAGGCTACCCTCAACTAGAGAATGTCGCTATTATTTTCGAACAGAAGATCTGTCAACCGAATTACGTGAAAAATTGAAAATGATAAAGTTCTAAATGTGATTCGAATGTTGTTGTAAGAGGCAACGACCGCAATCTACAAAACTGCACGCGTTTGCAAGATAGGTAGAATTCCGGCTGCGTCGGTGCGATACCGTGCAATTCGCGTGTGACGCGGTGATTCGGCGTTGCTCGAGTCATCTTGTTTAATCCAACCGGCTTATGGGGACAATGAAATTCGAGCTCATGGATTCACTTTGATCGTCCACCCATAGAACGAGTCGGAGGCACTGAATTGTCGATACAAGCCAGACTACGAGGCGTTTATATGGCGATCGAGCCCGTGAAACGCGGCATTCTCGTTTATGACGTTACCCCGTGAAACGACGCACGTAATTCCGCCAGCTCGGTTCAACATTGGGATTCTGACGCCACCACGGTTCATCACCTCCTTCATCCGCCCCAAGACTGGTCCAGCCAAAGCGGGGCACGTTACCGAAAATAATGATCTCACGCGTCATCCCCGGCCGATGCAAAGGCTCCTGGATTAAAGTAGATGCCAGGTCAAACACGATCGATCGAATCTACCTATTTCCTGGCGATACACCTAGGCTTCTGTTCTACCTGTATCATTTAGCTATGCTTTCCTCGGTTACTGTCGATAGTTGACAGGTACAAAGGACTTTACGCCGTATCGCGTCTATAAACGATTCTGTTCTCGTTAATTGGCTGCTTTGCGTAGGACACTGCGATAGATAACATTTGACTTTTTGTCGTTGTGTAGGTCGTGCTTCAACAATTCCGCGGGATAAATGTAACGGGTGTAAGTTTATTCGATATCTTTCAGTCCTCTGTTGCGCTTCAGAAGAGATTCGATAGTTCGTTTCTTTTTCATTTTATATTTTCATTTCGGGAGTCAGTCACTGTGTTAACCCCAAAATTGTGCAATCGAGACAGATTAATTGGCATAATGAATAATTGTCAATTCATCCCAAATTCATTTTGCAATATGGAATTCTAGCAGCATTGACAATAGATTATGTGCCACGCCTATTCGTGGCACACATAAATAGGACGTTCAGTCCCGATAGTATCGTCAAATAAATTCAATTCGTTATTAGTCAAGTTAAAAGCAGCTGTTATTACTGACAATATTGACGCGTGGGATGATTTGTTTTCAATTTGTGTTATTATTAACAAAGGACTGGATGTGACAAAGGCTTGCGATTATTACATTGAGTGAGTAATCATCGTATTACAAGTTCGTATCGTTTCTCGCGAAATCAAACAGCTTCTAAACTGTAGTTAATTAATGACTATATTGGCAACTGCAACACACCATTCAAACTGTTTGTATTTTTATTCAGTATTGTTAGAGGATAGAGATGACAATGGTAAGAAATAGAAGATATATCAAGATTTCTGTGAAAAGTAAGACTACCTATGTTGTTAGATGGCATTATGCTCATGCATACATAATAATATAGAAAAGTTTCCTGACTCGCAACATAAATAGACATAAGAGGCTTTTAAGAGAAAGCGAAACACATTTTCCTTCGAGATATAAGAAATTCGATTTGTACATACACGTCCCATCTACAGTAAAATGAACTTTCTGAAATGATTCTAAGCTCAGTGCAAGAGACAAACGATGAGCGAAGTATATTTTTATGCGGCAATTCCAACACACTGAATAGAAGAAAGTAACTATAGAGAAAACTGTTAGAAAGATTAAAAAAGCTAGCTTTTTGTTAATTTTAATAAGAGAATATATTCCCGGATGGATTGATCAGTTTTTCGTGGCGGTGTAGGTGAAAGGTTTGAACGATTCTTTTATTCCGTCTGTAGCCACCTAATTGGCTTGAAATGTTCTTCGTTTCGTCAAAGAGGGAAGTATGCGAAGGCGTCGACTACCTTTCCACGCTCTTTCCACGCTCTTTCCACGCTCTTTTCACGGAATCGAACTGCAAATGTAGGTCCGCTGTACCTCGTCTAAGGAGGAGAACTTTTCTAACTTGATCGCTCGGAGCACATCGTAAAGAGTACAGAGAATCCATGAACGACAATCAGTTCTCTGATGATCGATGTGACGTTTAAAGGGCCTTCGAAACATGAACAGTTCTCGTTGCACTTGTCGAGCATTCTTCGTCGACCCTTTCACAACTCCCTGGAAATTGAAATTTCCTATTTCCACTATCTTTCTATTCCTAACCGGTTGCTTTATTATTCTTAGCTAATTGTTCTTGAGACAGCTTGTGTCCTACTAGTATCTGACAAATGATTCAAACTAATTCTACTTCCTCTTTTTATGAGAAACTAGAAATCATTTGAAAGTTATGAAAAGCAATCTTCTGTTTGAAAATAATCGCAAGACCGATGGCAACCGGTTAATTCTCGATTGCAGCTAATTGAACGTCGCGGTCGAAAGAAAAATGAGTAAAGAGAGCAGCGCAGAAAATTTGGAGGATAAAAGTTAACTTATCCGCTTGTAAAACCTGCATTCGGATGGAGAGGGTAATGGAAACGAGAGCCGAGTGGGATGAAACGAAATAGGATTTTGCGGTGAGCCACCAAACCAACCAGTGTCCCTCATTGTCCGGTAGTTAGCTGTGACGGACAACCACTATCTACCAAATCTTCAAATAATTATAAAGCCACTTTACCCACGAATGTTAGGAAGGTTCTTCAGAAGTTCCGAGACAAAAGAGACAGGGGCGAAACATCGTACGTGGCGCAGAGAAGAAAATCCGCATCATAGCGTCTAAAGTAACTTATTCTCTCCAAAACTTCTTTCGCTCTCTACTAATAGTTACTGATTCGATCGTCTTTCAACTTCAAATTTTGATCATCTTAGGTAAAGTTTATGGAATTTTACGAATCTATAGATTCTTATCTAGGGATATTTTATTTGTAATATCTGACGATACTTTCGCATTGTTTAGGATAGTTTTATTTATTATTTGTATTGAAGTTTCAATGGTCCATACATTTTCTTTTGATATTTTATTGGCGTTGGTAATTACAAACTAACAACGTGTATACCTCGTATCACAACTCACCACGTTTATTTGTTTAAAATTGTTGATTCTGTTGCGATGTTAAACAAAAATGTCAACGATAAAAAGTCAGCATGAACGTGTACATATAGCATATTACCCTCGATTTTCATATCTTGAAATACAACGAGTTGATAAACTTGCACTGAGGTCAACTAATGTGTATGCGATGTGGAAAAGTTTCGCAATTATTGTATATTTTATAGGTCAATAAACTCATTCCGGCGATCGTGTAATTATTTTAACGGTTTAGTATTGGAAACGTTTCACAGATACGTATGGACGATAAAATATTCTTGCAACAGGATTCACAGTTCATTCAGAAATACCTAGTTTTCGAAGAGAAAAAGTCGCGGACTGCAGTATACTTTCGAGTTAGTCGAACTTTCGATTTCTCCGCGAAAGAAAAACCCAGTAAAATGAATGCATTTCCTTGTAACAAAATAAATTGTTAATTGTTGCTGCTAATGAAGATATTTGAATCGAAGGCTTGAGTTAATGAAATTGTTGTGTTTCTAATATTGATCTTGATTGAAAGGAAAGATTAGTTTATGCGAAACTCGACGCACAATTAGTTGGCAGGAATAGCAGGTTGAAATGTGCTTTCCATTGGTCAGCCCTTCTCTTTTAATAATCTATTCGTGATTGAGAAGCTGCGAAATAAAGTTTCTCAAAGATCCAGCTAAATGGACCGACGTGACGCTTACTGAAGGAAAGCTTACTCGTACAGAGTGGATACGTCGGGAGAAAATACATGTATTCTAGACAACGCCCATGCAATTTTGTCACCTGGAGCCGCTAGTCGTTGGGAATTTCGTGGAAAGTCGAGACACATCGCAAGGAAAATTCAACCATGGCGTTCCAGGGCGAAATTAATTTTCGTCGAAGTACGACTGGCGTGGTGGTTGCGGTAGACGCGGTGTTAGCTGCTGCTCTTAGCTAGCTCGTCTTAACTCGTATGCCGCTCGAAAGTTTAAGAGTCCACGGTACGGGAGACCTTAAAATTTCCACGCGAAGGAGGAACGAGAGTTCACTCTGGAAGCCTTTCTTCTCCAACAGTGACGTAAGTACTTACATTCTGAAACGTTGCTGGAAATTCGTTTGCCATACAGCTTGACTTTTACCTAGAACGAGCATCGTGGACCTGGAGTAGATTTTTAGTTCACTATCACTGTTTTACTTCGTCGATCATATTGAACCGATTACCTATTCAGTTTATGATCAATAAAGTTGCGAAATGAGAAATAAAACCATTTATTTGGCTTTTTTTAAGCGTTTCAGTTAACTGAACCTACAACTTTATTTCACTTCGATTTGCTTTTAAAAAGGAAATTAATTGAAACATAATATTCTGAAAGCATCTATAGACGCAAACTATAGATTGATGGTATGTAGAACTTGTAAATCAATAGATAGAGAAGTTTTGAATCTCAGGGATAATGTTGTCAAACTTTTGAAAGTATGATACAAGAGTGAATCAGCAGAGCGTATTTGTTTGAGAAAATGAATGGTTAGGTCTGGGTTAGAGCGGATGAGCGAACGCGGTTGTTGGTCCGGGCTTAAGGTGAACTCGACTTAAACGCTTTCGGATCGGCGTGGCCCACTGAAAGCGTGTAGCGTACGAGTGCATGGTCTACTAAACTAACGAAAGAGAATTTGCCCGTTGCGAAAGTGCTTCCCTACATGCGGATGATTCGGAAGAGCAATCGCAAAGAAAAGCTCCGCCGGCATTCTTCTCCGCATTTCAACTTCGTCGACTGATCTCGGGGCTTTGAGTGCGCCTCTCGATTTCCGCTTTGAACCTTTGATCGGATTTCACCGATCGAATCCGCGATTACGCTGCTGTTCTTTTCCCGAAAACAAATGGATCCCCTGTGAATTCGTGCGCGTTCTCGTGCTCGCTAAATCCCACTTCGGTTTAGTATTTAGATCTCTGTTCGCTCGTTTCTATCGATTAAGCGTCCGTTCGGCAAACGATTTTATTGTCGCCCACCTTTGCGAGAACTTAACGAGATCCTCTCCCCTCATCATTTCGTCTCGTTTTTTATGCACTAATAACGAATTTCTTTTCTAGCAATTGCGCGCGAAATATCCACACTTGAATAAATACGAACGAGAACTCGAGGCGAAATAATAAAATGTATACGAAACGATTGCTTGCGTTTTCCGTTGTATAATTCAAACTGAGCAATTTAGGGGTGGCAAATGGTGCGAAGAGAGGAGAAGAATCGATCATTCATGAACAATGGCACTCTATGGATGTTATTCCGCTAGAATAGGAGGAAAATAGCTCGATGGTCCCCAAACTGTCGGTCGCGTTACACACTGTTACCCTCGTGAAACTGCCTTCTATTCGTTCCGAGTACCGATTCACCACCAATGCGTGTCTTTGGCACCCCCCCCACGATCGACTATTTCTCCATTCTGCGTTTCGGTAAACATCTATTTTAACAATTATCTATTTTCCGCACCGTATACTGCCTCGAGCTACAAATATCCATAGAAAAACTAAACTACCTTTACGCGAACGTATACATCTTCATGGAAAACTGTTACCGATTACAGAGACCATAATTTGTGGGTAGTCGCGCGTCAGCGAAACGCGTTGGCTAGTGATCACTAGTAGTGATCGCGGCGAGTCACGAAACAGATTATGCGTTCTTGCTGCGACAATGGTCCATTGCCGACAGCTATGGAAAAAAATAACCATCGAATGCGGTTGATTCTGGTTACGGACGTATTCAATATTCTACATGCGATATCTACATGCGATATACAGCTTTATGATGTCACGTTGCGTTCAGATGGAAAGTTGTAGTTGATGAAAGAACGTTATATCGAGTTGGCCGAACAGACGGAAACAGGATTTTTTGAATTTCATCGTACCAGCAAACAAATTTCGACGAAACAACACCCTGTTCAAGTTATTTTATTGTTTCAATTCTGAAAAGTTTGCTCTATTGTTCCATAAGCATACCTTTATGTTCACCATGGACAGACATTCAAATTCAAATGACTATTCGCCTCTCATAAAATAATCGAGGTAAGAACGAAGGAAGGAGTTTACAGAATCGTTGGGACGTTTTCCAACTTTTCTTCAATCTAACACTCGTCGACCAACTTTTTCTAACGCCGTGGAAATGGTCGCGACTCGACGTATTTTAATTTCTTTGAAAGTTCCTAGCTTTTCTTCTCCCGAGAGATCGCTTAACTGAATAGCAGCCAGTTAGCTCGAGATTATTTTATTCCAAATCCCTTTCGTCTCCCTTTTTATCTATTTGTGTCCTGTTTCTCTAGCTAGATTACGCACTGAGGAAGTATAGCAATATAAATGGCATATAAGTAATTTGAAAATTTTCCTATCTTCTGTCCTTACACATTTATCCGACATATGGAAATTTTCTCAATAGTCTACTTCAATCAAACGATTATAAATCACTTGATGACTAAGTATCCGATCACTTTCAGGTGGTATAGCGTCATGTCTACGAAATTTTCGAACCGACTTTCTGGAGGAATGGCCAACTCCTGGAACGGGACCTCATTTCGACACCACTATGCAGTCAAACTTTACCGGTCTGGTGGGGAAAACTGTGCACTTGGTATGCAAAGTGAAAAACCTTGGAAATCGAACGGTGAGTTGTTTCATTATGAAGCATACCTTTTTTCAACTAAAATGTATCTACTAAAAGTGCATTTTGAAACAGACCTCGTCGCAATCTGTTCCGTTGCATTGCAAAGTATATGATTGTAAATTTCTGAAGATAAAAATATGTGATCACGGTATATTTGGTGATTGTTAATACACCCTCGGGGCGATAATGACGGTCTTCGTTAGTAGACGTACAGAAACCACCGGGTAATCAACAGCAAGTTTGACTTGGTCGAAGTTTCTCGATAGAAGCAATAACAACAGCACAAACTTAGTTTTGCTTTATAAGAGTTGTGATTCGCACAAAATTCATTAAGAATTCAAAGCTAAACGCACAAATCGGGCTTAAAATGTATCGATTCATGGACGCTTTTATTTGATATAGAGAAGAAAGTAAAAATTAGTAGGTAAGTGAATTCGAATTTCTGTTGGAATATCGTGTAGGTAATGACTATAATATCGCTTAAAACGAAGTCAATTTTTATCACATTGACGGCCAAACCCTGTGACTGGAGACATATTTCACCTATCAAAAATTCTTACGAGCCACATTCTATACTGAAACTATATTTTATAAATATGAATATTAATTATCATACACTTTGCAAAATTAAAGGACCTTCATTTATATATAATTATAAATAATTTCGGGTTAAAAAGTTGTCGATTTTTGAGCTGCTGTAGCGAGTCTATGCTCTTTTTAAAGGGCAAACCTTTAGTTTCTCACTCGTAAATTGAATTTTTCTAAAGACATTTTTCTACTAGAATACGGGGCGGGAAAGAGAAGGTAGTTTTTTTTCTTAAAAATGTTTGTAGAAGGATTTCAAAAACGCAAGGGTTACAGTAGCTATCTAGAAGAGTCAAATACAGCTCATCAAAATTCAATTTAATCTGTAATAATTTGTTATTTCGATGCTTTTACTTCAATTAAAATAATAATGTTAATAGCGATCATTTGAATGAAGTCGATAATGGTAATAACGGTATAGTAATAAGATAAATAAAGACAATAAAATGGCGATGAATGCAGTAGCTGTGAATGATGATCGCAGTAGCAATAACGAATATTGCGATGCTCCCATTCGCATTGCGAAATCGATATGAAAAATCCAATTTAATTGGAACGGAGACAAATGTTAGCGGTCGTGAAGTGTAAAATGTACTACGCATACCTGTGCATAAAGAAGAGTAGTAAATTATGAAAACACCTCGTACTAACAAAAACAATATCTAGTTTTTCTTTTCACTTTTTCTTGAAAATTAAAAAAGAAGCTCAAAGACTTTTCTTCGTAGGTCTTCGATCTAGAATCTACAGTCTTCTTATGATTTTCAAGAACAAGGTACTTGAAATCAATACGATACGACGATAGGTTAGTGCAATATACATGAGGGTTTGTAAATTGAACGTATAAGAGACCAAAGGCAGACTGACAAGTCTGAGATCGACTGTAACCCATTAGTTCCTTTATCCCGACGAAGATCAACGAGTTCGTATTTTCTCAAGGTCTATTCTCCTTCTTCTTTGTCGATTCCATTTTCTGTACTATCTACTTTAACGGTAAGAGCCTTTGTAATTTCTAAAAGCGTCAATAGGAACGAACGTCGGACAGTGAACAACTATTGGCAACGTTTCTAACGCAAATAACGCTACAGATGGCCATAATATACATCTACTAAGAGACTAAGAAACTTTGATTTTATAAAGATGGAAATGATATTCTACAGATTTCAGAGTTTTCTGTTCATTCTTTCTTAATCCATGTTTGGTACGTTTTGAACACAAGGTTTTTGATATAACTCGAATACATCGTCGACGTATTTGCGGTACATTCTCGATGTAACTTGACTAGGTCAAGTAGAGAAAGTTTCTCTTTGAAGCACTTGTTTATTAATTTAATTAAATTACTTTCTCTACTTGATAGTTATTAGCAAAATCATTTGGTAGGAAAGTACAGAATTGTTTGACTGTAAAATAGTGGAATATTCGTAAGTTTATTCTTCTGAAGAATTTTGCAAACTTAACGATACACCGCACGAAGTTTTGCTAGCGCCAGAGTATCGTTTGGAATGCAACAGTTGCCGATTCCTGGTGGAGCTAAGCTCTGCCGCAGACTTGTCCCACCTTTGTCGACAGCTCTTACGTAAATCTGGAAACACTTGTAAATAAATCTTGGTTTACGAGCTATTTAACGCATCCAGGGTAGTTCCAGCGAAATGAAAGGACAATAAAGGGGTTGACTGGTAGGTGGGTAGAGGCGGGTAGAGGCGGGTAGAGGCGGGTAGAGGCGAGTAATTCGGAGAATGAGGAAACCGCGAAATTCGCTTGGAGCCATTCGTGGACACTTGGCTCCGCGTTTTACTCGCGCGGCTACCCGTAAATGCAGCATACTATGCAGCTCGACTGGTGCATGGAAAGCGGCGCAGCGGGCACGATCATGCGAGCTGCATAGATTCGGTTGGATTTCAGCAAACAATGCCGCGACTAATGCCGATGACACACCGGTGTCATCTCGAGAACTCGCAGGTTGCCGCAGCTGCCAGGTTCGCGGCCGAGCTAGGACAATACCGAATCTCCATGGTGACATCACATTCGCCTCGAGTAGAACGGAGCCAGCGTTACGGGAAATTGGTTTATGCCAGGGAGCATCCGTGAAACGAAATACACTCTTGAAAAGACCCTCCATTTCACTACGATCCTTCTCCCTTTATTCGCTTCCTCTTTAAGTTCTAACCATCTCACGCATTTAATCTGTCCTTCAAAAATTCAACAACAGAAATTACTCCTCTCCAGTCATCGCAAACAATGAACCACGACTAGAGGTTTTATAGTCCCGTTCATTCAGTTGGTCTCTTGCGTTGCTCCGAACAGTATAGATCTAACAGTGTAGAGATAATAACTAGTTGCCTGAAGAAAAACCATAATCGAATAAACTATTTCACTTTCCCAATATTTCAGTAGAAAATATTCTTTCATTTGAAATAAGTTCGGTGAAATTGCAGCAATCTTTCTTTCACAATTTATGAAGTCTGTTTTATAATAATTTCATACAATATATGTCGTTGTAATGAAAAAGAAATAAGTAGCTAAATAATATATGGAAATGAAAAATTTTCTTTCCAAATCGAAATACGTAGAAATAAACATAATCGGCGAAGTTTCTCCCGCGGGTGATCAAGTGGAAACGATTTCAAATCAAATATTTCGTGTGAATCTTCATTCATATGCTCGTGCTTCGCAACGATTTAATATCGCTGAGCGTTTTCGCCGGTTAAGGTGAACCTTTCAATTTTATTCGTCTCTTTGACGCCGCAGTGAAAGAGCTCCAACGGCTTTGAGGCAAACGAATTTGACACGTAATGTTTACGGGCACGATTTCCTTTTTTAAGTGATTTTTAACTAGGCGTCGATCGAATACGCTGCGATTCGTTAAGATTATGAAATATATTTGAATATTTCGCACGTATATTCGTTTCTTTTGCCATTTCCACGGTAATGAATCCACCGAGTCTTCTTCTCTATTTTTCTTCAAATTCTCGCTCTTTGTCGTCATTATAACAAACGAATAAAATAAGCAGTAATTTGTACGATTATCGTCGCACCCATTCGGGCTGGCCTTTGAGCGACAATTAAGGTTAATCGAATGTAAATGTAACTCCCGAGAATGCGCTCGGCGAAATTACGGTTCGTAGTCCATTGAAATCGTCGATAGATTATTGGTTTAAATAGGCGCGAACCTCGACCAGTTGGCAAATCGGAATTAGTACGATACGCGTGTGCGCGGATCTGCCCATGAAACTTTTTATCGACCTCGTCGAGAGACGTTTACCTGATCGGCTAACCGCAAAAATTGCCACGACTAACGAATCTGACCCATTTTTTTCTTCAATCGATGAAATTCAGCAAGGGAAAAAGAGAAAGGGAATGAAATAACTCGTTTCGCCGTGATAATTCATTTTTATCAAAATCCACCTGCCAAAATCGGATGTATACGAATTATCGAGCTACTATTTCGGGATGATTATTCTACCGTTTATTCGGTATATAGTCAGTTACGAAGATTTCAATAACAGGCTTTCCTAATATAATATGTTACTATAGGTTTCTTGGGTGAGGCATCGAGACATACATTTGTTAACGGTGGGTCGTTATACGTACACGAGCGATCAGCGTTTCGAGGCTCTACATGCTCCTCACACAGAAGACTGGACGCTGAAGATACGATATCCTCAGCGCAAGGACTCCGGTATTTATGAGTGCCAAATATCCACGACACCGCCTATCGGTCATCCTATTTATCTAACCATAGTCGGTAAGTATACCGTATGTAGTGGATTTGATTAAAAAATATGTCTACTATCTACTATCGTTTGTTTGAAAATCAGCTCTATGATGGAAGTTTTCCCAAAACCTCTGGAGAGCGCGTATATGCGTAGGATGTTTCGTACAACACGAAATGTTTATAACTGAGCTGATTCGTGATTTCATTAGGGTTTATTAGATTTTTCTTGCCGAAGATTACTTCGTGATAAACGATTATTTCGGTATCGTGCAGAAAACTGCACGATAAATCACAGGAGAATTTGTTCGATAGGAACGTGATCATTATTCACTTCTAAAGTTGACACGCGCCTCGGAGGCATCATAAATATCAAAGCATCACAATATATGTATACCCGTATTCGCATTTAACGCCAATATCCGACTGATTTAATGAACTGTACAATATGTGGGTCAATTATATCGCTAATTTTGATACGTCGTTCAGTAATTGTATTACGGCAAATCATTAACGTCAATCCATAATATCTCGTCATGCTTAACGCGGTTAGATTTTATTTTCAAGGGAACCGGTCTTTTAAAAATCACGAATCGTTCTAATTTTTTCAATATTACAAATTTTCGAATTTTCGAATTTTCGAATTTTCGAGAATACAAAACACGAGGAAACATATTCATCGCGCCAGGGAATAGACCTCCGAAAAATTCTTTGTAAGACACGAAGGTGAATTTCCACAGAAAATTGAAACGACACGTTTGCAAAAAAAAGAAATGGACGAAACTTTTGCGCGCATATCCATGATCAATGTGTTTGAAATTCAGTTGAAGATAGATGCAGAGATGTATATCAAAGCCGCGTGAAAGGGGTTAATCGAGGATACGTAGAAAATCCATGCAAAGATTTCATGCGGGTATACAAAGCAGGTGAAACCAGGCCGTTTGTGAGCTCGTATATCCTCGTAGGTGTACCGTTAATGACTGCTCTGATATCCTAACCGGGTCGTACTATTAAATGAGAGGATCTTATCACACTGACTTGACCTGAAAACGCTCTCCTCTACATTTTGTCGTGCGATAAAAATATCAGTCATTTATACAATATTATATCATGTTAATCTATTCTATTGGTTTATTATCGCACGATCTCACCTTTTTCTTTGGTCGTGCAATATTTTGAAGAAAAAAAAGAAGAAAGAAAAAATAATCAGTTCACGCTACACGATTTAAGTGGGATCAATTGAAAGGTGAAGGACGAGGAGGAAATTTTAATTAATTAACGTTTCTGCTATGAAGTCGTTCTAAATCGGAAACTGTAATTTCTGAAGTTTCAGAGGATTGTTATGCTAAAACTGAAATAATAATTAGTGTGGAAGAAATTTTTTTCGGTTGATTAACTGAAACCGTTCTGACTTCAACCGTTTCAGACTTAATTTAGATTTCATAAAATCTTAATTTGTAGAAATAAGTTGAAATTATGAAATATTGCTATAGTAAATATTTCGACGAATTTAATAATATAAGCGTACAGTATAAATGTTTGAAATTCTATTTCAGAGCCCATTACCATTATCGTTGGCGCTCCTGACCTATTCGTAAATAAGGGCAGCACAATTAACCTGACTTGCGTCGTGAAATATGCCCCAGAACCACCGCCCATGATGATCTGGAGTCATAACACAGAAGTGAGTGTTTTAATAATCCACTAAATGCTCGGTTTCTTGAAACAACTACGCTATAACAGTATGGTGTATTATTTGAATAGCTGGTTTTCATTTCAAACGGTCTTTGATACGTTCTTTTTCAAATTTTTCGAGCATAGAAAATGTTGCTTGCTTTTGCTTTACCCATTTGAAGAATTTTACGAAACGCATTACGTTACACGATGATAGAATGTGCGGGACATGGTTAATGTCGAAGGTAACGGGTTGCAATAGCAGCCCGTTGTCCTTTTTACGTTTCAGCAGAGTTCTTTGTACTCGCTCAAAGGGAAAACGTCGAGGAAAATGCGACTCATACGCTATACCTATCTTTTTACCATTCTTCTCACGAACCTTCGAGCAAAGTATCTTTTGTCTTTGCACGATGCAAGAGCATCATATGCCACTGCGAGAATATTCGGTAAATACAGCCAGTTTTGATGGGTATATGAGAAGGCAAACTTGCGAAACTCTGCACAATCGCAGAAGTCGATTGTTATTGAGGATCCAATAATGTTTCTACCTGCCACGAACTAGACGAATTATCCATAGATATTTATTCAAAATACATGAATATTTTGAGGTAAAACACACAGAAGTTAGGTACCAAAAAGTTACGTAGAAATTTTTCCTCATTCCATCCTATCGCTACAGAATTTCCACGCAGTTTGCGAGTTGTTCGATGTTGTAGAGGATTTTGGTGGTTTTACGGAACATACATCGACAAGACAAAATAATCATTGTTTCTAATAGTGAAGAAAAAGGAGAGATTAATATTTTCTGAGCTATATTATGTGTATAGTGTATTTCTAGCCGATTCGTACGTTTTAATTTGATTTTAATATACATAGTTAGTATATAGTTATAAATGACAGTGCATTTGTAGCCGACAAGTAAATGCAAGATTTTCCGAGCGCATAGAAGCAATCCGGCGGTAATCCAGAGAAGAAATGAAGCCCATTTCGATTCTGTTTCCTTTAATGGTTCGGGAGCTTAGTCTCTGAAAGTGATGCGATTGTCGATCGCATATCGTGCTTCTCGCAACGATTCCTCGTTAGATTTCGTGGAACAGGTAGAAATAAATGAAGTTGTCGATAGAACTGTTGATAGAGAATCAGAGAATTGTAAATTACGTTCTGTAAAATTTTAGGCTCGAAATAATATTTTTGTCTTATCTCGCGTAAAGAAAGACATTGAACGAAATTGAGAGCGAAGTCTTGACTGTTGATCGATCAAGAATCTAAATGAGAATTGTTATCGGAGCGAATGAAGTTGATACGCATGAACGGTAACTTTATCTGTTCGTCCAGGTAATTAATTTCGACTCGCCACGTGGCGGTATCAGCTTGGTGACGGAGAAAGGTCCTGAAACGACCAGCCGTTTAATGATCCAGAAAGCGGTGCCGAGCGATTCCGGGATCTACACTTGCGAGCCGAGCAACGCAAATCCTAGCAGCATTAAGGTGCACGTCGTTAACGGTAAGTCCTACCAAATATTTCAAAACTGTTCATTGCTTTCGTTTAACCGCTACACCTACCTACCACCGCCGGTTTCTTCTCCTACTCTTCTAGTACCTACCTACCTACGGCTTAGTTCGTCTTCTCAAAAGAGGCTGACCTAAAATTACCACCGACGCGACGGCGGCATTCGTTTGGCTGAGTTCCGCGTCTAAATGCGATAAATGCGATAAATGCGATAAATGCGATAAAAGCTGCACACATGTTGCCTATATGTCACGTGAATTTAGTACGCGAGATCGACACGATACATGTACCAATTTGAAAAACAGTGTCAGCGGTGAATCATGGTAAATTGTGCGGTTAAGTCGACGAGTTTCACAGTTTAGCGTGCACCTCACGCACCCCATTTCACTTCAGGATGCGAATAGATCTGTTGAATCAGAATAGTAGGCATTTCGAGGAAACGAAACGGAACGGAACGGAACGGAAGGGAACGGAAGGGAAGGGAACGGAAGGGAACGGAAGGGAACGGAACGGAACGGAACGGAACGGAACGGAACGGAACGGAACGGAACGATTTGTAAAAGAAAGCGTGATTTGAAGTAAGCGAGAAAGAAGTGTGTCTGGTACAGACTTGCTTAGGACAGAAGTAAATTTATTACAGCGCGCCGTATCGTGGTCTAGAAGCGGACGCGTGGATTTAACGATAATTCGAAATAAGTTAAGCCGAGTTTCCGGTATGTTATTTATCAACTTCAAGCGTTAATTGCTCGGTACAATGGCCT
The DNA here is from genome assembly GCF_051401765.1 of Calliopsis andreniformis. Lineage (NCBI taxonomy): Eukaryota > Metazoa > Arthropoda > Insecta > Hymenoptera > Andrenidae > Calliopsis > Calliopsis andreniformis. Next base: position 29,264,342 of record NC_135064.1, read on the forward strand.
TTACGGCCTCACCTGACGCGAATGCAGATCGATGCGACACGTCGTGCACGACGGTGATTTATCACCGTCATCCTTTTGACTGATCCACCGGCAAACCTATGTCTGCGTTCTTTCCTTTAATTGCTCGGAATGGTTGCCCCATCGCGATTCTTGAAATATGCAAAACGCTATGCAAGAAGCTAAAAAAGTTTCACGCGATCAGAGAGAAATTTCTGTTGCAGAAGAACATCCGGCTGCGATGCACCACGGGGATGGCAGTTCATCGTACGCCAAAACACGGCCGATGTGTTTTATAATTTTAGTAATAGCTAACGTAATATTTATATAAGAAAAAGGAGGGAGAAGACGGGAGAAAGAAGAAATACTAACCCGACACGAAATAATAGAGCGCGATTTCAGGGAATCGCATTGCCTATGATCGTTAAACATTCTTTGGGTAAATATTTGTGCAGGGTAAAACCGAATATTACCTACATTTACATTCAATTTCCGTGACCAAAGAGTTTTCGAATATCAGCACGGCACAATAATCGGTAAGGGCGTAGTATTTTGTTAAGATATATCATCAAGAACGAATAACTTACGACGTCAAAATTTATTGTATTATTTGTAAATAAATTTATTGTATGTACATATCAATAAAACGATTGTCTTTATCTTCTGGTTGTTTTCTGGTTGGTGTATCAGCAACAAATATTTGACAGAAATAAAGTTGCTCCCTCGTTATTGCTCCACTGATCAGTAAATTCGATATGAATAGTATCTTTGAAGAGAAAAAATAAGTATAATGTTTCGGACGTTCTATCTATACTTCTTCGAAATAGTTTGTTCAAAGGCGGTCGCGTCCATTGATTTTCATCATGTTTCGAACGACAAAATATTTCCTCCAATGCAAAAAACATTGCATTGTCCGTCCATGAAAAATATATCACACACAGTTTATGCACATTAAGCGTTACTCGATGCACCACTATTTGTTCTCGTTACGCTGCTAACGATATAAAAGACTTTGCGTGAAAAGTGGATTCTTCTCTTCAGCGTTTGCGAGCACATTCAACGAGTATTTCTGGTAGGAAGTTGTCGAAAGAAACGACGTCGACGCAGCGACGACACCCGGCTAATGACAGCGTTAATTACTTGGTCTACCTTGCGCCCATTAATTACACCACGGCGCAACTGACTTTTCCCGGAAAGCTACGTATTCGCCACACAGACCACCGAAAATTCCTAGTAAAATACGAGCGGAGCCGAATATTCGCGAGCCGCAACAAACTCGACCGGCCGGGATAAAACAAAATTTTCATCTCTTGGCTAAAGCGGTAGGTAGTAGGAGATTGCCGAGCTGTAAATAAAGCGATCGCGGCGGGGTAAGTTGCTGCGAAAAGGGAATAAAAAAAAGGGAATAGCTATTTTTTAGTCGGTCGCGATTAAGCCAGAAACGCGAGCTCGCCAAAACCGTTTCGATGTTCGACTTCGCGCGAGAAACTGGGTCGCGTTTCGGCCTTTAACGACTTTCCACTGATTCTTCGCGTCTCAACCTAGCTTCGCGATTCGTTCTATAGCCTGCTTAACGTAACAACTCGAATGCAACACTCGATTAACCGTGCTTCATGAAATCTCTGTATGTTTTGATTCGTCGTTTATCGATCGACCATGACCGGCTGAATGCACAGACGATAACAAGCGCATGCATCAGTTGGCTGCGGTGCAGCGGGCGGTATTCAAGTAGTCGATGAAGTCGACTATTTTTGGTTCCCTCAAGCGTGGAATCATAGGTGGAGCAGTCCATGCACGGTGGTGGTGGTGGTGCTGCTGCTGCTGTTGCTGTTTCACCCAATTGTTCACCTTCTTCCTTTTCTCCCGTTTTCGCGGGTGTTCTTGCAACGTTATCGACTTGCCGAACACGAAGAGGCAAGGGCCGAGATAAGGCCGAAAGTCGGGTATATTTTGCTTGTAGACGAGACTGAAACCACCCGTGTCGGCGGCTGCATTCAGAGGAACATCCATTACCACTGAAACAAACGGAAGATCAGCTTTAGTAACGAAGGACTTCTTTCTCGCTCCATTTACTCCTCCTTGATAATTCTTCCCTTCCCAAATCGTAATATACATCTATATAGAAATATGCGTGGTTCACGGTCGAACGAGCAAGAATCAAGTTAAAGGAACACTGTCACAGCAGCTGCCATGTTTTTCTGTTCGGTTAAAAAGAAAAGGCAGAATATTACATCGTTCGCTCCAGATTCGATCGTAAATCACTTCAGTTGAGGCAGAGGCAGTACACGATTCGTATTCCTGCCCAGCAAACTTGTTTAATCAGAGGCCAGAAGTTCGGTATTCGATACTGTAGAGGCGATTCGAAAAGCTCGTTCGAATGTCCGCGAGGAACATAGAACATACTATCTCTTGTTGTCTTGCTCCAATCTCCACTTTCAGGAACTTTCTCCTGCAGTCTCGGTTCATGACAACTTCTGTCTACGATTCCCTACAGATCACAGTTTGCTAACCTTTAACCAAGCTTTGGAGGACACTGGAATAGAGGCGCTTGGTAATTCTCGAACTAGGTGGATGCATTCGAGGATTCGTGTTGATTTCGATCAGCCAGACGGAAAGGTCATCCATCACGACGAAGTCGGCTCCGTACAGTTCGAAGCTGCAACGCCGTCTATCCATGTGTTCTTGGGAGGCCAGCATCGTCAGAACTATAGCTTCTGACATTTTCGGGTAGATCTTGTCATAATAAGGCTCACCCTCGAGTCCCGTTTGCCTAATGTTATTTTATTTATCGACTAAATTCAAACTACATATTACGATGAAATATTTCTTCTACGAAATATGAAAAGAACATCTTGTCATCGATGTTCGCGAGTAACGATAGCATAAATGAAAAGATAGTCGATCTAGGACAGTGTCTAAGACAGTGTATATAGACAGTGATTTCAGGCATATTTATCCTCTAGATCTATCAATCTCGAAATCCCCAAGGACTGTCGAGCGTAACGAAGGGATAACCGAAACTTCGTATATAACGGACAGACCGGTCGGGAGATTACTTTAAATATTCGTTCAGCTTCTCGCAGTCCCATCCCTGATCGCGAATCGATTTTACGACTTCCTCGGAATTTCCACGTTTCCTCCTTCTCCTCCTTTCCTCGTCGTACTTCTCTTGAATGGCGGTATTGCAGATATGAATCGCTTCGTGATAAGTTGAGAAAGTGTAGGGCTTCGAGCTGAACCGAAGTAGTCCCTCCCTGATGGAAAAAGATGGAAAAAGATAGAAAAGGATCGAGGAAATTCCTTGATAGAATCTAGCCGAATCTTTACTGGTCATGGAGAAATGCTTTCGAAAAACATTCCGAAACGACTTTCCTCGTAGAACCTCTTGAAAAAATCGCTTCTCGAGCGAAAAATTTCTCCCTCGAACTAATCTAGTATTCAAGATTTTGCCGAGTGAAAGTTATGAAAAGAATTTCAATTACTTGAATAGCCATATTGTCATTGGAAACGTATTGGTCACTAAATACCACTGCCTTATATCAAACTTTGTATCGTGGATCAGTAAAGGACGTTCTGGAAAAATGAGAAAGATAGAGAATTGTAGAAGGCAAGGTAGAATTCGAAACGAAACAATTTCACACACCGATATATTTCTGAACGATGAAATAGTCTTTTGGTCTGCCTTTTATTCTTCGGAATATGTCCTTCAAGTTATGAGATATGCTGATTCCGGTGCCGCAGCAAAGTTCACTCGGTTTCAGGATCCAAATGTTCCGCATTCCATTCAATTCGTACTGCGGATCGACCTCCTTCAACTTCGACAGAGTCAAATTTGCCGCTTCAAAATATTTCTATGAAATACACCAGTACGATAAAAGTCATAGAAAGAAGAACTTTTTACCAAATAGAAAAAACTAATTGGTATAGCAAAACGTGTTGTGAACTGGGTGAAAGCATTTCATGTCAAAATTCATTTCGAACGAAAATATCCTGTCCGAGTTTGCAACTTCTCCTTTCACCTTTTACCCAGTTCAACAGAACAGAAGAAATATTTCTATACTTGTAAGTGTTCTTCACTCTTTTCGGACGTAACTTCGATTCCACCTCCGTCATGGACGGTCACAGTGTAATCGTCTAAAAAAGAATTCCATTCCTCTTCCGAAAGCTCGGTGACAAAGTCTTCATCTGTGTTTTGGTGGTTTGCGCAAGCAATAAATTCTTCGCAGCGTTTTATAGCGAATTCCAGACGACTCATTGGAATCGTACGCTGCCCCAGGTTCACCGTATCGCGACCATCCTGCATTCTTTCTACGAACCATTTCAACAGACCAGCGGCAGCGGTTAGACGAAAATCTTCGAGGAAAGCTTTCGGCTCTCTGCTCAGGTTATAACTTCGCGGGAATAGCACGCTCGACACGTCCTTTTCGTACAACCAGTGTGCCTCTTCCAACAAACGAGCCATTCCTAGCTACATTAGTAGTTGACCAAAGTTGCTTTATCGTACTTTTATGGAATGCACGCAATAAAAATGCGAGAACCACGCATGTTTCTTATTCTTTCAATTGTGTACATTCCAATTCTCCAAATATTTCAACTCGAATTACTCTACTATTTTGAAAGCGTATCTCCTAGATCATAGAATAGTAAGTAGAATAGTAATATTCGCAAAGAAAGACAATGGCATTAACCTTAGACGTATAGACGGAAGGCTTTTGATATCTATTGAGCAGAGTGTTACAGCTCAGTCCACGATGCCAGTCTACAAAGTCGTTTCGACAGTCCCATATAAAGTCCGGTGATTTGTGACGTAATAAAGCGAAAATCACCGCCTTCTCGTTTAATGTTCCGTCCTGTTGAGTTAGATCACCCAATGATCTTGCTTCCAAACTGGCTACGCTACCTGAAAATTCAATAGATAATATTTAAGAAAACTTTCAATTATCATTTCGCACTGTCAGGTTGTGAACAGTTTAAAATGGTGGGAAAACAATTCGCAGCAACTGGAACACCTTTTTATTAGAATATCTTCTCGACGGTTTATGCGGTTAATCTTTAATTAAAGAAAGAGCGAGAGAGTAGTATATAAAGGGGAAAAAATTTAATTAAAGGAGGCATGGAAGCTAACCGTAAGGTAGGGTTCTTGTTTTTGTGGCTTCGTATTTTTGCACCCAACCTCTTCTTTCTAGGGCTTCCTTCAATTTTGGCAACTCGCCGCGTATCAAAAATATTTTATGCCTCTGAAAAACGATGGTACGCTTCTGAATACGCTTTGAAGCTTTAAGTGATTCTCTACCAAATATCTACGTCTTTCAGCGTTACCTTAACAGCTTTGCTGACTTTCGCCTTAATTTTTTGATAAGATTCTTTCCTCATCCAGTGGGCCCTGCAACAACTATCGTCTTTGAGAATGATACTGGTGTAGTTGGTGATTGCGTCTGTGTCGTGCTTGTCAAAGGTCTCCCGAGGGCAACAGGAACACGTGTCCATGTACGATTTCGGGAATGCTCCGCAGTCAAGCTGCGGCAGGCTGTTAACAGCACTGATCTCATTGTCATCCGTGTCCGGAAGTGGCCATTTCGAATTCATTCTGGTCCAGTCCGCCCGATTGTACGGATTCACCGGGCTCTCCTTCTTTTCTAGGTTGATCAAAGGGCCCAATTTGCAGCTGGATTGATTCGCTTTATCTTCATTCGTGTAGACCGCCACCGTGCTGTCTCTTGTGGTCTTAATGTCCCTTGACCGGCGAAGGTGAAACATTCTAATTTATTACGCGATATCTACTCAATTTCATTCCTGACTTTAATCATTGCGTTCACCTCGGCTAATAGTCATCACCGTTACCGATTCAATGAGAACACGTTCAAATGCACATACCTTAAATCGAGCGGTAAATCCATTGTTTTTTAAGCAGCTTCCTGCAAATAATCCAATAATTTGTCGAACTCTTGAAATTACTTTATGTCAGTTCCTGAATCAATTAGATAATTTATATTAATGTCATAAACTGAACGGAGGTACAAGTTTGAACATGTATCATGTTCATTACGTTTCTATCATTACGTTTAAGAAATTGAGCGAAGAAAAACACGATGGGATGCGCTTAAAAAGGTCTAGTATCTTCACAAGGGAAAGTTGGATCAGAAGAAACGCTCAAGACGATGCAAATATTTATCGATGTTCTTACACTTTGAACACCTAATGGATCAAGTGGGAAAGGCTAAATCGATCAACCCACTAGCTTAACCTCGTCGCCTTATTGTCTAGCAAGCTTAATCGCCTAAGTAATTAACCCTTTATGCAGCGAACTTTGGAGAAACTGCTTTTTGTGGTTATTAGCTGGGGCTGTACTAATTTGACACTGACTTTACGAAACTTTTCGGCTCATCAACGAACTTATGATTAAATTACATGCAAATCATAGCTATCGTTATGCATTATTCAAATTCCATTAAATTACCATCAATATTTATACTTAATATAGATCTGACGAAAAGCAACCAAATTAACATTTCGTTTAGTGAATCAGAATCAAAATGATAAAGTCACTCAAAGGGTTTCATTCGATACTAGACAGTATTACATTTTATCGAAGCCGTGAAATGTGATATTTGGTTAAATTATAACACAATTTCAATATATTCGGGCAAACATTTTATTTTGTTCATAGATTCAATTTAACTGCATCCCACCAAAAAAGAAAAATAAATTTCACTAAACTTCTAAAGATATAATGACAATTTTGTAAACTATTGTACTTGCCATATTTAGTTTCATTTGGTGGAAAGGTAACGCATAATTTTGAGAACATGGACATTACTTCATCGTTAGAAAAATGACGGTTTCAGGATTTCTGTTAACGTGGAAACGCTTGAAGAAGCTTGATAGAAATCGTCCAGTTATACGCTTTCCAACTTTCTGTAGCGAATGACTTAAAGTTTTATCGGCTTGCGAGGTTTAACTAGAGGTTTCCTCATGGATGTTTTTCAATAGTGGGTTCTTAAGTTCAATGGAAGCCTTTTACGAGAGTTTCAGGCACGCGGTTCAACCTTATAATTTATTCCATGTTTCTTTTACTCCGAACGTTTTGGATATCTGCGATTTATGGATTTTCCTTGAGGTATCAGTGGACGGACATGTTGCTTTTACCCGATCGTCTACTTTTTTTCCTCTGTCCCACGAGAATGCACGCTCCACTAACTTTTAAAGAACGTTACGTTGTTTATTCTTAATTTTCCAACATCGCGTGTGTTTTATAAATCAAAAATATTGTCAATAAAACATTGAAAACAGTGATGTGCAGAAAAAATAAAACCTGCCGGAAGTGAAATATGCCTGTGCCTAAATGCATGCATATGGTTATTTGTAGAATGCATGGAACACGTACATATGTATGCACTACATACAGAAGCAGTATTTGCAGAAAATCGATATCCTTGATAGAATGAAATATTTCGTAAATCGATTTTGTAGGAACGGCAGGTTCAGTACATAGTGCATACACACATACATATCGTTACCATTACCACGAGCCCAGAGCTGAAATTTTCGAGTACAAAGTCAAGGATCGGTTTTTATAGAGAGTTTGTTAGTATCGGGCGAAGCAGTCGAGCTGAATGTCACCTGTAGTCGTAAAAAGTTGGGTGGCATGACCGAACCCAGAACTGAAATCTGAGGATCCACTAATTCGTTATTAATGAAGCATTATTTAAACATCTTCGTGATTAATGCTGAAAATTAATTTACGAACTATCGGAAATTCATGTTCGTCGATTCAACATAATAAAGGTAACAAAGAAAACTTTTGCAAGATTTAACTTTGTTGGTACACTATCCACTTCCAATAAAGTGCCGTGAAACTTTTTAATCAACGATATCAAAATTCCCAACGTTTCTAATAAACCGTTCAGTCTTATTAATGAAATCGTTTCATCGATTTCTAATTACTTTCGTCACGTTATTCTTCCTGACACAATAAGCGACAAACATGTGTGGGCGATTAAAAAAAGTTAAAAAACAAAGGTAGCTGGTAGGAAACTTGAAAAATACCTTTCCATTGATGAAAATGCTTCCAAGAGAACCCTCGTATCCGCAAACAATGCACGTCGACTACAAAAACTTTTTCGATGCAACGAATGTTTTTTTTCTGCACGACAAATTTTTCCGGACAGGAGGATCAAACTTTGTTCCGGATAGCGTTTATACATTTCAAAAGGTTCACGTTCGACAAGTTATCCTTCAGGATATACGAGTTTCCAAATATTTCGATGTAAATCAAAAGTCAATACTGTTAAATCTGTTTACGAAGGATTTACAATTTGATCTCTCAGCTTCTTCATATGTGCTTTATCTGAGATCGAGATAAACCGCTTACACAATTATTTTATTATGACCTATCGCGATAATCTATTTTTTTCTCTCCAGCATACTTCTATATGTATACAGATATATACGTTCTTCCTCTACTTTGATCCTGTTACTGGATTGTATACTCTCGAAGAAGAAATGAGTTAGGAAGTTTGCATCGCAGTTTACTCTACAAACTAGTTTCCCTTAACTGGAACTTGGAACGGACTTCAAGTACTTATCGTGCTGCGTAAATGGTAAACAGCCGTTGATGCGACATCGTTGTGTTACTCGCACAAAATCATCTCTTCGATGCAATTATGGGATCATAGGAAAAAAGCCAATGCAACGTTACTCATTGTATGTACACAGTCGTAGATATCTTCGCTTTTAAGTATAGATTTGAAATAAGAGTTTAGCTCGTCCAAGAATAAACTCGCAATTGTATAAATCTTATTACATCGTAATCTTGTTTGAAGACGTTCGAGTACTTTCGTACTTGTATCCCGATCTCTGTAGATCTTGCACGATGCATCGTTTTCGAGGAAGAAACAAGTTACGAAGTTTGTCGGTTATGTTCATGGTGCTGCGAAGGTTGGCGCGGCCCCGTTTCGCCGCGCCTCTCCCCAAACTTCCTTCGCCTTTTCTTCCCTTCCCTATTCTACTCTGCTCTGCTCTGCTTTGCCCTGCTCTGCTCTTCGAAACGCGAATATTACTCCTACCGCGTTACACATGCTGCAAAAGGTTCATTCGCGATGCTTTCAGGGAAAGAGTCTCAAACTGCGACTTTCACGGGTTCTTAAAGGATCCGTGGGAATTTTTCTTCTCTGTTGAAATATTCTTAACCTCGAGTCTACGCTGCGGCGAAGGTCTTACCTGAACATCGACATAAAAGAAAAAACGTAAACCTATTTTGCGAAGTGTTCCTCGGTAGTTTAATTTCACGCGTACGGGCAACCAATCAATCGAGTCAGCGTTGTTACCTTATTTTCTAGAAAAGCTCTAAATACAACTCTGAACCTGTCATCTTCTTAGTTTCTTCCTTGGTTTCGCCGAGGACGAATAAACTCTAGAGTCCTCTGTGCGAGTACCCCAAAGGTACTCATTCTAGGGACTGATGTTCTCTCCCCCTTGTCTCATTCCCTTCACTCTTGCTCCGGCTCCCAAACAGAGGAGTTGTCCTCTAATCCTTTATCTCTGTTTCCTGATCCATTCTTCAGAGGACAACTGCTCTCAGTCCTCCTTCCTCTCTCTCTATTTTCTTTCCTCAAGCTTTTTTTCTCTCTTTTGCTTCCTTTCTTGTTTTCTATGTTTTTAAACGAGGAAGGAAGACACAAACCCTCTGAAGAAAGAATCAGGGTTTAGGGCTACCGCTTCCTTGTAGCGATGGAAAGGGAAAGAGAGATAGGGAGATCCCCTATCCCTTAAGTGAATATGTATACTTGGAATACTTACCCAAGGGATTCTAGAGGAGATCCGTTCCGTGCAATGGAGTAGTACACTTCCTTTATTTCTTGATATTTCAATCAACCTCAAATAACATTATTGACTATCTGCTTACACGATACATGTTAATTAAGGAATACACAGCGGAAGGAAAGGATTAACAATTAGTGAAGTAATTTTTGAACATTGAGGAACAAGGGTCATAGCACCTTTCAATATCGGTTTGTTTAAAGTGAAATTTTATAACATCACTGATTACTATTTCGTGCGATGAAACTATGGGGTTATTTCCTCCTGTGTTTCAGAACGATTGCCATTCGTAAAGAATTCTATAGTTGTATCTAATATCTCGTATTTCTGTAGCTTTCTCCTATGTGCTACGAATAATCGATTTTAGAATCTCACGCAAAAATATATATTGTTTTACATACATATACTGTTGTATGTCACGGGAACAGCCAAATTGTATTCAGAGAAACCATCTTTGTAGGTATTTTTCAAAGGGGAACGTACTATATTACAGATTGCACCGTCGAAGAGAACGAGTATCCGCGCCAAACGTTATATCGCTAAAGGGACCTTTGTGCAATTTAAAGCAAAGTCATGTATTACGTAGATTCTTCTTTGGGAACTATTTTTCTCCGGGAACTGCTCTACTTCATGTTCTGTTGCTCCACTTCCATATAACATACACGAATTGAAACGCAAGCAGGAAAGTTTCCATCTCGCATGCTGTCTGTATTGTCGCAGCCATGAACATTTCTAGTACTTTTCGCGCGTCTAACATTCGTAAATCTTCCATTTATTCTTCTTTGCTCTTATCGAGTAGGTAGTAGAATTCACGTACGAGATTCAATTAATGATACGATTAGATTCTGAGTACACGCGAAGATAATCAAAAGTCGGTAATCCGATAATCTCTATTCGTTCTACGATTACGGTCTGGAGTTCTGGGCTAAATTCCTCAGATTTGTCCGATTCGACAAAGTTTCGACATTTCGAACTTTATATTGTGATCACGTATTCGAAACACGTAATTGGTTCATCGTTACTGTGATAACGAGAGTTTCTCTAATTAATGATACTACTTGTAAATCTTTAGATGGAGGTACATACTTGTAGTACCTACACGTTCAAATACATACACATTTATAAATACTTGTTCTGGTTACATTTTTCTTCATTTTCCACTTCTACAGAATAGAACACCGTTCTGTTTCATTCAGTGTAATCTCGAACAAGATTTTACCGAATAAGGTGTTCATACGACGATTAAGATGGGGTTAATTATTCTCCCCTACTCAGCAAAATCGTCTTTCTCGCGTTCCCGACAGGATCATTTCCTTTCTTATCTGAAGTCGTTTCTTTTTCCAAGTAGCTAATTATGTGAGAGAAACATACTTTTCACTTGACCTTTTTCATCCTCTCCTCTGTTCTTCTATACTCCAAAAGCACTTAGAAGAAAATGTTTATTTGTAACGATCCCATTGGTAAAAATCGAGAAAACAAACGAGACAAGAATTATTCTCGAAATCGTACATTTTGCATTCCATTTAGGATTGCCAATCTCGCGTGTTTGGAAAAGAAATAACTTTCCATCTCGTTAAACGGTGTTTTCCGAGATTTCTTCGTGACATTTGTAGACAACGAAGAAGAAAAAACGAGAACGAGACTGCGCAATATTCCATGTCCATCTCACTCTCTGGAGAGGAATGTAATTGTTCCTCTCATTAGTATCGTCTTAAAAAGAGAAAGATGTGTCCAACTTTCTTAAGCAATATAAAATCCTGGACTTCGTCTTGTAAGAGTCACCTTACTTTCAGAAGAACTTAGAGACGATTATAAAAATAAAATACTGATCCGTGGTTAAAATTACTTAGACGGTAACACTTGATTTACAAAATTGATCGTATAAAAAGCGTATTTAAACTTCTTTTGTTCCTTCAAAGTATAATAAAATTAAACACTAGTTATTATTAAATTGCCATTACACGAAACTCAATAATAATAAGTGTTGATTAGAAGTAGAAGGTATAAGAATGAAAATTGATAAAAAAATACATATTTAAATAATATTCGTTATTTTTCTTTGGGTATGTCTTCGTTTCCTAGGTATACCTTTTTAAATTGAAGAGTAATAATAAAAAAGATTGTAAGTGCTATTTTAAAGAAGTTGATTTTTTTTTGGAGAAAAAAGATTTTCTTCCAACTTTAATGTTGGCACTTTCAGCCTTTTTTATTTCCACTCTTGAATTTGAAGTGATCTAGAAGGGGCTCTGGAGAATGCAAGTGCGGGCCTGAGACATCTCAGGTCTTGACCTGCGCAGTTTCAATGTACAGGCATAAACACATGCAATTATCAGTTATCTATGCAGTGCTTCGTGCTTCTATACTTCCATCATAAATATTTGGGTTTTTAATAACGCATAAGATGACTCAACTATATTACAACGTACTCGAAATGTTTCAGTACATATATTTATCTCTTTAATTGCGTTTATATAATATCACGTGTTAAAACAGAAAGCAGTGTCACGTGTCTCGTGTTTCAACGTATAATCATCGCGCGACCCAACGTATGCAGTTGATTGTTTCTCAACAGCACAAATAATTCTTGACCATTTGTAACTTCGTTGTAGTGCTGTTCAGATAAATTTCATTTTACGATCGCGTGCCTCATCGAGAAGTTTGCCTGACAGCAATTATCGGAGTAAGATAGTTATCGCTACTAGGATTACTTAAGGTAAGATCTTGACAACTTATCGAATCACTTTATTTTATTTGCTTTCATCTTTCGACTTCTACGATATAAGAAATATGTATGTGATAACATGATATATATTTTTCAATTCTTTGTAATACTATTATCACTTTGGAATTACCACAAGTACGCGAAATGTTACCCTCATTCGTACCTGCTTCGTATCGTCCTGCTTCTTTGCCCGAAAAACGGGTTTGATACATGGATTTCAAAATTCGTGCTCTCTACTTTTTCAACGCGATAAGAGATGAAATAATAGAGCAACCTTTTAACACGCCCGTGCACTCAACTAATTTTGCTCCAATTCTGATATTCATGCATACGTTGCTCAAAACATAATGAAGACATGTTGAATTCACTCTCGGGCATCATACTCAGCCTGCGCTCATTAAACGTACACGTTTGAATCGTTTGAAAGACGTGCCTATGTATAGCGACCGCAATGGAAGAAGTATTGTGAGAGGAAATTCCGAATAGTTTGTGAAGCAAGCAATAGCGCATCGCAACGATATGAAAAATATTCCCGATGCAAAAAGTTTTTCGTAAAGGGTCTCTGTAGTTCGTCTCCATAGCAACTATCAAGAGAATAGTAGATTTCCGGAGACAAGGCGAAAAATCAGTATATTCGGAGCGCGCAAACAATGACACGCGCGCGTCTCCGTTTACATGCCCGCTGGCTATGGCGTCGGACTTGATAAATGTACTTCGCACGAAAAACCAGCTGCAGTTTGCCGCATAATAACCGGGCAACGGGAGAAAGAGACATTTAGTGCACTTAGATGCGTGATCTATCGACCGTCTGCCCCGGCCGCCCTCGGCCATCGACGCTGGATACTATTCCATCCTTTTTTCCTTGCTCTAACCCATTTCCCTTGATCTACTAGCTTCCTTCGAATATACTTTTCTCGTAATGGCCCCCGTGACATGAAGCGCAGCATCGTTTTTCCATCACTGGTTAAGTGTAGACTACTCTGTGAAAATCAATGAATGTCTCGTTCAGTCCATTACGTACAAAGCCGAACTTATCAATAATCACGAACGATTAAATTTCGATTCTGGTAAGCTTTCGATTTTATTGCCATATCTGAAATAAAAGAAATTTAACTAACGCTAAATGAAAGGAAAACATTTTCGTTATATCGTAGGTATTTTATTGTATAAACCATTTTCGCCCGCAGACAAATTACAAATAGAAGATAGAATAACTGATTTCGCAACCTTATTATTGGATCGTTAGAAAGAAACGAATGTATAAAGATGCTATCTACTATACTATCCACTGCTTAATCACCTTTAAATCCCTCAAACGTCATTATAATTTTGAAATGAACAATACTCAGGACTATTAATAAATGTTTATTTAATAGATAGTCTCTAGGACTATCACTTGCATATTCTCTACTTTCGCTGTTCAAGTATTTTACTTTACACTCGAAAAATCTCTGACAACAGATTAACAACAGATCTGACAACAGATAAATATTGAAGAAAACTTCAAAGAATCTCGCACGTTCAAGCGCAATTCAACCTCTCTTTGATCTTTTTATAAAACTAACTCTCATTTAGTCGTTCTAATTCTAGTTTTTAATCATTCACTGAATCAATTTAATTAACTCGGTTCTGCCAGTATTTCCACGCTTTTGACATGTTTTTACGGTTGGCGATATTTTCTCAGAAAAAATACTTCTGTATCGGTGGGTAGAATCACGTTAACAGAATAGTAATTAGCAAAGTTCATTAATGGCTGTCATAGTGGTTAACTCGAGTACTTTAAACCGAGTGTCTGTTCCATTGAAAGGATGAAATCGAAAGGATTAGGAAATTAAAGGGTTCGAAGGTAAAGCGGGCGTAAGTTAAAGGAGCAGCTCAATTGCGACTTGAGTGACTCGGCGGCTGACCGGATGCGAAGCAACTTTTGATTGAATACGCTACCACAAGTTCACGATGAATTTCGTCAGAAGGTGGGTTCATGCATGCGCGATGAATGCGGCAAACTAAAGGGATTGGATTTAAACGAGGTAACTTTCTTTCAATAAGCCCTTCTTAGCAACCATTAAGAAGCTCTTGAAGCATGCAAAAGCACTACGAACTTTCTCTCCGATAGTTTTAACCAGATATTTCCCTGGAAACGAAGTTGCGAAAGAGTCGGTGCGATCATTTATCGATTTTAAATCTGGCTAACTGTAAAAGCTAACTGTAAAAACCAAGTTGCTCATCCTACGTAACTGGAGAAAGCTAATAAGGATAATTCGATTTATTTACTACTCTTAATTTGAATTTCTCAGCCAATGAAAGAAATATAGGGAAGATTGAAGCGAAAATCTAAAGAAAAACTATTGTTTCATACGCAATGGCGTGGCTCAGAAAAAGAAATATATGAAACGAGGGTGGGATTGTCGCATAAACAGGTTTGCAATGAAACTCGCAGGAAAGGACAATTTGTAGAGACGAGAGGAGAATGCATTGATGAATAAGTTTCATCGGTGTACGAGGAAGTCTGGGAAGCAGAGCATAAGGTGTCCGAACGCGCTTAATAAGACCTCTAAAGTCAAAGTCAAAGCCAACGGTAGGAAGGTGAAGTATAGGTGTAAGAGAAAGGAGCAGAGCGGCCGCTAATGATTGGTGCGCGGGCTTTCGTGCACGGTCGTCGAAAGGTGTGAGAAGTTTGAATAGGTTGCCGAGGGCGTAACAACGTCCTAGGCTTGTGTGCCTCGTCTCGTCTCGTCTCGTCTCGTCTCGTCTCGCCTCACCTCACCTCGCGGCCCTATACATATACGACTAAGTACAATATAACTCTCTCCTCCCTCTCGTCGCCTACGGTTTGACATAACGGCCCTGAGCAACGGGCGAGTTTAGAACTAGCGACCTCGGCTTTATCTGCGAGCCACGGGTGAGATTAACGAAACAAAGAGCTACCTTGCTGCGGAATGTGGTCTTTTGCGTCTAAAGATTTCCCCCAACGCAGTCCCTCCGCCTTTCTTGTCGTTTTACACGTGTCCAAAAACTGACAGTCAACAACCTCCCTAATTCCTCTCTTAACAAATACTTCACGCGCTACTGCATCCTCTCGGCTCTATTTCGCTGCTGATACTTCGCCTAGCTAATTTTTTACCTATACCTTTAATCTAGACCGGACTTTAACACCTTGTAGCTCATCACCTTCATAAATCCTTTACCGTTTAATCTACTTCCCCTTCCAATGCCATCGCTTTGCTCTTTTTATCATTACTTAATAAACTTATAATCGATTCAAGTTTAATCCCGTAGATGTAGCGACCACTTATGAATCTTCTCTGTGTAATAGGGTGAACATTTATGCGGAAGGAGAAAATAGAAGCGCGTGTTTTCTATCGTTTAATCCGAGAATACATTTGGCGTGCGTACAAGCGATCGAAATTATGATTTTTCTGAAAAAAAGAAAATTACAATAGAGATATGAGAATCTATGAAGAGTTTTCAACCATTTCGACTATTAATAAATTCAGACATTCAAGTAAATTCCCTTCCTAATCTGATTTCATCAGCGGCGATTTGCAGTTCGTAGTTGTCGGCGTCTGTATATTGGAGTAAACAGTGCATGGTTCACATTATTCGATGTATAGTTAGCTGGACATTGTGTTGGCAAGTTTACTCGCATAGTTGTGTCCAGTTACGACATTCCTGCGTACGCATCTTGCTTCAAGTTTGATGCACCGATCCTGCTGTTCAATATGTCATTGTATTAGAACGATTTACAAGGCACGGAGTGGACTAAAGTGTAATGGTATGAATTCAAACCGATTAGAAATAAGAGGGAGAAAATATTTATCAATAACGAAGCATTATATAGAACAATGTTTAGGGAACGAAAAATGGCAGGCACGTTTGAAAAGATCATAAACCATAGGAAGGCATTGAAGAATTTCAGATCAGAGGTTAAAGCTCTTTGCTGAGCTTCGATAACAAAGACGAACCACGGAACGAAATGACCACGCGAATGTTTCTGCTGTTACAGCAGGATAGAAATCCTCAATTTCACGCCTCACTTGCCGAA